>NC_046194.1:2426742-2729772 GCF_011004875.1 Balearica regulorum gibbericeps | reverse complement strand
AAGCCTTGCAGCGTGTCCAGATAAGGGAATTCTGACCAAGAAATTTCACAGTTACGGACAAGTTACTGACAATATCCTATCGCCAGCACTCACTTGCCTTCTCTGTCTTGGTGTTAAGACTTCAGCTGTTTCTAACTGCTGTGATGGAGAAGAAATCAATTTCAGGGCCAGAATTATCTTGGGGTTTTCTGACTCAAAACCAGCGCTAACTGCTAGTAGACTGGGAACTAATGCATTTGGAGATGATGAGCTTAAAAGTATCTTCAAAAGTTGTAGACACTACTGTGCAATTGTACGGTCATAGTAGGATAATACGCATTTAGAATATTAATTACATTAGTGACTAACTGTTAGACTGTGAACAGTTAGAGAATCCAAATGACCGAACATCAAGTGCATTTCAGACTGATTTGCCATCCTTGAATTTCCTGTTTTGGATAGCTTTGGTAGTTACAAGACACCAGGGAGGGTAGAACTCGGTATTTTGAGACAGGAAAAAAGGGTTTCGGGAGAATTCTGGCCCAGCCACCGACGGTGGTGGTAGGACCTCAGATCTTAGAAGGCAGAGGGTGCTGGCTGTTTTTTGCTTATACCTGTGAAGTACTTGGTGGAGTTGGAAGTACTGCTAGATAAGCTGCTTTCTTTTGTTGTGGTGGGGGAAGATGGAAATTATCTGGCCAAATAGTTAGGTATGAATATATGTAGATTTGAGACTTAATGAGTATAGCAAACATAGGTGTGCTATTTGTATCATGCCGAACATACCCCGTACTAAATTTCTTGAGTGTTTGATAGGTGTTGGAAGCTTTAGGGGCCATTTGTGCCTAGTTTTGAGGTGCCTGTTTGAAATGCTTGAAAGCTTATCAAAGAACACAACTGCTTCCTGGAAAGCTTATTGTTCAGTACAAAATCTGCCCCTTATGCGGCTGGTTCATCCTTCTTGTCATTACTGAAGACCTTTGCCAGCAAGAATGTCTGTAAACCTCTTGTCTCCAGTCTATCGGTATAATTTTTTTATAAATTTACAAATTACTGCCAGAAGAATTTGAATTCACTCTAAGAAAAGAAAAAAAAAACCCACAAAGTGATCAGAAATAAAGCCCCTTTAGCCAAGGTCAAGGTATAATGTGGTTTGAAAGGTAGTAGTAAAAGCTGCGTGTGGGGTAGAGAGTAATACAAGGCGTGGAACACAACTAAAATGTCAAACTTGAATTGTCTTCAGCTTTCCCGTAAGGTAGCAGCTGGTCTTTAATGGCTTTATTCATGAATCATTTAACAGTGTTTATATTGGTATTTTCTTTTCAGCTTGCTTAGAAGCACCACATTATAAGCACCTTAAAAGCATTTTGCACAAAAGCAGTTGTAAGCAACTGGAGGTACTTAAGTTCTTCTTGGTGTACAACACACAGGTGGTAAGAGGAAAAGTACACAAACAAGATGGATGTTCTGATTCTTAGCAGAGAATTTAAAACATCTTCTATAAAGTTAACCCTGCTGGTTTTGTATCATTACCAGCCAAGTGGTACTCTTGGGGTAAAAGCAAGGTTTCAGTGACTGCAATGTTACAAAGTTGTCTTATCACAAGGAAAACATGGACAAATGCCTTTGTTCTATCTGACAGGCCAGTGTGCCCTGGTATGCCAATATTAATCCTTAATTTGGGGGGGGAAGTTCACTTGCTATGAATATTTCAGCATATCAGACTTTAAAACTGTTTGGATATGCAGGGATACAAAAGAGTTCACTTGCAGTTTACTCTTACTAATATAGTATTTAATGATCACTTTTTTGTGATACTTCTTTTGGAATTTCTTGCATACTTCTCATCCCTTTTTTTCGAGCTTAGGTTTTGTTCAATTAAGCAATTATATAAAAGTAGCATGGTCTGCTCGTGAGTAATCAGTAAAACGTTTGAAATGGAAGAACAATTTGAGCTTGGTCTTGGCTGGAGTGAAAAGTTAGTATAAATTGTTTCATACCGTCTCTGCACGGTTCAAGATTATGAACTGGTTACAATCTTGGTATCTTACTGATTTACTTTTTTTAAAAACTGAAACTTCTACAAAAGCTTATGATTACAAAGAAATAGGCATACGCACTATGTATTTAGAGGAATTTCCAGATAACTAATTAATATCTTAAATGATAGAATATCTTGGATATGGCTTCTGTTACTGCCAGCGAAAGAGCTGCTACTCTGCCGCTTGGTGATGGCAATTGTAAGTTTAGTTCTCAAGTGCAGATGGAGCCTGATCCGTTGGCACTGAAGAGAGGAGATTCCCACAGACATCAGCTGTGGCTGGAGCAGGCACATGACGTGTTTTGCCGTTCTTTCACCCCTTGGATATCGCAGTTTCTACCGTCATTCATCTCTTTGATAGGAAGTGAGCAACTCTATTGTATTCCTGTCGTGTATCCAAAAATCTATGCGGTGGCATCAAGGTCGCCCAGTGGTGCGTAACAAAGAGCGCCTGTATCTGAGAGCGTTACCATGGGTGGATTCATTTAACCCACGATTTTGTGGCTTGTGTAGTCTCGATGCTGCTGTTAACATGTTGTGCGTGTTTTCCCATTATGCATAAAACTATAAATTGTCTTTGACGGCACGAAGAGCCTAAGGTGTAGGTGGTCTAAGCGTACTGACTGTTTGAGGCCACTGATCTTGTAGTATGGTTTAAATATTCTCCTTGCATCCAGAGAAGGGATCCAAAACCTCCCCCCAAGTCAGTCATATTGAACTTGAATTCTGTCTTCCATGACTTAATTTTCCAAAGCTCATCTTCAGATGTTCGATAGTTAAAATTACCTCTAGCAAACTTCAACGAGTGGAAGTTGCTTGCAGTGTACTTACAAACTGGTCGTTTGCAATGACAGATTGCTGCATCCAGGACTCGGCTCTCTGCCCTCAAATGTTACAATTAAAGAGTTGAGATAGCTGGTAGGAATTAAATGAGTTACACAATACTACAGTAATTATCCTGATTTGTATCAATGAAATTAGGATAAAATGTCAATGCAAACATAGGGTTTTATGTACTTTTGTAGCACTTAAGTGTTTCAGTCCTATCCAGAATTAAAAGTTTGCAAATACTTGTGGGAGGGAAGGGAGGAGCAGGTTTTCCTTTCTCAAAGTTTTCAGAAAGCTTCTGAAGCCACAATAATAGAGTCCTTATGTAGTCCTATGGGAGCTCTACATGATTAAAAAATAAAAAAACCTCTCCTTGAAAGTTCATTCAGAAACTTTCTTGGGTACGTATTGATACCTGTTGGTACCACGCCTGCGCTGTCAGTCATACCGTACCATCCTCCTGCATTAACACCCCTTTAGTTAAGCACACTCTGAATACTCTTTGTCCCTACTTCAGTACATTTTTTTTTTAAATGTTTACTCCCCCCCCAAAATTATGATGTTGTTGTTAAGCTTACATTTTTCTTTGGGAATAGAAGAATGAATACAAACTAAAAAACCAAAACAAACACACCCTTAGTGTATAGCTAAAGCTCACTTGAGTATTATAATAACTTCGGTAATTAGAAGGCCCCCCCAAAAAATAATCAGTGACTGGTTTTCTTGAGACTTTTTCCTATGTAATGAAAGCAAACTTTCTTTGAAAGCTTTAAAAGATATTTATTTGATTATGTCTCTTAATGATTAAGATCTGGGCAATAGCTTATTACCAGTAGTGAGTTTGAATAACATTGAGTCCTGTTTTGGGGTGGTTTTTTTAATGTGAGAACTGTAAAGATGCTCGAGGTGGATCGCCTTTGCAGGACAAAGTGTTCCTATTTTGTGTGGTTTGCATTGGGCTTATGAGCAGCGTTTGCTAAGTAATTGCGTTGTCGTAACATCCCAAGCACTTTGGCATCTTGCACTGATACTCTAATTAGAGCTAAAACTCTTCTGGCACGTGACTGGCTATAAATCTCAATATACGAAAGGGCATTAATTGAAAACGGTGTGCAATGAATTACATGCTCTGAGGTACTTCAAAGATGAAACTATACAAAAGGTCCCCGTTATCGGATATTGTAACTGTCATTTCTTTCTCTAAGCATATTGTGGATTTTGTATCATATTGTATTTATTTCATTTAATTTTAAAAAAAAAAATGTTTTCTTTAAAGCTCTGTATATATTGACATTAAAGTTTGCATTGTACTACGTTCTCTTCTCCTTGTAAGGCTGAATCTAGTAGTGCATTGTATGGTATGTTGTTTTTCTTTGCACTGTGCTGCTAAAAGATACTATTGCCTTGAATTACGACATGCCAAAGACAACCTCAAAATTGTATTTATTTTTGTTAAACTTTGTGAATAATGATAAAGGTACAGTTTTAAATAGCTGGCAGTTCCTTGAGTACTAGAATAAAAAGACTGCAAATTCATAATATTTTATAATTGACAAAAATCCATCATTTATGATTTGGAAGTTCATCAACTCCTTTTTTAAAAAAAAAAAAAAACCAAACTGATATAAAAACCAATGAGCGAACATTCCTAAATTAAATGTACTGTCAACTGCATTATTTGGTAAACCTTGCCAAAAATCTCACATACATCAAGAGCTGTTTATAAATTTATACTCACAGTGAAGTGTTTCATGCCACACTTTCAATAAAACATACATTCACTGATAGGATTGATGTATTACTTCAGGGTGGGATGATCTGCCTTCTCTATGTTTTTCCAGGTATCTATTTGGCTTTGACTTTATTAGGAGGAAATCATTTTCCTGCAGAGGTTTGGTCTTTTGAAAATACAGGCATTTAGGTAAGGAATGAGAGTAATGACATCACACATGACCCGCACACCTGGTCAGAGTTAAGTATGTGCGTCAGCGTTTGCCGTGCGAGGTCTGGGGAGCTGTAGCAGATGGCTCAGCCTCCTGATACCGCTTCGTCTTTAAGCTGATGAATTGCTGCAGATTATGGAGCTCCTCTGTCCTACGCGCGAACGGTCGCTGCGAAGCCGAAGGGGGTTGATCTCCTCGCTGGTAAGTGCCGGAGCAGCTCAGTGTGCAGCTAACAATCCCCATCATGGGAGAGGAATAGGGGATACTTGGATATAATGGCATTGAAGTTAAATTACAATATCCGGGTTTAAAATACGTCTGAGCTACGTGGTAGTTAGTGTTGCCATTTGTATTCAAAATGGGTTACAAATACTTTATTTTTCAGTTACCGTATCAGTCCAAATAGAAAGGTTTTTTCCATGATTGCCCAAGTCCATCTCCTGGATGATGTTTGCTCGCACAAGATGCTTCAGGGCCTCTCTGGTGGTGGAGTCACCTGGCTCAGGGGCAGCCCTTGAAGGAGGGAGCTCTCAAGTCACCTGCGGATGAACCCCTCTGCAATTTGGGGAAGGATCAAGTGCTTCAGGTTTTTTGTTTTTGTTTTTTTTTTTTTTAAACATTTTCATTAATGAACTGGTAAGTGAAATGGGAAGGAAAAAGCAGGAGTTGAACAAGGACCAAGCTCTGGGTGGCAGAGAGCTGTTCCCTTTCCCCTGCTCAGCAGTGCCGGCCCGCGGTGTTCCCCGGGGGCTCTGAGGTTGGGTCAGGGCTTGGTGGACCAGCGGTGGTGGTGGTGGTCCTGGGGTCTGCTCCCACAGCTGGAGAGCAAACAGCAACGCTATGCCTTGAGCTGGGAAGAAGTGGGTGACCAGAGCCATATAGGAGTCCCAAGGTGGTGGTGACTTTGGTTTCATTGAAGGTAGGTGGGTAAAAATTACCAAACTGGACAAAAAAGATTATTTTAAAATAACTTTAAAACAAAAAAGCCCAAAGTCTCAGGCAGTGGGTTCCTGTAGGCTTGGTGAAGAGACGAGGCATGGATTATAAACCAACCAACCTTACCCATCGGATGCCAGTGAGCGTTCTCAGAAACCAGGGACAGGAACGAGCCATGGGTTAGAAACGAGACTACAGGAAGTGCCTTAATCACACCCTGCTCGTTTTGCAAACGTTGGTTCTCAGAAGCTGTTTTCCTTCCCCATGATTCATCTCAAACTTCATGACTGTAAGAGGCACCTTCCCATGTCTGTCTTTTGTGCTTTTATGGAGTAGAAAATGTTTTAAGGTGAAGGAAAGGCTCTCAAAGACATTTAAAATATGCTTACTTCAGATGAGTACCTTTCCAGAGGTAGTTACCAGATCAAGTTCAGATCATCAACAACATAGCGTAGTACCGTGCTGGACACCGAGGAACTGGGATGCTGAGGCCAGAGCATGCTCCTCCTTGAGCAGAACCTGTTCAGTGATGGACCTCAAGGATGGAGAGTGGGAGGTAAGGACTGAGAAGAGCTCCCTTGTCTTTATGAAGTGAAGGTTAAGATTTACTACTGAATGTGATGCCCTGTTAGCAGGGCTGCGGTGCGACGGTGTGTGTCCTGCTGCCATGCCATCCTCCGCTTCAAACACATCTTTGCCTGAGCGCACACATGTGGCAGGAAGAGCTGGCAGGTGTCTGCTGGCATATTTGCCAAAATATGGATTTAACTGTACTTACTTTAATTTTTGTTCAACAATTTTCACCCAGAACTTCTGGGGAATTTCTCTTAGAGGCTGGGGCTTCTTGTAGACCTCTCAAAAGACACATAAAACTTTTCCCAGACGTGCGGGTCAATTTTCTTCTTTGCTGTTCTGTAGTCCCTCAAGGACGGTTTGACCCGGCGCTTGGCCAAGGGCTGCCTTGCCACCCTCCCCTTGGGTCTGCTTCTCAGCAATTCCAGCCTCAGCAAATTCTTCCCTCTCCATAGCCAACGTGGTGCCCGCTTTTTGAATTCTGGCATCCGGAGAGCCATTCCGTTAGGGTATTTCACATCATCAACTCCTCAGTGTCCAGACAATAAGGTTTAATGCCCTAATACTGGTTAATAGTGCAACTGGCTTTATTCCTCAACAGATACGCTTCTGGTTCTCGTGGCTATCAGCATCCAGGTTTGTGTCCTGGCTCTGCTGAGATGGCTGGGATTCACGACTACCAATGGCTAGATTCCCCTTTACATTAAAGGGATTACATTTGGTTTTACTTCTAAAGGCTTTTGAGGGGAGATTGTGACTGCATTTGTGGAGCGCTGATACGGGCACTGTGCATTGCTGATCTGGCAGCTGGATGTCCGGACCACCTTCGGGTTCGTTTGGAGGTCTCTGTATTAAACTGAATGATGATCACGTAGCACGGTGTCAGAAGCAGGTATTGTGTTGTCTTTCGCTTCTTTTGGGCTGAATTCAGTAGTTTTGTGAGTGAGAAAGCAGCAATAGTAGCAGGGGTGAAGCGATAGAAGAGAACGCTAGAATAGAATCGCACAAAGCGGATGCAATTCTATTGCTCTTCTCTTGAAGACTTGGTGCTAGTTTGGCACAGGTACAACCGCAGCCTCAGCCCCCGCGACCGGCCGTGACGAGTTCAGCTACTTTGCGCCTGTTCGGTGGTTGGGTAAGGCGGGACCTGCCCGCGCCGCTGCCTGCGCTGCCCGCGCTGCCCGCGCCGCTGCCTGCGCTGCCCGCTCCGGCCAGGAGATGGAGGCAGCGCCCCGCGCCCGGCGGCCCCGCACCGCCCCGCACCGCGCCGCCGGCGGAGGGGCCTTCTGGAAACCTTCAAACGGGGATTTTATCCGGTATGGAAACGCTCAGAGACCACTTATGGCTGAAGGATCCATAGCAGGGAAGACGGTATTGGAATTCAATGGCTCTTTAAAAATTTAATTATTTTTTAATCTGCGGCTGCAGTATTGAGAGCGCTGCTGTTCTGGTTTGTGGGATCGCTTCGGCGTCCGTATCCCAGAACCTTGTGCCGAAACGGCTTCACTCCGGCTGTCCCATAAACAACTCTCTCTTACTCTTGGCTGAGGAGAAGAAAAGCAGGTGCAGGCAGGTGCAGGCAGCTGCCTGCCCGGCCTGCCTGCGGAGGAAGGCTTTGTAGGGAGCTCAGGGCTCAGCTCCTGAGCATCCCCAGGAACGACGAGCTCACGGCAAGGTTTTCCCAATCTTGGCAACCTTGGGAAAGGAGGAGCGGCGGGACGAAGCGTGGCGTGGCCAGGGTGGCAGTGGGGCACGCCAGCAGCGCGAGGGGGGCACGGAAGTCCCAAGCTGGACACAGAAGTGTTTTGGGAAATACTTGGATACAGAGCTTGCTGCTTCTAACGCTTCATCTGCTCTTCCTTAACACGTGAAATCAGTGCGGCCAAGTACAAACGCTTCTGATCTGGAAACGGTAGCAAGAGGCCAATTTGGAAACTTCTGATCTAGAGCAAAAACCTTAAAATCTGCAAAATATGGATTTTTCAGATCAAAACAGAGATCAGGTGTATATTTTTAGTGATCTTTCAAAGCTATTGAACTCTACTTTTGCTGAAGTGACTTACACACTTGTATGCTTGTAAATACAACTTTGTACGTGTTTATTATTTTGATTAGGGAATTTATTGCACTTTAATATGCTGTGATACTCCAGGGCTCAGCATCTGGAGCAAATTCTACAATAGAAAAGTTGTCATTAAATCGTGCTGGTAAGACAACACTTTACGAATAAAAATTATTTAAGAGTGTGCCTTGCCAAGTTAAAAAAGCGCATTTTCTGGTTTGCTGAAGGACGATGAAGAGACACCGCTGACCTGGGTCACCGTGTCCTGTAAGGGCTGGGGGGGAACTAATAACTCGTTAGCTGAGACTTTTCTTAGGTGTATGGGATTTCTTATATCTTAATTTATGCTTATTTATATCTGCCTCTGTACATGTATTTGGTGCCAGAAGTAAATGTGTTAGGACTTGTGCCAATTTTAAAATATTTTCATCGTGCTGCTGAGGCTGTGCGGTGCAGATGGAGGAGCAGAAAAATCTACCCAGCGTTACTAATCAGCTTCAGTTAGCTGGTTCCCCCCGCGCCAAACTGGGAACGTATCCTTTAGCAGTCTCGCTAATTTTCTGTGCCTCGTGGAAAATGATCAAACTCAAAAAAAAGCTGAAAGAATTCATTTAAATGCACTGGCAATGGTTGTCAGTGATGGAATATGCCACCAGAAGGGCAAATTTGAGGAAATTAGTAACGTAACTGAAAGTTCCCGGCAAACTGACAAAGGCAATGTAAACTTGGTTTCAAATTAATTATTGCAAATAAACATTTGAAATGCTACAGGCCAAATTAATATTTCAGAATTCTCCACTATTTATTACTGTGCTTCATTTTCTTACTTAAACATATTTTGGGCCTAGGGCTGTTAAGAATTTAATTTTTGAGGTGCTTTAATGAATTTTAAAGCATGTTTTAAACAGAAATGAATAACTAATAAATGCCAAAAGTGATTAATTTTCTGAAATGTAGAAAGGCCTTTGTATTTAATTAAAAAAAATTGCCCTAAATTGTCAGAAAGTAAAGAGAAAGAAAATACAAAGTGGATCAATTAAAGTTTTGATTAACCAAATCACAACTTGTTTTCCCTTTGCTGTGGCACGGCTGGGGTGGAGAGGCACCAGCTCTTGGAGAAGCCCTACTTCACCACGAGCATCCCCTGCACGCTGCCCAAATTCAGTGTTGTCGAGTAAAAAGCCAGTGACACGATGGTAGCGGAGAGGCACCCAACTCTACTTTTAAAACGTGTGACCTGTAAGAATTTGGGAGCGTTTTGGGTGATTTGTATGAGCGTTTGCTGCCTGATCTGCTGCTGGTTTTTGCCAGTTTGGTCCAAAGGTGGTCACAGCCGGGATGCTGTGGGCAGCTGTAGTCGGCTTGCTGCAGGGGGTGAGTTGGGACCGAGTGGTAAGGTGGGATTTGATTAGCAGCACGTGCTCCATCGTAGTTCCTCGATAGAGTTACCAGTGCTTGGTTGGATCTGGGATGCCCCTTAGCCTGTTACTTGACATTTGGCAAAGCATTTCCTATAACACAAAGATAATTCTCACTGTCTTGATTTTGACGCGTAGTGCTCCCTCTGCACCGTTTCCTCGCGGTGCCGTTGGGCAAGCTGTGCTGTAGGGTATCTCGTACTCCAGGGCTGACTCTGTAGGTTGGCTTGGCTTGAGCTAAACTTCCCACTGAACCCTGAAAAACCCTTGTTGTGATGCTTCTTTCCTGCTGGGACATGGTTACCTTCCCCCCCCTGCTCCGCCCCAACAAAAAGCTTTTTTTTTTTAATATTGAAAAGCAGCTCTAGAAAGTAGCTTTGAAGCAGAAGTATACTTTTGAGGAAACTTCTCCCCAGCACTGGGGAGGAGCCACTGCCGCGTTCAAGCCGTGCCGTCCTCAGGTTCATGGTGATTGTGCTGGGGAAGGTTTTGCTCTACAAGAATTTTTGGACCCATTTGGCTCCAGGCTGCAAAACAAGAGACGTCAACATTTTCTAATGACGCTAACGCTGAGGTGGGTACGTATCCATGATTTCAAGCTCTTCTTTACAGATTGTATTCTTAATATTAAACCTTGCTAGTGCTGGAAGCCCTGTCCTGTGCTGCTGGGACACGGTCTGCACCCATCCACAGCACAGCAAACCCCAGAGCTTCAGATCTAGGAATTAAACCAGCTCCTTCATCCTCTGTTATATATAAGTGAGAAGGGGCTTTTTGCTGCAGGATGGTGCTGGGCAGAGGTGGACGAACAGCGTGCGGTCAGCGCCGATGTTTGGGGCTCCCTCAGACACCGTCCCCTGGGGAGGATGGTCAGGGGATGCACCACGGTGGGTGCCTGGATCTCTGGGGTACCACCATCGTCGGTGAGGGTCACCCACAGAGAAAGACAAATTTTAATTCACCCTTTCAATCAAATCTCATAGTTAGAAGCCGCCTTACCAAGGGTGCAGACCTGGGCGCTCTGCCTCCTGCCCAGCTGCCCGTGGCCGTGCTCCCGTGGGTGCCTGGCGTTCCGGCACGGTCCCTCCTGGCAGCCCCCGGCGAGGGCTGAGCCCGGGCTCTCATGGGGACGCTGGCTCCGGGTGGGTGGCTCCTGTTTAACTTGGGAAAGGTGGTGATGGCGAATCCTTCTTTCAGCGAGATGATTTCCAGGCAGGGAGGTGAAAGGCTGGCTCCTGTCACTGCCCAGCTTTCCTCGGGGATCGTGGCGGGGAGCCGGGAGGGGACCGAAGGTGAGGGGAGCAGGGGTGGGGTTTTTGAGTGTTGCTGACAATTTTTCTTGCATGGGTTTTGCTGTGCAGCTGGAGCGAAGGAGCTGTGGTCGGAGGGGGTGGCCAGGGGGGCTGCTGGCTGCGCATGCCCTGGTTTGCTCCTCTTTAATAAAATCTTCCAGAGATTTGCCTCCGCAGCATCCCGACCGGAGACCGGGGCAGGTGTGGGAAGGGACCCGGCGTCAGCAGTTGTCACATGTGGGGCTGAAGCAGCCGCCGTCTCTGTGGCCGGAGTGGGTGGTGGTTTCTTTTGTTTGAAGACAAAAATCAGCGGGTGCTGTCGGCCAGACTGGGGCTGGGACGGCCGCGGGCTCGGTGCTGATGGCCACCTCATGCCGACCGTGGGTGGCCGCGGTGCGTGGCTGGCACCGATGTGCCCCTGCCGAGGCTGCCACAGGGATGGAGATGCTGATGTGCCAGAGGCTGTTCGACCATCTGGGGTCTCGCGATGATCCTGATTCTGGAAGATAATTTGTTTGTTGGTATTAAACATCCCTGGGCTGCTCATACTAACCAACGACCTCTCCCATATGTGCTGGGCACGAGGATCCACTCACTTCCCTGCTGTCCCAGGAGCGTGTTTAGAGCTTGATTTTAAATCAGGGAAGCAGTGACCCTTTTAAATACTCACGGTAACCCTGCAGGTGTGTAAGTCTGAAGGCTTTGATCGGGGCTTTGTCCCTGGCTGGCATGGCTTCGGAAACGCCAAAGAAAAATTCATATGTGGCTGTTGTGTTAAATGAAAAGTTGCGATATCTGAAAATTAGACAGAAGAGAGAGACAAGCATAGAAAAAAGAACTTTTAAGTTGGACGTGATACTCAGGTCTAAACATATTTGGATGATGAAAATTTTCTTGCAGCTTTTAAAGTCAGTCAGGAAAAAACCTGTTCATTCTACAAATCTTTTAATGTGCTCTAAACACGTAGCAAGTTGTATATTGCTAATAACCGTAATGCTAAGGAAAGTAATACGTACTGTTGTAAATAAATATAACACCTTTTAATCATAATTTGCTGTCTTAAAATTACGTTTTTGGCTAAATATCAGCTGTCACCTTCTCCTCCTGCAAACCCTGTTTTAATCTGTGATAGCAACACCCCAACAGAGCTCAGCCCAGAGCTCTGCAGGCTTTGTGTCGTGCAGTTGATCTTTGGGTTAGTGGTTTCTGGTCTGGAGAAACCTGGGAGAAGACACCTGACTCCTCCTCCTCTGGAGGAGGTCAGTCCTGAGGACAGGTCAGTCCATGCCCACGTTCATCCTGCTTTGCCTTTCGGGGTTCCCTTGCTTTGGGGAACTCGCTGCTGAGGGGTGGAACGCTCCATCGCCCTGTGCTGGTGGCTGATGGTGGTGGCATCTCGCTGGTTTTTTCTGACACTCTTTTCTTCCAGGACTCCCCAACCCGTTTGTCAGATCCTTTAGATAAGGTGGTGACACAGAAGTGGATACAACCTTGCTCTGAACTACAACTAGCTGGACGAACAGCACTTTGTTGAAAACTGGTGTAACTAAACTTTTCCTGGGATAGTATGATATCAAGGATACATGATTTTATAAGCCTATATTTTTCTGGCCATTTTAATGTGGTTTTGTTTTTACGTGAAGAAGCTAGTTGTAAGAACGGAGAGGTTTCCCTAGTTTAGGTGAGCTTTTCATTTAAATTTTGAATCTGGGGCTTGTGTAATGCTTAAAATTATATGAACCTCATCTTGACGTGGGGATTTATGCGCACAGCTTCCTGCGTGTTGAGATGAGAATACCTATCATTAATTTTTGTGGCTTGAAACCGAGCTTGATTTAGATGCTTTCTTCCCGAGGGAAGAGACATTTTATAAAATCACCGCAGTGGTAATTGTTTGGAGTTCAGAGTGAACTAACTTAAATTTCACATGAATCAATTGTGTACTGTAAATGATTTATGCCCTAGCACATGCCTTCAAATGTCCTTACAAATTACACGGAGCTAAGAATAGGATGATTTGTTGCAAGTGACACTTTGTAGACTGCTCAGCAAAAGTGTTTGCTTGCAGATCTTGTTATAGGAAGATCTGCTCATCAATGGGGTCAATAAAAACACAAATTCCTTCTGAATTTTCCTTTCCTGAGTGCGCAGCAATGCACGCAATCCCAGCATCTCTTCTACGAGGAGTTACCCCTTAGTAAGGGTTGGTGTTACACCTTACAGCCACCATTCCTCCTCAGCAGAAGACGCAGAACCAGAAATGCAGGTGCTCAACAAGATCTGACAAAGGTGTCTCTGCTAACTGGTTTCCAAAGGTGTGAGCATCATGGGGAGAGAAGTATTATTTGGGGTGCAAAGATAAAAAGCCATGTGCAATGATGAAACTAGAAAGGGAAATTTAAAATAACACATCAAACAAAATTTCTTGATGGCTTAGAGGATGAAGTTATTGTAAAAAGACATCATCAGAGAAGAAACGTTAGAAAATCAGTATGTCTATGTGTGAAATTTTGTATTTCTCGCTAAGTTCCTTTAACCTGCTGTACTTTTTCCCTTATTTTTTAAGCTAGGATTTACAGGAAAGGGATAAAGTCCTTTTTCACTCTGGGCTTTGAAATTTCCTAATTTTTTTTTTTTTTTACTTCTAAATTATTTTCTTCAGAGCCTTTTGAATGCTCAAATTGATTTCTGTTTCTTTTCTTATTAATGAAACCATTCATCCAAGAAAACTTTGGAGAAGAGAGATCTAATTTACAGACCTACCCTAGTGAAAAGAAATAAGGTGAACAATCAGCTGGACCATCCAAAGGATTATTACTATTTCAACGTAAGCTATTTAAGAAAATATCTATGGGGAAATATCTGGAAATGTAATAACTTAATCCTAAATATCATGAAAACAAAGCAAATAACCAGGTATATTGTAGAGACTGAGAACACGAGCAGAGACAGATGCTCACCTGGGAGGTTTGTTTTAGGCAGGCAGAAAGTTTTTGTTTTGCTGCAATCTGGCCCAGAAAAATAGCCTGTCCTGAAGCTTGCCGTGACAACTTGTAGGTTGCTGGTTTACTAGGAAAAAGCTCTTTTTTTTTTTTTTTTTTTTAATCCCCCCAAGTCTCTGGCACTGTAGTACTTGCTTATGATGTGCTCCAAGACCAGAAGGATGATCGATTGTAAAGGTGATGTTGAATTCAGTAGTTGGCTGCGGCAAGCGCTGAGTTTCTGGTTGAACTAAGGCTGACACATAGAACTTCTCTTCAGTTTAAAGATTTCAAATGTCAAAATACCAAGAATGCTGCACACCCCTCTTTGTAGGTACATTATCTGATGTTTTAGAAGTGTGAACCTTTCTATCTGGGTTGTATTGTAAGTATATCAGGAACTACATAAGCCCATTACAACTGACCTAAAATTTTGCTTGTTCGTTTATTACCTTTAACCAACCATTTTCATCCTCCCTTTAAATATCTCTGCCAAAGATGGCTTTTTATTTTCCCCCTAGCTAATCTTGCAGGAGGGATGTTAAGCTGAATACATGAGAGAATTTCAGGGATTGAAGAGGAGACGGATGCAGCCACAGAGAGAGGAACAGCCAGCGAGTCTCATCCGTGCACGCTATGTTTTTGCCAGCGCATGGAGGTGGCCACAGGTCAGAAGAGGATGCCCAGATGTTGGGCAGCTGAGGGTAATTTGAAGTCCCATGTCAGAGCTTTGCTATGGATCAAAAGAGAGATCCTGGCAGAAATACGTGCTGTAGGATCATCTACTACCACGTTGCCAATCTCTGCTCACTTAATACCTACAACACGCCATTTCCCGAGTCAAGCCACCCGCCTGGAGGGAACGGAGCCAGCCGGGGTGAAGTCTGACTGTTGTAGAGACGTCAAGAAAACCTGCACTCTGCCCATTGCCAGGCCTGTGCAGAGCAATTATTCATGCTGGAGACCCAATGCTAGGAGACATGGGCTCAGTGAGAGGGAATGTCTAGTACTGGTAGGACGAGATTATTGTGCTGCAACTTGAATGAAAGGCAATTTTTTTCATAACAAAGATAAGACAGGCCATGAAAGACACTTTTTTCCACGAAGGAAGAAGGCGTTATCCTGCTTAAATGATTTAGACAGACTTTATTTTCTAGGAAAGCCATGAGTCTCTTCATGGATCATTGTCTCCAAGCTGAGTTGCTCAGTGAGACCTTTCGTCTGTGGAAAAGAGACCCGCATAGTGTGAACTGAGCTGGTGACTTTCCACCACTGTAAGTCAGGAGCCATAGAAATGTTTGTCAATGCTTTGAAAAGAAACAGTTGTATTTGAGATGCTTTCCTAGGGAAAAAAATCCTCAATATGGAGCTACAGCGAGGCTAGATTTTAGCGCAGATCTGCCAGGATGCATAGGTTTTCTTTTTTCTTTGAAATAAAATATGAAAGTCGGTTGAGGCATCTGAGCTTTTGGGATATTATACGGAAAATTATTTAATGCACCTTTTTTATTTTTGATGTGGGTCAGGTGAGCTCTGCATAAAATAAGATTCTAGAAACAACATAAAAATACTTTCAATACTGGAAGAAAACCAGCGTGAAAAATTCTCTATATCAGAACTTGGTTTGGTGGCCTCCCATTTGGGGAGTAGTACGCACTAGTCTGCAGACAAAAATCCCCACGTCCCAACTCAATCAAAACATGTGGCCACCTGCCCCAAGGGCGTTTCTCACTAATGGAGACAGGATCTTATCTGATGAGCATCGTCACTTGATCTTGGTCAGATTAAACTCTGGGGTTAGTGCAAGACATGAGTATCTCTTAGTTCTGATAACCTGTGATCCTAAACTGGTCAAACAATGGTGATTGTTCCTCCTGCAGAGGTAGTTACTCAAGCTGGATATTACTCTCCTTTGCTTATCTCCCCTTCCTTCAGCCGTTCTTGACATGTATAGAAAAAAATTATGTTACCGTAGATTGAACTGTGGGCTAGCATTACTGTGTAGTATATATTTCCAGTAAACAAGATTCCTGCTTGTCACTTGCAATACTCGATAATTACTGGTTTGCCCAAAACCTGGCTTTTTCCTTTTTTTTTTTTTAAAGCAGGACAGCATTTCAAAACTGCACGTCATAAGCTGTTTTCAACACTACTACATTCTTCCCAGTCAGGTACATTTCCCCACTCAGTGTCTGCAAGCACTTACTCTTCTCCCGTGGACAGCATCTGCTTTGCTTACATCACGCAGTTGCCCTGGCAGATGACATCATAAGGAGAGTGGGAATCCTGCCAGGGATCCTGTTCGCTTTCTGCATCTGCTGTGCGAATGCTGTGCGTGGTGCTTGGGCATCGCAGCTCTTTAAATGCTGTAAATTAGGGGATGAGATCTTTCATGTGCAGTGAATCAACTGAAAGTCAGAACTCCATTAAAAAAAGTTCTTCCATAATATACTATTTTGTTAACATGGCAAGATTAATTTACAAAATGTATTTATCCGTATTACATCAATACGGAAAACAGAAGATATGAGAAGACAAGCATCTTGCTTGATCGTGACCTAATGCCAGTCTTTAAGTTTCTACCCATTAATAAACACTTGTGGTTTATTGATCGAAACAAAGGAGAGGTGGGCATTAGTTGGATTCGTATGAGGGCTGGTGCGGTGCTAAACCCCCGCTGCCGTCAGCCATACCAAGCAGGTCTGCTCAGGCGTACCGTGCGCTGGGACTGATTTGATTTGTATGCAAGGCTGCAGCCGGGGAAAGCGTTGAACAGTTGCCCATGGGATGTCTGAGAAATGTCTTTTTAAGAAAATCTGTATGAAAATGGAGGAAGCACACTGCTGTACAGAGGAGGTTCTTTTCTGTGTGAGATAATGTGATTACTTTTTTTTTCCCCTAGAAATGACTAGGCCTAGTTAGAAATTGCCACCTTTGGGTTTGCAGGTAAGGACACCATTTACTTGTGTAAATGATCCATAATGTTAATTCCACTTAAATCATCACATGGATATTAGTAAGTTGGCAAATACTGACTCAAAACCTGCACGGTGACTCTCAACCTCTACATAAGGCAGCATTCAGAGGAAAATTACTTGAGCCATCTTTATGTTATTTGAAAATCAGATGTGATATGAGCAGAGTGGGGTTTTTAATCAGACTCCTGCCCGGTTGGATTTGCTGATCTCTGGAACAGGCGGCTACAGAAGACACTGTCTTAGTGTTGGATTGGCTTTTGCAAGGAAAAAAAGCAATCTTCTCCTTAGCATATGCTAGCAGGTTGAAATTAGTAGTAGATGGAAAAAATGAGTAGTTTCTGCTTCCTTGCATGCAAATCATAGGAGTAAAGGAAAAGAATACTTTTTTTGCAACTTGGACTAAAATACTGAACACCCCGAAGTGGGTATTGTGTATGGAAACCCATTTAGAGTCATGGGGACTCTTCTCTGAGTAGCCATCTGGGAGGGAAGATTTCAACACCAGCAAGGCTTGTCTTGGCAAGTTCTTCTCAACTGTATCTTCTTTCAAAATCTTTATCTTACTACTTTTGATATTTTTGGGCTTTTGTCCCCATACCAAGCACAAATTAGAGCTTCTGTTAGTCAAGTAGCTCTAATCCACAGAGGTAGGAACAATGTCTTCCTAACAGGTATCAAGCTGGATGAGATTACCTGCTGGTTACCTGTACTGTTGGTCGGGGATTGTGTCTAAATCTTACATAACTCATACACATGATTAGGACTTGATGCCCATACCATGACAAAATCCTTCAGTAAGGTAGGTAACTTCATTTATTCAGGCTCTTTATGTTTGAATTCAATGGCGTCTGATCAGAACTTTCCCGGCAGGTGGTTTTTGTGGGAGAGCGCAGCAGTGAAATAGAACCGGGTGAAGTTGGTGCTCTCCTTGCTGCTGCTGTTCAGCCTGTGAGCCTGTTGCACTCTGCAAGTTATATTTCTTCTCTAACGGAGAGCAGGCCAGGAGCTGGTGCAGGAGGAAGGAGCATCTCGCCAACTTGCACCGAATGTTTTTGTGCAGACTCACTCTTACGGGCATTTTCCAGGACTTGCGCTTTTGCTTTCTGGTCATCTATTTCATCACCTAGAAAGATCTGCAATTTTTTTTTGCGGGGGGGAAAGTCTGTTATGGGTTATAATAAGATACTGAAAGTTGAGCTGTCATGAGTTTAAAACTTGAGTGATTATTTTCCTTCTGTCATACAAAGAAAATTGCAAAGCATACCCAGAAGTGAGCGTGTATTATGAGACTGCAGTGGTGTCCAGGGGTGCTTAATACACTATTTTCATTTAGAGACAATGGTGACTGCTGAGATATGGACCTCAAGACAATTTAATGGGTCTCTCTTCACCAGTAGTGATCAGGTATTTGACAGTTGCTAAATGTTTACTACAATGACAAAAGCACAGACTCTAAACATGTCTGAGATGGTGATGAGCCTAATGAGACTCAGGGATCAAAACCTCAGTTGCCTGTTGGTAGGGAAAGAATTTCAGCAGTACCCTGAGTCTCCGCGTTGGACGCGGTGGGAATGAAAATCCTCCTGCAGCTCAAAGCCAGCGGGGTGGGAAATGGGTCTGCAGACATCAGCTGTGCCATCCCTCCCCTCGACTCCTCAACCACCTTTTACAAACATCTTCAGAGTTTCTAGTACAATTTTATCAGCCCTTTTCTCTTTCTTTTTTTAACAGTCAAATAGAATTTTTGGTTGGCTGAGACATTTCTCTTTAGGACAATGTGCATGTTCAATATCAAGTACATTACAGAAAAGAGGAGTTATTTCTATATGTTTACATTGAAATATATTGTCCTGCACATAGTGTCACTTGTGTTATAGACCTGAAAATGCATTTTTGGTGTTTCTTAGACTAGAGCAGAAGACACCTGGATTTCCATTAGTGATTTTTCCAGGCTAAGTATTCAGTGGTTATTTGAGACATGTGAATGGAGATGAGTTTTCTGAAGAGATTGCCTTCTCCATGGTGGAGGAGAAGCTCAATCTGTAATTTTATAACTTTGCTTACATTTCATTTAAAGTCCTTCCATTGACTGCTCTTTAGAGCAATGCAAGTCACGATCAGCTTCAGAGGAAAACAAAACAAATGAAGAAAAATACCGTTCCTCTACACAAGGGCTATGTCAGCTGCTTACCCGTTCTTTAATGGAAAGGGGATGATGTCTTGTCAGTGTCTTGTACGATGTCTTGGGATGTGGGGGTTTAGGAAAGTGGAAGCTGGTCTTGATCAGTGATTTTGGTGGTAGCTCCCCAAAAATTGCATCTAGGTCTAGAAAAGAGCAACAGTTCCAAAAGAGGAAATTTCTGTGTTTCTTTTACCATCGCGTCTTGACTGACACTTTATAAAACATGTCTCAATTTGAGAGACATATTATAAATGCTATTTATTAGAGAAATTTTAACACAGCATTGCAGAGAACAGGTTTAAAAGCTCCAGAGAAATCCAAAATGAAAAGATCAAGTCATTGCTGTGGAAAAAGCCTCAGTTTATATAAACCATCAGTTTTGCTTCCCAAGTAAACTCAAAGGCTCTGCTTTAAGTGTGCAGAGTATCGCAGCCCAGTAGGAGAGGTTGCTGGGATTTGTTGTATATCAGGTAATTGGGGGGGGGGGGGGGGGGGGGGGAAGTTTAGTAAAGCAGAGAAAGGAGGTAGTACTTTTTTATCCAGATAACTTTATAAAATGTGTGTGCGGAACATATTCTGTCTTACAGGGCTCAAATCATTATTGATTTCACAGAGAGCTTTGCAACATAATTGGTCTGGTCTCTAAGAAAGTTATGATTCTTTTTTTCTTATATGCTTTGTCAGACTATCATAAATTAGTTTTAATGTATTACATGATTTCTTGTCTGTCGTTCCCTGTTTTGTGGTTTGCTCTTCAGAAGAATCACTCTTGGCCATAGGAGGGGAATTACTGCCTGTATCAAAGAAGTCTGGATCCTTCTTTGTGCTTTCATCTTCCATTACTACTTCGTTCAGGATTTCATCTTCTTTGAAAGTTTCATAAATTTCTTCAACATATCTGGGAGGGAAAAAACATGGACTTTAACTTAGCTCTTGGGATCAAAAGCCTTATGGTTGTTTAGGTGGTTGTTTGTTTTGTTGTTTTTTTTTTAAATAGATTTATATTGAAAACTTTCTTATACTTCAGCTTTAATGAAACAGTAGCAAGGTCCTAGCTTATACACATACAGTCTCAGAAGAAAACAAATCTGATTTCTCCTAAAATTTTTTCACATTTCCTTCTATAAGTTTACAATATATTGGATTTGTTATTTTTTTAACCTGACCAAAGCCCATTAGCATTGTCTTGGTCTTTAATAAGAAATAGGGAGGGAAGTCTCTGTTCCCGTCCTTTGGTCAAGGAAAGTATAGTAATATTGCAGTATGTAAATGTATATTATTTCCATTATATATAATATCTTGAAAGTGTAAGCACATCATGTGAACAAACCTATTTTCTTACTTTACCTGGTATAAAAATGAAATTTTAATTTCCTGAGTAAAAACTTAGAACTCTTAAGCACTCTTAATAGAGTAAGGAAAGCCATTTCTTGCTGTTACTTACTGATCTGGAATCTCCATCGCATACAGATGTTGCTCCTTGTCCAACAGGCTTCAATCTTGTCAGCAGACTTGAAACCGCGAGCAGTGTAGTTGGCACAAGCAACATTATTGCATCATTAAATGAGAAAGCATTGGTTTTGTGACATCGTACTTCACTTTTCTGGCTTTTCAGAGATTTACTCTAGCCAATTCCTAAATATTCTCTAAGTCCAAAAGGGCTTTAACACTCACGCGAGCCACAGTTCACGTCAGACCCTGTGAGCACCGGCTGCCCAGGGAGCCCTGCGCCAGCAGCCGCATCGTTCTGCGGGCAGGTACCTTCTGTGCGGGTTTTATTACATCTTTGCCTCAAAAGTGGAAAACCTTTGGGTTGAATGAGTCATTTTCATTAAAGGTAGTAAATTATTTAATGCTCCAGATGGAGAAATTGGGGAAAAAAGAGAAATGCTCTTTTTGACAATTTCTTTAACTGAAAAAATGTGATGTTTCATTTTGAAGTGATGTTTTGAGCCTAGGTACATCTAGTTACCAAGGCTGATCCAGTGCTGATCATGACACTGTAACAGGTTTCTTCCGCCTAGTTTATTTATTTATTTATTTTCACCTATAGGCCACGAGTCTGCAGGTCAGGTTGTTGGGTGGGGTTTTTTTTGTTGTTTGGGTTTTTTTTTTGGGGGGAGTTCTTAAAAAAGTTAACACTTCTCTTTGACAGCACTGAGATGTATTGAACTGACGAGCCTCTCTGGGAACGAACACCTTGGCTGGGTTCCCCGAAGGGCTGGAGAGCAACTGGATGTGACCAAAACCTCCCAGGTGCCTCCTGCTGTAACCCCGTTCCTTTCCCCTCCCAGCTGCACCACCAAAGTGTTCGCAGCATCAACTTCGGACGGGCTTGGCCCAACTGATGCAGGTCAGACACAAAAAATACTCATATGTACATATATACTAATGGCAACCTTTCTTCTCATGTCAAACTCCCTAAATCAGGTGGTCATATGTAGCCCTTGGTATAGTTGCAAACATTTGTCTTTACATGTAATTTACTGTAAGAGGTGATTATTTTTGAAAACAAAAGCTGTAAGAGAAGAAATATTGAAATGTGACAATCCTTGAAACCTTGGACCCCGTCGCTGCATCATAGAGCAGATTAGCTCATTTATTTTCATTGTACAGTGCAATGAGCAACATTCATGCTGAAAAGTAAACGAGATTTGGAAAATGACTGCATCTGAATAACTGTAAATTCTATTAACAACATAAATTTGAATAATGGCTTTTCCTGTATTTTTTATCCTGTTCGTGTCCCTGTCTGCTTGCCCAAGTCTGTAAATCATTCATTTAATCACTTGTTCAAAACTTATTAAAATTGATTACCATTGTTTTCATAAGCAGAATGAATTTTCCAAATCATCTTCATCACTTTAATCCTCAGAGAACTCATGGCCTGTCGCGGTCAGGTGGTGGGATGCTCTGAGATGAGTTGAGCATGAGGGACTGCCTTTGTGGTCCCTGGAGGTGGGGGAAGCAGCTATGGGGGCTGCTGGGGTTGGGACCCCAACCAGGCACAGGGGTTCCTCCACAGCCCCCCAGGTTTGCCTGTGTCTGTAGCCTCGCAGCAGCCTGCCACGCTTGGTTATTCACGGATAGCCAACGGGTTATAAATGTGAAAATACTGGGTCACGAGCATTCAGTGATAATAACTATAGAAGCATTGCTTTGGGAAGAAAACAGGGTTGTTCTGCATGCAGACTTGTGTCTTTTTAATAAGAATAGACAAATTGATTATGTTTAAAAAAAAATAATAATAATTGGAGGTAGGAAGTCTGTGCACAAATACACCTGAGCCCATCAGCACCTGAACCTTCGTCTGTAGGAATCAACAGGCTCTTGCAGGGAAAGATCAGATTTTGGGCAGGGAAGGAGGACAAGGGGACAGAGATGCTCCAGCAGCTCTCCTCCTTCATGTGTCAGCATCTCGTCCCCAGGAGGGAGTCGGGCTCCGATCCAGCACGAGGTGGACTTCCCTGCTGGGAGTGTGGTGGCTTCACAGCGACAGGAATGGGAGCTCTCAGAGAGCCAAGCTGACATGGGAGGTTTGTGACATGATCCTGAGAGCTACCAGTCTGCTGCTACTTCTCATATCATCTTAGCAAGATGACATCCAGCTGCTTTGACTCTCTATAATGTTAAAAGAAAACTGGAGTCGGTCACGAGAGGAGACCACATCATGTGCAGGAGTTTCCCAAGCTTGCCAAGAAGATGCTGAGCAGATACCACCTAAAGGTCCCTGCACCTGCCTGTCTCCTATGGCATGTGATGTCCTCCAGCCTTGAAGAGCTGAGCTGCCTTCTGCCCGCAGTGCTGGTGCCCAGCGTGATGCTCTGAGCGTGGCAGGGCTGGAGGCTGACCTCTGAGCTTCTGCACAGCACTGCCCTGAGCGACGGAGCTAAGCCACGGTGCGGGATGGACTGATGCTCAGGAAGGTAAAGGTATGGACAAGGAGTTGCGTGTTTACGTTTGTAGCAAATATTATGCTCACATGTATTTAGGGAGTAAAGTTAAGGTAAACAGAGGAGGATGTGTATTACAAGGCAATGGGAAATAAGTTGTCGTGTTCAGCGTTCTTGTATAAGAAGGCTCAGAATGTTGCAAAGAAAGAAGACACAGGCTTGCATGGAAAGAGGCTTTTTTTTGCAAATTATAAAATAATGAAGGTGTTCTTTTCATTGCTAGGTAGTCCTGTTTGGACAATATTTAGCTACTTCAGATATTAGGATTAATCACTGCAGTTTACATTAGAAAGTTTTTTGTAATACCTTTTTTTTTTTTCTTTTTTCTGGAGTTTGTTTTTCAAAGGCTGCATGAGGCTTTGATGCTTCAAAGACCTCATGGGAGATGAAGGGTCACCTTGCTTCAAAGCCTTGCTGCTGCTTTAGGTTCACCTTCCATAAATCCCCGTACCCAATGGGAAACGTTTGGATGTCTCCTGCTGTAGGTGCACGGCTCCACGCAAACGATTTTGCATTCGACTGAGGAGACTTCTTTCGAGCAGCTATTTACTTCATTCCTTGTTTCTCGTTTATGAGGAAAACATAAAATGCTTCCTGCACTTAAAGCCATTCTGGTAACGCTCTAAATTCTATGCTTAAGGATGCATTTAATTAAAGATTGACTATGGCATAAAGTGTAGGTTAATTAAATACCAATCAATTCCTGTATAGAATACATATAAAGGGGCTTTGACTCAGACAGCGAAATGAATCTCCAGGAGAAGATCTTCCTCTTCCACACTGTGCAGCTGAAGAATGATTTCCCAGACACTTTTCCCCGCTGTATTTGCCACCCAGAACGATAAAGCACCTGTATAAAATTCTGTTTATCGAAACAAAGCCCTGGCCTGACCTGTTCCCGCTGTTCAGGAGAGATTTAGTGAAGACTTTTCCATTGATTTCAAGCAGATCCTCACTTTGTTACGGTGCTGTAGGTATAATTAGACAAAATGCTGAAAGAATAACTCTGAAGCACTGTAGTTAATTTTTTCCAAATATTTTTAACAAGGTCCCTCACCAAAGTTTCTTAGAGTCAATGCCATGAGGGGCATCAAATAAAGCCAGAACGTCCAAACCGATATCTGGAGTTTGTGCTCCTCCACTGGTGGCCTTTAATCCAAGGCCAAATGGGCAATCTTGAGAAACGGGACCCTAGTCTTAAAGGTTACACAGTGAATCAAGGGCTGAGTTTCTCTTCTGACTGAATCTACTTCTTAAAAGGACCGTAGAAGAATGACTTGAGGATGCTCACTGCTCTCCATGCTCTGTAGTACTTCAGCAATGTTGCTTACATGGTGAAAAGCAAAGTTATCCAACTTTAGAGTAATGCCTTAAAAGTGAAGTGGGTTTTTTTAATTAAAAATTAATTAAAATTTTAAAGTTCAGAACTTTATTGGACACTCTTATGTTTAGCCTACTAAAACTAGTTTCTAGACATGTCAATGTTTTGCAGGAGGAAAATGACTAATACAATTTTGCATTTTTCTGTTTTAAAATACATGATTCCATTAAAAATATTGGTTTTTTTATTTCTCATAAATCCCATTGAATCAAAGTTTTCCTCAATACCAAGTCTTTTAGCGATGTCCTCCTTTAGAACGCTGTTTCACGCTACTACAGCGCTGTCCCTCCAAGGAGCGCTGGGCACCTGGTCAGCATGGCAGGAGTATTTTTCCAGTTTTGCAGGAGGAGAAACGTGAGCTAAAAGCCTGGGAAGAACTTGCCTGGGATCTAGCAGCATCTTGCCCTGCTAGACCTAAATCACAGCCCCTGGCTGTCAGTTTCTCGCTATGTTGCCTTCTCCTTCTGTCATGGTTCCCAAAGCTCGACGACTTCTGCGCTTGCATGTCAGCCTGTGCCCTGCTTCCCAGCTTGGTGGGGTTTCTAACTAGCTCAGAAGGCGCTTCTCTGCTTTCCTTTCTATTCCTTCTTTCCTTTTATTCTGTTTTGTCTTCTAAATTGTCATCTCAACTTTTGCATTTGCTCCCTCCTTTCTCGTGTTGTCTTTACCCCTTGATGCTGATGTAGCAGAGGTCCGGGGTGAGGTGCCTCTTCCTACGCCAGCTTTGAGCCAGCAAAGTTAAAGGGAGTGCAAAAGCGGGCAGAGGCGAAGCCCTCCTAGCCTGACGACGCTGCGTGGCTTCTTGTTGATGTTGTGCCTGACACGTGCATACGAGGTATGAGTTGCAAAAATGAAGTTGCGAGTTAATTGTTCTCGTTGCTGAAAGGCCTAGGTTAGTTGCTGTCATTACGCTAATTTTTATACTGTCTTAGTGACCTTCATATCGTATTAACAATTTTATATTATGTTAGCAAATTGCTCAGTGAGAGCTGCTAGTCTGATTGCATTCTGAAGGTCATTAATATGATATGAAAATCTTATTGTATTCTCTGCTTTCATATTTTATTAGTGATATAGAAAGCAATAAAGAGGCTGATTTTTGCTGGGAGGGTCCCCAGGGAAACGGGCTCTACAGCAGTGGTGTCCCACATTGGCTCCTAATCCAATCTCCATGGGAAGTTCAATTTCCTCATCATTAATTATTTAGCTGTATTTAACTGCTGTAAATTCTCAGATTAATTTTTTTAACTGTTGAGTTTGATGACCTCTAAAGACATTGGTATTAACCAATGCAATATGAAATACAGTTGGTTAATGCACATAGAAACTAACTCTTCCATGAGGATTTGTGTGAAGGCGTAATAATGCCAAATTTAATTTTTCCACTATAACAGCAAAGGCTTATTGTATTACCACCTTTAGTGCAATTCAGTATTGCGAAATGAAGGATGAAGGTGATTGTGACTGGGGCATTCTCAGACCATCCCGGGGGGTGACAACGGGGATGTCCCCAGGACGTGCTGGTCGGGCGTTGCCTTCAATGAACTTCACGGTGTGTTTGGCTGTTGATCGACTGCACCAGGGGAAAGTTAACGTAACCCACATCTCGGTTTGGGCTCCTAAAATTTTATTTCTCAAGTACTGTAGTGCAGTGAAGTCCTAACATGTGAAGCAATAGGTAGAAATGTTATTGGTCACCTAACAGCCAAATGTGAAGTCAATAACCTTGGGGCAGCTTTTGTCTATTACTTAAGTACGATGAAGCTTTAATCTTGAAGAAAGTAAGTTAGAAACAATAAAGACTTTAATAGAAAAGAAAGGTCATCACTTGCAAAGACAAATGATTTTTGGAGTTAACAAAGCACTATATTAGAATGACTTCAGTCGAAAGGATGACTTCGTTGTTAAGCAGCAACAATCAGGTGCTTTATGCTTTAACGGCTTTGTGGCCCTTTAACTTGCCCTTAAAATTACACAGAACAGCAATTTATCAAATGTTTGCCAATGACAATATTGAATTATAATATAATAGAAACCAACTGTTGTTTTTTAACGTGATTGTGCCGACTAGTACGTTTTAATGTTTGATTTTGTGCTTTTTCCCTGCCACAATAAGAAGCCGCTTTGAGTTCATCGGCTTCAGCAGCGCGATGGCTGCGGCGTAGGTGACGTAGCACCTCCGATCCCGGGAACACGCTTCCAAAATGAAGTTATAATCGGCTTGTTTGGTGGTAAGGGCTTGCAGGAAAGTTAGTCTGGAGGTTCACGCAGCCTGGGGAAAATCGCAGCGTGTTTCTGCGCAGCACTTCAGCAAGCAGCAAACAAAATGGATTATGTCGTTCAACAGAAATCAGTGCCGAGGGATACGGGCTGAATTTATAGCAAGAGCCACTGTGCGGTGGCAACAGGCCTGCCTGAAGTATTCAAACACGTCTGATTATTTAGCTTCAAAGAAATAAAAACTGTGTCAAACTTCCAAAGCGGCTGAAAGTTTTCTCTGAGCGATGAGTGAATTATAAAGCTCAAAAACCCCAACCACAACAACATTAGAGGACCCGACTCGGAGTTTGCGTGTGCAGTCCCCATGCCTGCACCAAAAAGATTTAAAATTGTTTGGGGTTTTTTTGTTTGTTTGCCTGTGGCTGGGAATGGAGTAACAGCATCGCGTGGACGGAGCGAGTCCTGCCTGCTGCCGTGCAGTGCTGCTCGCAGTGCTGTAGATGGCAATGCTCCACCGGCGCTGCGCCGTGCCGCCGAGCACCACCGGTGTACCCCAGCACCGCCCGTGTGCCCCTGCACTGGTGCACCCCAACACCGTGAGACCCCGCACCACTGGTGCACCCCTACGCCATGCACCCCAGCATGACCGGTGCACCCCTACACCCCCACATCACTGGTGCACCCCTACACCGTGCACCCCAGCACTGCCGGTGTGCCCCAGCCCTCTCCGGCCCCTCGCTCGCAGCGGACACCGCTCCAAATTGCTTATATAGAGAGATGAAGGTGGCTACTGACCCCCACGCTGCGGTGCGGCCGCTGCTGCTGGTGGGGAGCACCGGGGGCACGTAGGGGTTCGGGCACTCACCCCAGTCTGGGCACAGCGGTGACCGCCAGCTCCAGGGAGAAGGGGCATTGCTTTTGCTGGTGGTACAGTGCGACAGAGGAGAAGTACTGGGGTAACTCCATGCCCACACATTTTTCCCGACAGTGTAACTACTCCTTACCTTTCAGTCTGTGTCCTCTCTTGTCCAGTGCAGGCCAGGACCCAAAAGGCAGGAGATGCCCCAGAGCCACGCCGTCCATCCTTCATGTTCATGCAGGATATGTCCATGGCACCGTCTGGCCTTAAATATGGGGCTGTAAAACTGGGTGAAAACCTAGGACAAAACAGGGAAAGCCACACTGAGCCCCAGTAGGAATTTTATTGACAATAACAAAGTATTTTGGTGTCTCTTACAGGAGGGAGGAACACGTCAAGCGCGGTACTGGTTAACGTTGCCTGAGACAACGGTTTGAGAGTACTGAAGGTAAGACCCTGTGGACTAAGCTGTATTTCATCACAAATGGAGCCCTTTAACCAGCAAACTTGTTCTGGGAAAGTTTCCAATTCAGACAATCTCTTGTGTTGTGGGGTGGTGGGATCTCTCATGCTAGGAGCATCAAAGGAGTCTCTGGAGACGTTTTGAAAGAGGACAGGAGCCTGGGAGGGAGACTTCAAAATCCTGGCGAGTGTACAAATAAAATACACTTTGGTCTTAAATTAATGTAAAATATTATGAAACTGTTTCTTGGAGATTATTCCCAATGTGGAGTTAAAAAACAAACAAGCAAACAAAACAAACAAAAAAAACCCTGGTCGATGTCCACAAAGAACAAGTGCTGTCGTTCCTAACCTCTGAACGACACCATCCTCCAGAAATCACCTCTTCGGGAAGGTTCCACATTACCAGGCTTTATCTGCATCCTCTGCTTAAAAAAACAAACAAACAAACAAGAGACATCCCAGGTCTCAAAAAAAAAGAAGAGAACTTGTCCCTTGACCTAAAATGCCAATTCATGTGAAGGCTTTCCCCAGCAAAGCCTGCATGTGCCCTGCCGGGGCCATGTCCGCTCTCCGGACGAGCGCTGCTCTTTTGGCTGCCGTGGGGCTCCGTCAGAGCGTGCTTTGCTGCTCTGGGCTCATCCTGAATGGCCAAGCTGAGCCGGGAATCCGGCTCTCCCCCTCCAGGGCCTCCGTACGGCTGCAGAGCAAAGTTGGGCTGTGTCTGTCTTGGGAAGCAAACAAGAAAAGCAAAGCAAGAGGGAAGAAAAAAGAAAGAAAAAAAAAAAAAGACCAGCAAATAGAGCTTGAGTAGAGAAGGAATTAGAAGAAAAGATAATAATATTATTAATAACAAAAATTAATTAATAGGCTGCTAATGAATTTTATAAGCACCATAAAAATTGCCATAACAGCCTAATTGCTTTGCTTGTCTTGCCAACAGCCAGTGAGAAGATGAAGTGTTATAATCCCCCGGATTTCGATGTGGGAGGCAGCGATTAAGGGGATGTGCTGGGGTGCTGGGGTCTGCACGGACGGTGTCACCGTGCTGGGAACTGGCCCGTTCCCCAACGAGGTGACCTGCCGTCATTTGAACGGCTGCCACCACGGAGGAGCGTGGCTGGGGGCGGCTTCACGGCGTTTGCAAGGGGAAACCAGTGGTGCAGAGGCCTTGCCCAAAGTGTGGATACAGTGACAACAAATGGTTTGCAAATTAATTTCCGCTTTGCCGTAATTCTGGAAGGAGTGTGGAGAAGTCACGGTTTTATTGCAGCTGTTTTCATGCTCTCCTTCAAACCCTCTCACCCCCTTACTGCCCTTTTGAAAGTAGTTTTTGACTTAATGCCAGCACAGATTTATATTTTTTTTTTAATGCTTGCTTATGCTTTGTAATAACCACATACTTATAGGAAATTACTTATAGTAACTCGTGCTGTAGAGATACCAGGTCCCAAAGCCAGAGGAGGTCCCGTTCCTCTCTACTGCTTGATGCTCTTTGGAAAAGCCCCCAAACACAGAGATACCCGATAACTCCTGGGGTTTGTTTAGCTGGGGCTGCCTGGTGCGGGTGTGCCTGGCCCAGCCGCCTCTCCTGTCCTGGGACGCTGTTCAGGTGGCATCATCATCATCATCGCACTTGAAATAGTTGTTCAACGAGATGGGTGTTTTTCTTGTGCTATTTTTGGCAGCGTTACACGCTTGCTGGCGGTTCTGTGACGAGCAATTTGGATTCATCTGCATCAACCCCTCTCATTTAGGGATGGGGAGAGGCTGCTCTTATGTGCTGGGTCTGTCTTCAGGAATTAGTCCTTTCTTTTCTAAAGGTGGTAATCAAGTGAGATCACATCGTCATTTGCCATAACCTTAGTGCTGTAATTTCTGAAGAGAAAAACAAATAGCTGTTTGGGGCGATACGAGTTCTCTATGGAACTGCAAAAATTCTTTGGCTTTTATTTCACATAATTTGTGCTGCTGATTTTTCTCTCTTTACATATTTATATTCCCTTCTTAACAATGATTTTTTTCAATGCTACTTTGTCATAAGGATGATGAGGATTAACTAAGTGCATCTAAACATAACCATAAAAAAGGGGAAAATACATTGCATGAGCAAACGTGATACTCTTCCCAGTTCATTAGAATTTAATGAAGAAATACTCAGTGCCCAACAGGGGAATCCTAATTCATTATGTCTTTTGAATTCTCATTAAGCATATGTACAGTGACTACTAGAAAACTGTACCCTTTAAGCTCTGTTGTCCATTACACTGACTAATAAATATCCATTATACTTAAATACTGACGATAAGAGAAACTCGTGGAAGTTTTACTCCTGTAATTAATTTTCACTGTTTAACTCTTGATGACTTTCTAGCATTGTACTGGTGGTGGCTGGATCAAAGTCACGGCACCAATGAGGTTAGAGAAGCTGCTCTTAAAAAGTTTTGAAGATGATGAAGAGGATGGACCTCAAAGAAACCTCCCTGCACCCATGCAGCAACTGCCTTCCCCCTACCTTGTGGATGTTGCTTTAGACTCGAGGGGCTCTGCTGCTTTGTTGTAAGGGGAAAAACTTATTATCCATTGAAATGGTGTCAACTGGTTTTGGCCCAGTATCTGAGTGATGGTGGAAGTTGTCTACTGTTATCCAAGAGGTAATACTTACACTTTGCTCTGCTTTCTAGCACTCTCGAGTGAAGGCTTTTGAAGGAAGCCTCTGTCAGAAAACATGATATTACAAAATGCTTCCAGCATTATCTGCCTTAAGGCAACATTTAAAAGATGCTTAATCACTCAGAGCTATATTTTAGTTGCATTATTGTAAGAAGCAAAGGGTTTACTCATTCCTATGTCTCTTCATTCAAGTATGAATAATCGTACTTTCATTTTTTTACCTTTATTACTAAAAATGGCTGATAGCTCTGAAATGAGGAATATCTTGGGATGTTAGAGTCAAGAAACGGCTGGTTCCATTACAGCTATGTCCCAGGGGACACTTTTCCTCTGTTCCTCACAGTTCAGCTTTGGTCGTGCATGAGGAAGATATAGGAGGCTTTTGTCAGTCAGCTGCTCTGCGGGGGATGCCAGCCCCAGCGAAATCCCCAGCTTGTGTCGTTTTGATGATGAAACTGCCAGAAATGGTTCGCTGGTGTAGGAGAGGACCTGGGCTCAGGGATGGGGCAGAGGTCCCTCTGTGCAGGAATTGGGATCCATGCCGGTTGAGGTAAATTGCTGGTGGTTCAGGGACTTGAAAAGCAGCTGGTAAACTCAAAGGCGGAGTTGGGGTGGTGATAAAGGCACCGTACAGGAGATACAACTTCTCTGAAACGTGGGATGAACCATCCCTCACAATCCTGGCCCCAAAAGGAGCGAGGGGTGAGACGAGGAGCATTTGTGTTGTTATTTACGACCGCAGCGCGGAGCTTCGGCCTCTTGTTTGCGATGACTTGCCACTTTGGCATTAGATCAAAAGAGGATTATTAAAGGAGCACAGCAGGAAAGATAAAAACAGCTGTTGCAGAGGAGCGTTTCAAGCACGCAGGCATCGAGCGCTGAGTTCCTGCTTCCACACCGGTGCTGGAGGTTGGGACCTTCGCGAGGTACAGGTGTCCAGGTGGGAGGGGAGAGGAGGACCCTACCATAACAACATCTAACGGTCTTCCACCCGTCACTGGCTTTCCACATGTCATATATGGATATATACACATACGCACAGTAGCGTTAGTAGTCAAATACTGGAAAATGATAGCATCTCATGGAAATTATCCTAACTGGGGGCTCACAGAAACTTATAGAATATTCACTAAAATGCAATTCACACTCAGAATTATTTTTTTATGAAAGAGACTTTTCTATTTCTCAAGAGATGTCACAGCAGGTTTCTTAAAAATTTTCTCAACAAATTTCCTCCTGATAATCTCATGTTTCCTAATTCCCTCAGGAAGATGATGTCAGTCTTCAGAAATCTTGTTCACGTCCTTTACAGGATAACTTTAAGTCACTTAATGTTTTCACAGTGGTGTTAACTCTGTCAAAACAAAGTGTTCTTTTGTGCATATAAAAAATAATCCATGTATCCGATGTGAAATCAAAGGGAGTAATTAGAAAGTTGAGCCAAAGCAGACCAAAGTTAATGGGTGTCTTTCGATCAACCTCGGTGGCTTTCCCAAAGCTTCCCACCACGCTCACCGTGATACACGTGAGCTCTCTGGAGGTGATGGAGCTGGGCGTCCATACATTGCCTTGTACTGTCCATATATTGTCCTAGCCTGAATTTGCTTTACCGCTCCAAATGATATCTGCTTTCCCAAGACATACGGATTCTTCTCAGGTTTTTATTGCTTTTTATTAGATTTTATTTTCCTTATAAAGGTGAAAGTGAATGCAGTAAATCTGTATGTAAAAACAGACTATATTTGTTGGTGTCTTCTACGCTATTGACTGCTCTTGGCATGCTGAAACTACACACACATAAGCTTTTACTCTCCCAAGCTTTAGAAATTAGTCATTATTTGTGTCATTCCAATGACAAATCTCCACTATAATGAGGTTTTATCCTTTTAAAACAAAATAACTTTTATTAATTCCTTGAATTAATAATTGAAGGTTTGACTTGCGGGGGGGGGGGGGGGGGGGGGGGGGTTTGTTGTGATTAATAGCACGCATTCCCTGCGTATCACACAACTTTACTAAATCTTAGTAATGGTGTGGGGGTCAGTGTCACTGTTATTAATAGTAATGATAATTATATCTTTGGGAAGCTGTCAGAAAAGTGTCTTTTGTACAAGTCAGAGCAGTGTAAACAGACCGTACAGGCAGGCACTACCCTTTCCATCAATAGGTAAACAAGCTTTGTTAAGCTCATCTTGATAGTCTTATTTTGTTGCCACATTTTAATTACTCATCCTGTCTGTTTATATTCGGTTGCGTTTTGCTGAAGATACAAGCTTTAAAAATCATTGGTATTTAGGAAAATCCAAAGCTGGGGTGATGCATGCTCAGGTGCTAATTTATTTACATCAATTAATTTCAGGCCCCTGATGTAAACCAATTAGTATTCAACACTTAATGGAGTCATTATCTGTCAGATTAGCTTTTAGAAATGCTTGTCACTGCTACAGGACCAGGCAGCAGAACTTTGCTAATAAAACTAGCAGAATTAATGGAGTGAACAGCATAGATAATGACTTAATGTGGAACATACAGTATAGAAAAGAGACTGAACAACTGTCTTCAAGAAATGAAGATATCACTGAGCTAGCTACTTTATTCCAAAAATGAGCTCAGATGGTGCTCTTCAGAAACATCAAAGGTGTCTAGCTGAGCCTTTGCAAAGTTATGTTTCATAATAAATAATTTTCAACCTTAGTGCCCTCACATACACACAATCTACCTCTCTAGCTCGATGCGGCATGCAAATAAATGCTTTGCGTTGTACCACCCTGCTGTGGCCTGAAGCTGTTATTTCCAAAGGATTGAGAGTTTGTGGGAGTGACGATACCCAGGTTACCGAGCTGCTTTGGTGGGTGTCGTCTCCAAACAGTGTGGAGTACAACTTCTCTAGGTGAGACCTACTTTGTGAAATGCAGCTTCAGGGCTGTGAGACACTGCAAAATAAATTATATTTGAGAAAGGTAGGAGATGAAAAGTCTCTAGGCGAGCAAGACTAGTGAGATCTACAAACAGCAATAAACGCACCCAAAAACCATCGCTATGGTCATGCATGTTTTCAGCAGGTATGCGATGCCGACATTTGCACATTGTTAAGTTCTCCTAGGTTAAGTTACCTTTTTTGTGTTTCACCAAGGCAGTCTCTGTGAATTTTCTCTGTGGTTTTTATTTAATCTGGTTATTCTCGTACCTCCGTGAGAGATTACACCCCGCTCTGTGCTAAAGTCCTCCTTGCATGGAGGGCAATCACAAAACTTAATTCCAATTTAAGCTTTTAAAGAACACCACAAATGCAGCTTAAAATCATACATCTTATATTTGCACAGTAATTCCTGTGATTTATTCTTTACCAAGAACCATGGGGTGTACCCATATATGAGTCTGCGATAACGCTGACCTCGCTTGCTGCAGGGACGGTCCTGCACCTTCACTCTTTCATGTGTCCCGCTTTTGGGGATTGCAAGCTGGTTTGGGGAGCCTGGAGTCAGGAATATGTACTTAATCACATGAGGAATTCCTCTACAGTAAGTATATATGGCTGTATTTGAAGAAAAGCCACTACAACTGGTAATCTAAGCCACGGTGACAATGTCCATATTCCCAGGTGCCCTTCGCTTCCAGATGTTTGTCACAGTACCAAAACTTGAACGCTACCGTAAGATAAGATGGAATAGAGATATTACCGTGTTATTTGCTATTCTTACTTAGTATAGCTTGTAATATCTTGCCAGATTTTTCCCTGTGCTGCTCACTTGATCCTTAATGATTTCTTGTTCTTGCCAGGTAACCACGTTAGTTCTTACAGGTTTAGGATATGCATCTTTTAGGTAACACTATGGGATAGTTGTCTTCAACCTTGGAGATGATTCCATGTCATACACGTTCTTTAAGTCTGCCTCCTTTAGGGAGCTGCATTAGCACCTTATACATCTCACCTGTCCTTGGTATAGATGATGTATGTAAGCACTAGTGGCCGTTTATATACAGTTAACAGTTATATTTTTTTTCCCTGTATCAGCTCTGGTTGTTCGCAATGATAGTCTGCCACCATGCCAGAGACACTCAGTTTCTGGCTGTAAAATCAACTTTTCCATTTGATTTTCAGCATGGCATGTTATGTAGTGAGAAATAGGTGACTTTGCACCACCTCTCCAGAAAAATTGCCTTGTTTTGGCTCCGCTGCTCAAGAAACTTGCTCACCTTCCACCCCTAAGGCTTCCTTCCCGGAGTGTCCTACAGTGAAGGTCAGACCAACTGGCTTTTTCTTTGACTTTTAGGGAGTACAGGAGGTGATGTAGCACTTTCCTAATTTCCAATATTTGAAAAAAGCACTTGATGATAGATAAACATAGGCTATTCTTTCCCCATCATATCCATCCCCCGTGAAACCGTGACCAACCGCTATCCTAACATCCCTGTGACAGAGGTTTTGGAAATATCAGTGACAGAGAATATTTGCGGATTTGTTCTTTCAGCAATCGCAGCAGAAAATCCTCACGTGTGTGACTTTCTCCTCCAGCTGTTTGTCTACATGATCCCTGGAGTGGCAGAACTTGGAGCACGAGGAAGGAGATGTTTGGCCAGCCAGCCTGGGGAAGGTACCGCTGGTGACAGAGGGACATGCTACGTGTTTGGGTAAATAGAGCATCGGTTTTGGGGGGTTGAGGGACCCCAATAGGGCAGCTGTATCGCTTTTGTGAACAGGACACAGACATGAGAAACAAGCTGATTTTATGAACTTCTCGCTGAGCTGAACTTCATTTTAATATCTGTAGAGAAACTTAAACCCAGATTAACCTCTACTAGACTCAGATTTCGTTGTGAACATTTTTTACAGCTGCTCAGAGTTTTCTGCTGTTCCAAAGAACAATTAATTTTGGTATCAATAATTTGCTTCTTCAAAGAGTATATCCATATGGCTATCAAGACAGTTTGTATTTCCATAATTGAAATCATATATGACTGCTGCAGGATCCTCAAGGGGCTGGGGGTTTTTGGTGGGGTTTTTTTGAATTATATTTTTTTTGTTTTCCTACTACTTTACTTAGCCTTTCTTGTTGGTCTTACCTCTGGTGATACGACCCTGCTGCTGTGTTTTGCAAATGCACAATATGAAGTGTCGTGATTCAGATGCTGCTTTATGGTCCTACCTACTGGAGATGCCCCTTTGAAAGGAGAGGAAATTGCTTTTGGATAACATCACTCTCCCATCACAGCTGGTATTGGCTGGTGCAGATACGTGTTTACATTTTGCTCCGACAATGTAAACACTAATTAAGCATTAATGTTAATAGGTCCTGGGACTGGCAGGCTGGAGACACAGCTCTGCCGCTGGCTCTGCCCTGGCTGCAGTCCATTTCACCCCACTCGCTATCTGTGTTTCCTGGCAGAAAATAAGGATAATTATTTATTCCTTTCCAAAGAGGGAGGGAAGGGACACCGGGGAGGGTCACGTAAGGACAAAATATTGTGTTACTGTGAATAAAACTGAATCTTTCAGCCCAACGCACAAGACGGGAGTGGTTTGTTAACCCCAGGTCCAGCTGAGCAGAGAGGGGTTGTGATGATCCCTGAGCCCCTGGAGTGAGACAGCCTGCAGAGAAAAAAAAAATCCTTTATATTCCTTACTCTTGGTTCCCACCCCCAAACTCAGCTTTCCTCGGCTATCTGCTGGGAAAAACTCCGCAACGCGCCATAACACGGGCATGAGAGGCATCTAGCAGTTGGTGTAGTGGATGTAAAGCAGCATCTAGCCTTGCTGCGACGTAGGCAGTCCAGATTTCAGTTTTAATCCGCTGTATAAAAGACTTTGTTATTCTTGTTCCTAATGCATTCCCTTTTTATGTACCACCGTGGGATGAAATGGTCAGCGCAGTGCCTCCGCTGTTGTCTGGTCCTGGCATGGTTTTCGCCGTGGCCATTTCAGGTCTTTGATGGCAGATTTGACATTTTTTTTTTTTCCCCTTTGGTCAGCTTCGGCGTGCCTGAGAGAGCAAACAGCGGCTCTTCTAATTAGGCAAGGGTAATTTCTCACAAACCAGTCCTCTCCCTTTGTGAGCCCGTAGATTTGCAAAAAGAATGAAAGCGCCCTGATTGTCCCTTCCTTTCAGCCCTTCCCCTGATGAGGAGTGTTGCTACACCTAATAAATTAAAGGACACAAAGTTAATGAATTTTTCATTTGAACTCACAGCTAGGTGTGGATTAGCGAGGCTGACGTACTGAAGAGCTCAGAATTAGGAAGGGTCCTACAGGGACATTTTCCTCTTTACTCAAATCTTTTCATTCACCTTTTTCAAGCATTATCTTGCTGGGTAGAAAGAGTTCTTTTCACAACATATAGCCTGTGGGGTCTGCTTTCTGTCCGCGGCATAAATGTGATCGTTCATTTTGTTTGTCTAATGGATAAAAATAAAGGGCGATGTGAGTGACGTTCAGACAGCCTTTCTCCTGAAGGAGAAGGGATTCGTACGATCCTGAGCCGTACTCCGGAGCAGACCTTTCCTGAGCATAAATGGTCCCAATTCCGTTCAATTCCAGCTCTGACAGTTTACACCAGCTGAAGGTCGTCTTTCTGCTGTGACCTGCAGAAGGCTTGGGCTTATAAATAAAACTACAATCAATCTATTTAAAAAAATAATTTAAAGTTAACGTCAAAGGACCTGTATTATTCAGAATAATTTTCGCTCGGCCTCCCGTAAATTTTAAAGGATTTCAACTGCTTTTAATGCGCAGACCGATTTCTGGTTCCTGCAGCAGATTCGGTGCGAACCGGCGCCTACGTCTTTCGGAGGGAAGCTGTATCCCAAATAGTTTTTAAAGCTTTTCCGATGAACACCAGTTTTAATATTCACTTGCCTTTTGATGGTCTGAGTCTCATTAAAAGAACGCACCAGATTTTTGTTAAAAATATGAGCTGTTTGAATGCAAAAGAGGCTGGGAAGGGTGGTGGGGCCGCGGGCTGGCTGACCAAAGCCCCGTGTCCAGCGAGTCATGGCCTTTCCCACAGCCCGCACCCACGTGGGCATGTTTTGACAAGCTTCACCTAGAAATTTTTTTCGAATTAGAAGAGAACCAAGTGGGATCTCTTGTGATGCTGCAAGACAGGATGGGGAGGAGGGACAGAAATTACTGCAAAAATTAAAAAAAAAAAAAAATTTAAAAAAAAAAAGGGGGAAAAACACCACAATAACTCCCCCAGGCTCTTGTAAAACCCTTGGTGTTTGCAACACGTAGAGGGGTGTCAGCCTGGGGAGCCCCACCATCCGCTGGAAAGGGACAAGTCGGAGCAGGGAGAGGGCTGGCAGGACGGAGATGATGGGGATGGCTGCCTGCAGCAATTTGTTGGTGGGAACTTTTCCCAGGGATCTGTTTCTGGCTCTGGGAGAGGTTCAGGGCTCTCATTACTGCTCATAACGAAAGGTGTTAGTGGGTGTTTCCCCATCGGAAGCGCTGGTTGCCAAGTCCTCCTCTTGAAATCTCAATGTGACATTATCACTGTCCCAGTTTCTCTCAGCGTTCAAACTGGAAACAACATTTTTATTCAGTTTCTGCTGTAAAATTTTAAGTCATTTTGCTGAGTGCTTTTGAAAGAATTGTATGTTGCACCTATAAATGCACTTCAGTAACGGATTATTTTATGCAAAAGAAATGCAAGGCCTTTGGGAAGAATCTGGGTAATTAATTTGCATTTATTTCTTTACTGTATGTATCGTATGAGTTTGGCAGAATTCAGTTTGTGTTGCCGCTTTCCTTAAGCAACAGCAGAAGAGCGGTTTGCAGGAACGAACCCCTCATCTTGGTTATACTATTTTCTTTTCTTTTTTTCTTTTTTCTTTTTTCTTTTTTTTTTTTTTTTTTTGCTAAATAAGTAATGCTGAATATCTTTTGTGACAGACTGGAAGAAGGGCAGAAATGCCTCAGTTTGGCTACTTAGATTACTATAACAGCATTATAAAGCTAAAGACTCGATTTCTCTCCTTACATCCTTTTCATTTTTTTGAGTTAGAAGAATTTTTTTGCCCTTGTCAACAACTGCTTTGTTTTGGGTATAGGAGCTTCCTCCAGAGTGTACCAACTATAAAGTGTAACTTTGTGGCTCAACTAAGTCCGTGATGTGCCTTGAGGATGCTGAAACACTTAACCCCCAGAGACCTTACTCTTTTTGCTGCTTATTGCACGTTTCAAGCAGAAACGCCCTGTGTGGGAGAGAGTTTTCCACTTCCTAAATAATTTGGGATCAAAGATCCGGAGTCTGGGTTAGGCAAGGGTGAGCATAAATCACGCAACGGCTTTTTCTCACCTCATCCAGCTGTTCCTGAGCTCCGCACCAGCCGTGGTACCAAAACATCTCCTGTGGTACCGGCCTGAGGTGATGGTGTTCTTGGGCACGCTGCACAGCCCAGCCCCGTGTCCACAGGAGCCCTGCGGGGAAAGAAAACATAGATGTTTGGTAGGACATTACCTAAATGAACATTTGTAGCTTAATTTTTCCTCACTCTAAGTGTAGATTCTGGAATTGGGGACTGAGCGTTAACTGTCTGATGTTTTGGTTTAGAGTCATGAGCTGGTTTATTCCCTGACTTCCAATGGCTGCCCATGCCCGGGGACTTGCCGTGCCGACAGAGCATGCTCTTACTCCAGTAGAAATCATAGAAAGGTTTGGGTTGGAAGGGACTTCAAAGATCATCTAGTTCCAATGCCCCTGCTGTGGGCAGGGACACCCTCTACCAGACCGGGTTGCCCAAAGCCTCATCAAACCTTTCAGCATCTCCCAGCTGGTAGCAAACACCGTGGGACAGCTGGTGCTTTCACCAATTTTTGTTGTTCTTCACTTATTGCACGTACGTTTGAAAACCTGGCCAACTGGGAAGACCAACTGCTTGCATCCCTCTCTCCCATACTGTCCCACCGCTGTACCCTCCTACCCCCTTGTGCTGGATCCGGTTCTTCTGGAGCCCAGCCTTGGGAAACCCAGACAAGTTAGCTAGAATTCCCATGCCAAACATTTTCCTAACCTATAATTCTCAACTCAGAGAAGCAAGCAGTGGAAAATGATCCCAAGTAGGGAAAATTTAGTTTCTGGTCTTACAAACAGGTTTTTAAAAAACCCAACATGATTGGTGATGAACAATTATTGTGCCTTTGGACTTGACTGTGTGTGCACCATATGTCAGGTGGGAGTGTTTTGAAAACTTTTGGGGGTGGAGGAAGGTAGTTCTAGAGGGAAATATTTCTCTAAAGATTTATTTTGATCAAATCTCACTGTGATACACTAAATAATCTGATGTCCTTGTTAGCGGTGTTATAATCAATGCCTCTCCTGCATCTCTGAGAGCACATCTAGCCTTAATGGCAAAGGAGAAAATTCCCTCAGGAGATGCCATGCCAGGGGGAAAGGGTTTCCCCCAGAACGATAGACGCACACAAAAATTGCCATCTATAAACAGCAGAAAACATTCTTCCTGTATTTCAAGGTTTCCATCCTTTTAAATGTGAAGTTAGAGAGCAAACCAGCGTTAATTACTAGCATGGAAGAAGAGGCAGCGGGCAGGAGAGGGCAGGCAGAGGAGTTCCAGGGTTTGCCACCAGCTTGTCCTCCCTTGGGTTCGAGGAGCTCAGTGGCCTCTCACACCCCGGGCCGTGCCTTTCTTTTTCCCCACAGCTTTTTCCCCTGGCATATCTTCCTTCAGGTGCAGAGCAAGGTGCGCTTTTAATCCAGAAATGGATTAAAATTATTAGTTAAAACTAATTATAAATTACACATCAGAGATGAAGAATTCTTTGCTTATAGAATAGGTTTACCATTTCCTTTTGGCTTCCCCTCCCCGCCCCCCCCAACATGAGAAGAAAGTTATTGTAATCTGCTGATAGGCATCAGCACATCAGCTTGGGCTGGGAGTGATATTCCAGTGTGTGCTTCTTGTTAAAACATTTCCAAATGTTGCTAGTTTCCTCTTTTTCAAAGATGACTGCTCTTGCTGAGCATCTCTGTGGGTTTTTTCCTAATGTTGTGTTTTTGGTTTTTTTAAATTAATATAACTTCTCGGATCAGACAGAATTTCAGCGTAGACATTTGCTTCGTGGCACTTTCTAATCTGTCTAGGCTGATTTGCAACTCAAATGCTAAGAAAATATATTTATGAATGTACTTCTTAATGGAACCAAAACAGATTTCAGAGGAAATATTCAGAGACAGCCAACATTTTTGCATCGTAAATGTGCTGTGTTTCTTCTTATTTTCTCTATTCATTGTTACACTTGCAAACAATTCATTGTTGATAATTAATATTAATTTCATACACTTAATTGACAGTATTACCAGGGGGTGACTGGATCGGCTTCCCAGTATTAAATAATTTTTACCAATTTGTACTGCTCAGCTTGCTGCTTTGCTGATTTCCCAGTTGCTTCATCTCCTCTGCATCTACAGCCAGACACTGGGGGAATCAGAGCCGTTCAAAATCAATAGATCAGCAGCCAGAGCAAGTAGAACGATGCGCCTTCGCTGCGTGACCATGCGTCTCCGACGGAAGAGCAATGAGCCTCGCTGTATTTGATCATCCGTCCACATGACCCGTCTCACCACTGGAACACCAGATGTTTGCACAATATATTGCTCGGGTCCATCGCGTAGACGTGAAGCGCTGTTAAGAAAGTACAATTTTTGTCTAATCGTAAGCTTGCCTGCTCAACTCAACAACGCCGTGTCTTCAGAACCCCGCTGCATTCTCTTCATCGCCTTAATTCACACCAGCGTGTTTGCTGTGGGAACACCTTACACGAATACTTCCACGTTCAAGCAGGATGGCAAAAATTAATGGTCAGGCTGCACTTCTCCACGCCTCCGTGGAAAAGCTCAGAGAGAGACACCCCCAGAAAAAGTTACGGGAAAAAATATTTATGGTCTAGAACTGAGACCAAATATTCTGCTTTGGGTATAGGAAGGAGTGGTAGTTTTTTGGGGAAAAAAACCCTCCTACTTTGGGATTTTATTGTATTTTTTTAAATGAATTTGTAAAGGCTGTTTTTCTGTAATACAAGTATAATTACTCCTTAAAGTACATTCAACGATGATGGTTTTACTGCACGGGTGGTTCTGGGGCACAAAGACCCCAACTGAAGGTTTTCTGTTTTCTTGTTTTGTTTTTTTTTTTTTTTTTATTTTCCTCCCACAGAATGAGCTGCGCAGAAACACGCCCAGCTGGGCACGGGGGAGGACGAACCCTTCCCCTCTCCCCGTAGACGACTTTTAGGGCTCTCCCGTTTCCATCCCTCCCGGTCCCCCTCTTCCTCCTGCCTTGGTTTTGCAGAGCAGGAGGAACGTTCCCTGCCCGGGAGGGCACTCGGGGCTCGTCATCGCGGGGCTGGGACGCCGCACACGGAGCTGCCTCGCGTGGGGCAGCCGCCCTGGGGAAACCTGGGCTAATTGGGAATTTCACGATATTTCAACACGAGAGGTAAATGACGGCCACAGTCCAAGAAAGAACGTTGAATTCCTGTGACTGTGTTTAAATGGCTGTGAAATCTTGTGGGACTTTTTTTTATTATTATTTTTTTAAAAACATCTGTTTTTCATAAAGCATTCAGGGTGTAAGGTTTGTGATGGCTGATTTATCCACGTGCCTTTCCTCATCTAACAGCCCAATTCCTCCTGTCCTCTCCCCATGTGTCGAGGTATTCCAGTCCCTCCTGGGTACCACAAATTAGTTAACTTTAAATCCTGTATTTCTATTTAAGTAATACTAGTCCTGGTTTGGTGCCTACACCAAGTTTTTAATCCTTTGCAGTGTATAATATTTTATGTATATAGTTTTTTAATACTCTATTACAAAACAAATAAAAAAGCATGTTAGTGATAGAGCAGAAAGTAAAATAAATATCAATGACATCATTATATTTGATGTCTTGGTTTTACTTTTCATCTACTTGTAATAACTGCCACTTTAATGACCTATTATTTTCATTACCAACTATCAGATCAGAAGTGATTTTAAAATGAAAAAATAGCGTAATTTTCTCAAGTAATTTGTTTGAGGAAAAAATACATTTACTGATTTTGCATATTTTATTTTCACAGCTCTCTTTAAACAGAAGTTACTGTAAGCTCAGTCTTTGAGGGATGAAAATGATGCATCCTCAGAGAAGTTATTCCACTACGACTTTAATTTTCTTGCATCTGTCAAAAAAAGGTGGCACTGGCAACTCCTGGAGATGAGGCTGAGTGGTGCGCTGGTCTGAGCTGGTGGGATCTGGGTCATACTGATGCTTTCCTTAATTAAAAATACTGGAGTTTTGCAAGACACGTGAGTTGGTGAACAAATCCTTTCCTCTCCATCCCATATGTTGGCTCGGGGTGCCACTGGGGTTGTTACTGTCTGTTCTGTAACATGTTCAACGTCTGTGAGTTTATCTGGATGCAGCGTGACGGCAGGGGTTTTAATCTTTTTCTCAGTCACCAGGCATACCCTGCTGCTTATGAAGGGATACGTTAGCAGAATACTGCTAATATTCCTTTTTGGGCCCATCCTAAAGATATTTTCTTGTAACTTATTGGCAAATTCTTTTTTCATTTTGCAATACCCCCCCTTGTTCCCTTTTTGCCCAGTTTCCATTACCTTTCCTGGTCCCAGAAATCATCAGGAGGTCTGCAGTCACCCAGCGCACTTATTTCTTGGTGTAACATCAAATGTGCAAATACCAGGGTCTTCCAGGTAAAGCTAGTGTGTGTTGGCTTCTCCTGTCTGTGTTTTAACCCTGCTCTTGCTTTTGTTTTACAATGCAAGTTGGCAGTAGCAGGGAACCCCGAGTCATCAGAACAGATTCATTTTGTAGATGGCTTTGTATGCAAAATCAGAATAGTTCCCCAAATGAGTGGTGGAGGTGGTGAAAGACATTGGAGGTGTTATAATCATAGGATCATAGACTGGTTTGGGTTGGAAGGGACCTTAAAGCCCATCTAGTTCCACCCCCCTGCCATGGCAGGGACACCCTCCACCAGACCAGGTTGCCCAAAGCCCCATCCAACCTGGCCTTGAACACTGCCAGGGATCCAGGGGCAGCCACAAATTACAAAGGCATTGAGAACTTGCTCTTTGTGTGCATAGCTGGTCATACCACAACACAGACCTTTTTGGGAAGAACGAGCTGTCCACTGCAGCCCCAGGAGCCACAAAGTTTGTGGCTCTCACTGATTTGGGGGACTCCACAACAATACGCGCTGCTATTTCTCAGTAGCCCTTCTCGCCTTTCTTCTACTGAGAGAAACATTGAAGCACAGACCCTGCTCACAGGGTGGAAAGATTTTATTTTTTTTTTCCTTCATTAAGATTTCTGGCTACTCCCTGGCCAAAACCTGGTAATTTGTGGGTGCGTTAAACTGAAGCCTGCTGGTATCCCACTTTTAGCGGGACCTTTCAAACCACCGTTGAGTGCCGGCTGGATGGCCTCCAAGCCTTTCCCAGCTGCGAGCTCACTGCCTGCACTTAGCCTGGCTCCTTCGATCCTCTGTGTGTTTACGTGTGCTTCTCTGCCTATTTACGATTTGGTATCACCATCCATCGTAGCTTAAAGAAACTTGGTTCTCCATTACTTTCTCCTGCGTTGCACCTCATACTGGGGAGAAACTCCTCATCGCTAGCAGCAGCGGTTTTCCAATTTCTCTTTAAATTTCTCCCTTGTTATGCCCGAGGAACATCGCTGGGGACTGAGCTGCTGGGTTGGGACGGCTGGTGCCTATCGTATCGCCCTGGCCGAGACAGTAGGATGTGGGACGGGAGACCTCATAAATAAGTCATGCTTCGTCACCTCTCATGTAGAATTGCTCAGGAATAATGAAGTCCTGGTGCACCCTCTCCTTTCTGGGTTACCAAAACTCTGTTCGTGGTAGGGTCTTCCTGCGTACTCATAGGACTGGATCTACCTACAGGATTAATAATGCAGCCAGAGACGGGAGATGCGCGGTGTGTTTGGAGTCTGGCTGAAGAAGGTCTGAATTGTCCACATTCATGGGTGCTTGTTAACGTACTGTAGCTGGCTTATGACACGCAGTGAAATTAAGAGGCGATATATTTAGAATAGATAAAAAGAAAAAACATGCACAGTGTTTAATTAGCCTGTAAACCCAATTGTTATGTGTAAAACAAAGCTGACAGTGGCCTGAGCAGGCTTTGAGGAGCTTGTGGGAACGGGAGTGGTGGCCCCAGCATCATGGCTCTGTGCCAGTCATCTCCAAGAAGTTGTACTTTTTGCACTTTAACTTAAAAAGTCTGAGGACTGAAGGAAACATCTAGTCTCTGTTTAGGTTTCCTAATTTCCACTGCAGTATCCACTGCTGGTCAGCGTTGGAGATGGGAAGCTGGGTGAGATGAGTGGCTGGTACCTTCTGGTTGGGTTATCTGTTGCTAAGTCATGCTACGTGCGGTTTTAATTTGTGGCGTCATCTCTTCCTTTTGACTATTTCCAATGAGCAAATGAATGTTGTGCTGGGTTCGTACTCTCATTACAAACGTTGTCTTCAGAAAGGATTCACGCTTTGTCGTTTTCTGTTCTCGTTACAGTGTTTGTTATGAGAATGAGATATCATAATTTTAATGCCTAGTATAGCCTGTGAAAGACTATAAACATTTAATAGACTCATAAACATAGACTTTAACCTTTTCAATATTCTGTAGCTGGATTGGCCCCCTCTGCACTGCATCCCCACAGGTTACTGCTGCGAACACGAGGGATGGCCGCGGCGAGTGAATCAAACGGCGGAGATCCCGAAAAGGTCAGAGCAGCGCAGTTTACTATTATCTTCCTTAGAATATATGAGGCGTTACAATTCCAATACCGCGTTTTTGTGGCTTAGGTTGGGGCAAGAGGAAGAAATGACGCGGCATAAATCTCTTGTGAGGACAGTCGTCGTAATGGGGGTGGAAACAAGCCCGCACTGAACTCATCCCTTTTAACTCCCCTACTGCCGTGCTGGGTGCCTGCCCTCCTCTCGCCCTGTCTCCTGGCTTGTCCTACCCTCGATGTACACAAGAGGTAGCAGCAACTCAGAACAAATTGTGCATGTGTTTTCTTTAGGAGATTAGGAAACTCCCCCTCGACTTTTCTGCTAAAATAGTTGTTCGGTAATCTTTCATTTGATGCGCTCCATTTTGAATGAAACGGCAAGAAGTATTTTATAGTCAAGGATGAAGAATGTTGTAGAGCAGGAACTGTACGCCGTGAGTTTGAAGCTTCAGATGTGGTGGGGTTGGAGATGATCTGAAATTGGTGTGCAGCACAGTAAAACATATCAGACAACGCAGACTTTATTTTCTTTAATCTGAATTTATGATGAAGGTACTGTAACAGGTGTTCTCTTGTAATGAATTGGGTTTAAATTGCTCCACACGCTATTTTTGTCCAAGGAATGGCGTTTGGAGCGATTCAATAGTGCTTGTTCCTAGGAAGGCAAAAGCCCCTACACAGAGGAGGGGAGGGTTGAGGACCAACACCGAGTACTGGATGTGCAGATTGCTGTGCCTCGAAGGCCCAGCTCCGCGGTGCCAGCCGCGGGAGGGTGCAGATCGCAGGGAGGGGAACCCAGGACCTTGCCCAACTTGGGTGTCGTACTCCTCTGAATCCCATCTCGGGCCGGCGGCAGCAGAACAGGTTCAGCTGAGCAGGCCCAAGTGATGTTTAGTCACGAAGATTCTCCACCGTGGGGAACTGACAGCTCAAAAATCCCAGTTTGTCATTTTCTTGTATAACGGCCTGAAAAATCTTTGAACTTCAGCTTTGTAACTGAAATCTAATCCTGCATATTTTTCTGAGAAAACCATTGCCAGTCACATTACCATGTATTCATTTCCGTATAGATCTTGTTACAAAAGCAGATTTTCTTAGGCTGTACTACAGCTTTGCTATATATGAAGAATACACGATAGTAAAACCTACACTATTACTTTTTCCATTAAAAAGTTATCAGGGCTGTATAATTTCGGGTGTGTTGCATTCTCTCTGTGCTGCGGTTATGAGAAGTTTTGCCTGAGCAAGGCAGGATTTCGTGTTCCTAAGGTGCTGCGTCATTCCTGCACTTTCTGTACCTTCACCTACAGGGAGATTTGTCTGCTCTGTTGAAAAGCAGGGTTGTACAGAAGGATTCGACCCTGCGAAAGCTTGTCGTGGGCAGAATTCCCACTGCTGAATTGTTTCCTTCGTGAAGAAGCTGTATCAAAGGTAATAAAGTTTTACATCAATAGTCTAAACGTATGCAGAGCTGTAATCTTCCTGTAGATCTAGTAATCCCCTGTGACATTTACAGGACAGTTTCTGCAAACTCAAAATTCCAGCACTACATCAGCTTTTCTTAGGTCTAAGAGATCCACTACGCCCCTACAGCGTGTACGGAGCGAGGAGCAGCGTAGTATCGCGCGCTCGTGTTTGACAGCGTTTGTATTTATGCATTAGCAACTCCATTTTCAGGATCTGGGGGGGAAAAAAAACCCAAACCAGTCTGTGGCTAATTTTCCTTGCCCGCAAGTGTTTTCTGGGAGGACTTTGATATTTTTTTTTTTTTTTCCTTTTCCCCCCTCCAGTACGGAGCCTTGGAAAGCCCCCCGCAACGCCAGCCCCTGCTTTTCCCCAGAAACTGCCCAGAATTTATGCTGCGGTGTCGGACCCCCAGCACCTGCTGGGTGCCTTTCAAACTGCTTTAACTGGATCACGAGTTCCTAGCTGTCGATAGATGTAACAGAGCCTAATCCCGTAATCTAGACAGAAGGACGAGCCCTGAACGGGGAGCAGCTCGTGTTACCTCCGTTTGAACTCCAGCCGACATGGCAGGAGGGGTTCAGACGTAGTCGTTCACCCCGAGCCACTTTCTGGTGAGAAAGATCTGTGAGGTTTTTGTTTTGTGTTTTGTTTTTATTTTATTTTTTAAATTTGTTTCTTTTTTAATTTTTATTTTTAATTTTTTATTTTAATTTATATTCTGTTTTATATTTTCCTTCCCAAAATCTGAAGAAAAATATGCGAAACAAAACTTCATGCTTTGGCCAAAAAGGAAAACAACTTCAGTTCAGAAATGGCATTTCTACACTGGGTAAATATTATTTGTACTTGAGGTGCAGAAGTCGAGGACTGGCACCCTTTAAAAAATAAGAGAAAATCCAGCGGCAGAATAACGAAGCAGCATTTTCGGTTTCTTAATAGAACCAGGGGTGAAAAGGGCTGCTGCCCGGCTTCTCACAGTCACCGCCTGAAACATCTGCGTGGTAAAAAAATACTTTTGCAGCAGCAAACTCCTTGGTGTCGTCTGAGCGCTGCTCTGTGCCGGCAGAACGTTGCTGGGGAGCTGCGGGGAGCCGCAGAGCCGGGACCCAGCGCTCGCCAGCCCCGCACCACCAGAGCCGGCAGAAATGACATTTACCGCTAGCTTTTTAACTTCTTGTTGACAGGCTCTCACCGACGACAGCTCTTCCTTGCTCTCCTCTTTCTAGCCCCTTCCGAGATTTAATACCGTTTTACCGTTTTAATTAAGGACGTGATTCTACAAATATTTACAAGCCGGCGTAGCACGGAGCGCTCGCTGTGAATCAGCGAGCCACGGATCCGCGTGCAAATCCCTTCACAAGAGTGTGTAAACTATGGCACCGTTCACGTCACCACCGTGTAAAATGGTAGTTTTAAGTCCTCTTGCTTACCCTGCTTTCCTGAACCTTAAAAACTCAACCAAAAATCCATTCGGGGCGAGATTTCACGTACCGGTCCTCAGCATAGAAGTCTGGCTTTCTTTGCATTACGTTAACCCAAAAGTTATTTACTTTGGCCCTTTCCATATCTCACAGTGTTAACAAAAATAGATGCTTATTGCTTTAATAAAGGTTTTGATTTGGAAATTATTTACCATTTAGACTTCATACGCTCTAATTGCTTTTGATTCTTCAGAATATAGATAATGGAAAGCAGCTGAAAGACTGGGGTTTAAAAATGGGCTCTTGCACATTTGAAGTAAATTTTATCCTGTAATCAGTCGTAAAGATCTTAAGTGCAGCTATCACATATCCTAAATATGTAATTGCTGTGGAGCCTTTCCAGTCTATTGGTTGCAGGACGCTAGAAAAAGGGGAAAGCGAGTACAAACGCAGGCCCTGATCTCTGTGAGTATTTTTGGGGATGCTCAGAGGGACTGGTCACCTGCCTAAAATCTTACATACACATTTCTTCTAGGATGGAGCCTCAAGTGAGATTGTGCAGGGACATAAATGAAAAATGTCGTGTGCGGGGAGGAGCTCGCTGAATTAAATAGAAGCTGCCTTGGTGAGTAAAATGTTGAATTGTGTCCGGGGTTTGGGATCGGACCCTTGGCTGAAGGACAGCCCCCCAGCCCTGCGTGCTCCCCGGCTTCTGGGGGGAAAGATTTATGTTTTAAATGTGTCTCCATCTACACGTGGATCTGCCCTAAACATCAGGGGCAATTTTGGTACATTGATGCAGGCCGAATAGGACCAGGTCCTCCAGTCTGCTCTGCCTGAACATATGGAATTTCTGCTTAAAAACAAAGAAAAACAAAACAAAACAAACCCTCAAAATTAAGTATTTTGAGGGATTTTAAAAGCATCTTGGTCAAATGTAGTCTAGGTATGGATTGACTGGTCCATATTCTGAATGATCCATAAAGACCACTATGAAGTGAGATAGCATCTCTGCTTACTTGTAATAATTTTTGCTTTCAAGTGAAGCCCCTGCTATGGTCCCGGCTCTCTCTAGAGGGGAGGAGAGCACAGCTCGAGAATATTTGAAATTTAAATCCGAAGGAAGCCTCAGGTTTCATATAACATAAAAAGCAAAGGAGATTCAGCCTCTGAAATTGTTAAAGATGTTTAACACTCTCCATTAAAATCACAAAAGTGGAGTAATTCATTGTTATCAGAGAAACGCTTTCTTTCAACCCTTTCTTCTTTACAGGACTGCGCGAGATATTTCAGTACTAAATTAGTATCTTACGTTAGTGTGAACGGCCGCTAAGTACACACCATAAATTCTTCGGACTGGGAGACACGCGTGTGCAAAGGCAAGGCCGCTTTGGTCCTCGAGGGAGAGCTGAGGGAGAAGGTGCTGCGAGCCCAGAGGTTTGCAGAGGCTGCTGAGAGAGATGCTGGATGGTGGGCAGCTTATATAACGCCTGGATACGCTCGTTCTGGATTTACTTTGTTATAACAAAGACCAAATTTGGAGTCTCTTGTTCTTATGACTATCCCCCGTGCTTCTTTCCACCCCCTCTTGAGTTCTTTTTTTAATAATTTCCTAAATTCAGAAGATAACCTGATCCACGACTGTAAAGCTGAACTTTGTTTTCCTGCCCTTGGTTCGGTGGGACTTTTGGATGCCGAGCATCCCCAGCCGCCCCGCTCCGCCCGGACGCGCCCAGCACCCCGAGGCCTCCCCATGCACACGATGTACGATGGGCGGCAAAGACAACAGTGATCTGTACTTAACATTAGGTGGCACAAAAGAGTTTCCTTTTGCTCACAGGAATACTGAGATATATGGGCAACAGCGAGCAGAGATTTTCTTTTCTCTAAATGAAATTCTCCTTCCCTGTTTTTCCCAGCTTTCAAGTAGTCTTTGAAGTACTTCTGTTTATAAACTTATTTGATTTTGTCTGTCATTGCATCTCTTTTGTCTCTTAACATAATTTGTTTTTAAAATAACACATTACCCAGTCCTCGCTGTAGCTGCATTTACAGAAGAGCCAAAGGGCTCTAAACCAGGCGGAGTTCAGTGAAACGCCTTCTTGTCTTTCCTCCAAACTAAGGCTGCCTTTAAGAGCGTTACCTCTCAGGACACTGGACGTTAAGAGCCAGCATGACCACACAGGGCCTATTTTAACACAAAGCTTTTCCTCCGTGTCCTTAGTTGGGGAGGTTTACAAACCGTGGCCGTTTACTCCTGGTTTGGTACGCGTGCTACTTTGTGCACGTTCATTTTGTTTATGGAGTAGACTGAGAAATGTGATTTTGGGAGGTGTATTTCCTTCTTCTTCTGCTGTAATCCCTTCTGAACCAGTTGCAGGTTGTCGTCCCGCTGCGGAGGCAGCAGCCTTTGCTGCCCCAGCGCAGGGGCAGGCGCAGGCCCCTCGCCCCAAGACTGTGGCGCTGCAGCTTGCAAAGATTTACAGAAAATAAATCAGTTTTATGGTTAAGAAACAAAGCATCACCCACTGCTTACGTCCCAAATCTCTCTTGCTAACAGGTAGAGGACTGTACGTTCGTTGTGACCGGCGTGGGAAGGTGCCTGTCCACTCCGGCTCCTGCTGGGTTATTAAAGACCAGAGAGCTCGCTCCTCGCTCCGGTCACTTCTCAGAACTCCTAAAGGTAATTTTCCCCTCCCCTGAACTGTTCGCAGAAGGGTTGGTTATTGTTTCCTCCAACGTTCGGCTTCAGAAGAGGGGAAAGAAAAAAAAAAAAAAATCACAGGCCCTTTGGCTGGTGCTGCCGTGAAGTTTGCTGCTTTCCTGCCTCCCCCCCCCCAGCACCCACCCTCCTCCCTTCGCCCGGCCGCCGAGGATGGAGCTTCCCCGTTTCACCCCATTAGATGTGATTAACTGTTATTGTTCCTCCCGAACACGCCACTTCCCGCCCAGGGGGAGCGGGGGGCTGCCTGGGGCGTAGGATTTGGGGGGGGGGGGGGTCGGGGCGCAGGAGCCCCCCGGCCCGGCCCCCGCGGCCCCTCCGCTCCCGGTGGCGGCGGCCCGGGGGAGGGTGGGGCGGAGGGAAGGACGGAACAAAAGAAACTTCCTTCGTGCCCGATTCCTGCTGCTCGGAGAGAGGGGGGAAAACCCCGGCCGGGTCCCCATCGGCTGCGGGGAATGCGGGAGGCAGCAGCGGGGAGGGAGGCGGCCGCAGCGCGGGGGCGCAGAGCCGCGGGGCGCTGGAGGCGAAGCGAGGAGGCAGCGCTGCTGCTGCGGGCCCCCTGCACTGACATACAGTCTAGAATGTATACACATATATACACACACAAATATTTAGATATACGCCCAGCGCTGTGCCCGCTCCCACGGCCCCGCCACCCCCGAAAAAGCCGCGGAGCCCCTTCCCCCCCTCCCCCAAACCTGCATTTTCCGCGGCGCCGCGGCAGGTGTAACCCGCTCCGCTCGGCGCTGCCGGGCTCGGCGTGTGTGTCCCCCCCTCCTCCCCGAGCCCCCTTCCCAGGGAGGGTCCCGGCCCTTCCCGGGGAGGGGGGGGGGGTGCGAGGCCAGGGGGGTCCCCGCCGCCCCCTCGCCGAGGAGCCCCCGCTGCCCGCACCCCCCGGCTCGGCCAGCGCACAAACAACGCAACGTAATTTTAAATATTTTTTTTCTTTCTGTTGTTGGGTTTGGGTTTTTTTGTAAAAATGTTTATTTAAACCTTTTTTTTTTTTAAAATTTTTTTCCTTTTACAACAATAAAATATTGCGTCAATATAAACCCCTTGACTAAAACTGGTCGACAACCAAACGTTACAGCGACTCGTGTGTTTCGTTATTATTTTTTTTTCCGACACCCATTTAGGCTTCTTTTTTTTCTTTCTGAAACGTTTTTTTCTTTCTTTATTTTTTTTTTTTAAACATAATGCGGAATTTATTGAAAATAAATAATTGTTGGCAACTGCGATAGGCAATTTTGGATAAAATAGTTGAAAAAAGCAACCTTTAATGAAAATAGCGTTTATTATACATCAGTTACTAAATGAATAAACTAAATGATCTTTCTTTAAATTAATAACTTCCAAAAAACGTTTAATATACAAAACTGTACAGTTATAAAGTTGGCAGAAATAGGCAGGTCCTCAGTGTCGAGTTTATTTTTTTTTTGTCTTTTTTTTTTTTTTTTTAGCGCTTACTGAAAAATACTTGAAAAATATAAATGTCGAAAGGAAAAAATCTGAACGCCGGGGAGGGAGAGAGAGGGGCTGTTCGGGGAAGCCGCGGAGCGGGGTGCAGCCGCGGAGCGGGACCGTACCGGGCCCGGCCCGGGGGTGGGGGGGAGCCCCTGGGTGCGGGGGGAGCCCCTGGGTGCGGGGGGAGCCCGGTCCGGCCCGGCCCGGTCCCGCCCGGCGGCCCCGAGCCAGCCCGGCCGCGGGTGCAGCGAGTGAACTTGGCCGTGCACACTCACACACACACACACGCAGCAATTCCCCTCCGTGAGCTGCTGCGTGGGTGCGTGGGCGTTGCACACACACACCCCCCCCCCCCGTCCTTGTGTACAACACATCCACGGACGGGCGGAGGAGAGGGGGCGGTTACAGCTCAGCACTTCCCTGTGCCGAAAAAATGGTTATGGTTTTAGCGTTTTAGTGACTTTTTCTTTGTTTGTTTTGTTTTTCTCCCTGTTCGTTTTGTTGTGTGTTTTGTTTTGTTTTTTTTGTTTTGTTTTGTTTTTTTTTTATATAAAAGCTTTTCAACAAATTCAGCATCTCCCTGTGACGCGGAAATAAGCTCAGCGTGAACCAAATGCGGGCGTTATCTGTCCCCCTCCCTCCCCCCCCCCTTTAATTCATGAGACACCTCATTCCTCTTCACTATCGAAACAAAATACAGAGAAACTGATTTCCGAAGCCAAAGCGCAGAAGTATAAAGGTGTTTTACTACAGACCTCTCAGTCTGGCGCTGATCAAAAAGCCCAACTCATCTTCGGAAAGTAAAAGGACTGGCCAACGGTTTGTTGTGCCACGGTTTTGTTTGTGATGCTTAATTTCGGATAAATCTCTTTAGAAATAATTATTTTGATTTTTTTTTTTCCTTGGGAGAAGAGGGCGGGGGGGGGGGGGGGAAGGTCGGGACGGTAACCCGACCGTTTTACCGTGTTGGGAAGTTCTTGAAAAGGCAGAGAAAAACTGCAACAAATAAGCCTGTTCTTCACAACCGTGCGTGCGGCAATCGGGGGCGCGGGGCTCCGCGGGCGCGGAGGGGAACCCCGTCTCCCCGGGGGAGGGAGGCGGATTTAGGGAGGGAGGGGGGGAAGGAAGGGCCGCGGCCACCCTGCCCCGTCCCCGCTGGGTGACATTGCCGGTGCGTGGGGAAGGGAGAAAGGTTTTGACTGATCAATTCGATACAAATTAGGTCACAAATATTGTGTACAGTTTGTAGTAAAACACCTCAGACATTTAAAAACGCTATATAAGTCTTTAAAAATGCAAAACTAGTCTATTGTAAAACAGATTCACCTGAAATACAGCTGATATAACCAAGGCGCTGGAAGGTTATTCATAGGCACACATCTGTCTTTCCTTTTCTGTCGTTTTTTCTTTTTTTTTTTTTTTCCTTTTTCCCGTGGGTTTTCTTTTTTTTTTTTTTTTCCTTTTTTTTTCCTTTTTTTTTTTTTTCCCCTTCGTCCTAGTGGAGACCGAAAACAAACCTTGTCTGCGAGTAAACACCGTGTACTGATCAGCGGAAAGGTCGGAGAGAGAAAAAAAAAAAAAAAATATATATATATATTGCCCAGGCGGCGAGCGGGGAGCCCCCGCTCCACGTCTCCCGCCTCTCGGAAACCATAAGTTAAAGCCCCGGCGGAAAAATCCGCGCAGCCCGCAGTCCTGCCTGCCCGAGCAGCCCCCGGTCAGAGGTCGTGGCAGGCCGTGTCCGTTTTCACGCCGTGGGAGTACACCTCGTGCTGCGGCTGCTCCCCCGGCGGGGTCATTCGCTTCTCCTTCTGCCGCCGGTTGCAGAACCAGACCCGCACCACCTCCTTCTCCAGCTGCAGGCTGTCTGCCAGCGAGGAGATCTCCTGGGCGGCCGGCTTGGGACACTTGAGAAAGTGCGTTTCCAGCACGCCCTTGACACTCACCTCGATGGAGGTCCGCTTCTTCCTCTTCCTCCCCTGCGCCGCGATCTTGTCGATGCTGGTGGGGCTGCCGGTGGAGGAGTCGGCCTCCTCCAGCCACTTGTTCAGCAGCGGCTTCAGCTTGCACATGTTCTTGAAGCTGAGCTGCAGGGCCTCGAAGCGGCAGATGGTGGTCTGCGAGAAGACGTTGCCGTAGAGGGTCCCCAGGGCCAAGCCCACGTCGGCCTGGGTGAAGCCCAGCTTGATGCGCCGCTGCTTGAACTGCTTGGCGAACTGCTCCAGCTCATCCGAGGTCGGCGTCTCCTCGTCCGAGTGGTCCTGGCAGTGATGCCCGCCCAGCTCGCCGTGCTCCCCGCCGCCCTCGCCCCGCAGCCCCGGGTGCAAGCCCTGCGCGGCGGCGGCGGCGGGCGGCGGGGTCAGCCCGCCGTGCTCCAGCATGCCGCCCACCGCGAAACCGGCCTGCGAGTAGACGTTGAGGGGCTGCCCGGCGGCGGCGGCGGCGGGGGGGGCCAGCGAGGCGCTGTGGGCCGGGCTGGCCCCCCAGGCGCTGGGGTGGTTGGCGTGGGGCGAGTGGTGGGAGACGTGGGGCGAGCGGTGGTGGATGATGGCGCCCAGCTGCAGGTCCTCGCGGCCCGGCTTGACGTCGGGCTGCTCCAGCGGGCCACCGGCCAGCGCCGAGGGCCAGGGCCCGCCGTCGCTCAGGCTGGTCACCCAGTGGTGTCCCAGCGGGTGCCCATTGCCGGGGACGCCCTGCAGGTACTCGCTCTGCAGCAGCTTCTGCGGGTTGCGGAAGGGGCTCCCCTGCTGCATGCCCGCGCCGTCCGCATGGGCGAGCGAGCCGGAGCCGAGGAGGCTGTAGGGGTTGGAGGCGGCTGTGGCCATGGCCGCCGCGCAGCCCCCACGAGTTATACTGTGGCGGCGCCGCCGCTTCAGCCTTTGACATCCACCGGCACGGCGGCCAGGGCAGCGGCCGACCGCCGACTGGCAGCCGCGCCGCCCAATGGGGGCGCGTCGCCGGCGGGGCCGCGCCGCGCGGGCCAATAGGAGGGACGGGGAGGTCGGCCGCGGCGACGGGGGCGGGGCCAGGGTGCCGGGCTCCGCGCGGGCCCGAGGCAGGAAGTGAATCACTCCGCCGGCACCGGGGGCCGGGCGCGAGGCGGCCCCGCCGCTTAACTCCTTCCGCGCCGCGCTCCGCACCGGGCGGGGAGGGACGGGACGGGACGGGGGGGGTGTGTGTGGGGGGGCGCGGGGCACGGCTTAAATGGGGAGCGATTAGCGCCGGGGGAGCGCGCGGCAGAGGTTAAACGGCGGCGCCCCGGCGGCAGCCCTGCGGGACCACCCCGGCGCAGGGCCGGCCCCCGACGCGCCCCCCCCCCCCCCCCCCCGGGGGTCCTCGCCGCCCTCAGCCCTCCGGTCCGGGCGGGCTCCGCCGCTCGGTGCGCGGTACCCGCTCCGCTCCCCTGCGCCGGTGGCTGCCGCTGTTCTTGCTGCCCCGACCCGCGCGTCTCCCTGCCGCCCGCCCCGGGCCGTGCGCCCCCGCGGTGCGCTCCGAGCAGCCAAAGGAAAAACCAACCAACCAACCAGATCCCCCCCCCCAAATAATAATAGTAATTAAAAAAAAAAAAAAAAAAAGCCCCAAAAGGCTCTTTCCGGCCTCCCCGTCAATAAATCCGGTGGTGCCTCCTCAAAAGTTTGCGACACGGAATGCACGGCCGCGCCGCGCCGCCGGTGCGCGCCCGGTGTGCGGTCTGCAGGACAAAAATCCGGGGGAAAAGGGAAAAATCGAGGGGGGAAAGGCGCGTGCGGCCCCCAGACCCCACCGGGGGGGTGGTGGTGGTGGTGGGGTGTTGTTGTTATTCTGGGGGGGGGGGGGTGAGAGCTGTACCCCCCGGCTCGCTCGGGCCCGGCGGGCAGAGCCCCTCCGCCGGCCCGCACCCGCGCTGCCCCGGCGGGGCTGGAGCGGGGCCCCTGGGCGGCGGTGGCGGGGCTCCGGCGGGGAGAGCCACAGCCCTCGTACCTCCGAACCGCTCCCGAGTTAAAAAATGACCTTTCCCTGCATAATTTTGGAGGTAACCTAGCTGCGTAATTATATTTGCACTTACAGAAGACTGCATCAGAGTTCCCTTATTGGTTTGAAATTCCATTAAATATATTGCAAGAGCTCCTAGGTTAAGCTTGATTTAAATTTGCATACATTTTCATATATTTAGCAGAAATAAAAGAAGGCTTGCAGCTACCAGAAAGTCATTAAGGCATTAGTTTCTCTGAGAAGACAGATCTGAAGAAAATTCAAGAAAATGAGAAAATAGATATAAATAAGGTGAGAGCGCTCCTCTGATTCCTTTATAGCCGGGTAGCATCGCTTTCCTCATTATAATCATAATAATCACAATAATTTCTCGCCGGGGCTCGGGCAGGGCGCAGCGTGGGAGAGGGGGCAAAGGCAGGGCTGCCCGTCAGGGAGCAGAGCGGGGTGCGTGGCTGGAGGCAGATCGCGATATATCGGGGAGGCTGCGGGTCCTCGGGGCTCGTTCCCGGCGGGCGGCCGCTGCGCTGCGCACCCGCGCCCGTTCCGCGCCTGCCGCAGCCCCCGGGGGCAACTTGGAAAATTAAAAAAAAAATAAAATAAAATGAAAATAAATAAAGTTTGCAGGTAGTGGGGGGGGGGGGTGTGGGGGGGGGGCAGTGTGTGTGCGAGCGGCGGTGGGGAGCGGGGGGGGGGGGGTCAGCGGGGAGGTCAGGAGATGAAAAATGTCTCTGCGAGAGCTCCGTTTCTGCCGGCGAGCTCTGCGAGCGGAGCAGCGGCGTTCAGCCCCGCGGCCGAGCCCGCCGGAGGCGCGGGGGAAGGCGGGGAGGGCAGAGGAAGAGTTATATTAGCAGCTCTCTCTCTTTTTTTTTTTTTTTTTCCCCCCCTTTCTTTCCTTTTTTTTTTTTTCCCCCCCCTCTCTCCGCCTTCACAAGCTTCTCGAAATAAATATCACCGGAGCCCGCGGAATAAAAATAATAATAAAACAAAAAAAAATTAAAAAAATCCGCGCTGTATAAAAACGTAACTAAATTATTTAAAATTAATTTGCACTTTAACTTCCGAAACTATTTTTCAAATCCCATTGCCCGTGAAAATAGATGTTCAGATCCGCCGTTTAATTAAGGCAGAGTCTCTAGCAGGGAAATAAACCCCCGAACGTCCTATTTTACTATTTGTTGCAAATGTATCTAAGGCAGAGCCCGGCTCCGCGGCACTCCGCTCCTGACGGAGGAGACTCTCATCTCGCCTATAGGAGAGTATGGTGTATTTTAAAGTGTTTTTATCTGCATATAGTTAAATCTTCTTGCTGTTCTAACTAATCTGCTGGAGAGGGTTTCTTTAGCTCTTTCCTGTCAGTCTAACTTCCCAAGTGTAACAGATGCCGCTCTCAAGCGGTCCTTTCTGCTGCTTTTCTTTATTCAGCCTCGCATATTTCTCCCCATGATCTGGGTTTCCATAGAGAGAGGAATAAAAGGGGGACCATGGCCACAAATCCCCTGCCCCATGCAGAATAAAAGAGCCTTATTCAATAGACGACCCCGTCTGGACATGGGAGAAAAATAAGTACATGCAAAGCTACTGTTGCAAGAATTTGTAACTTATTTTTCATAGACTGAAACCCATTAAAGTTTAAAAAAAAAAAGTTTCTGGGTTTGGACCGTGCGCTCCAGCCCTCTGGCTCTGGGTGCCTCCGCACTCGAGGGACCCGCGTTTCCCCAACAAATAACTCGCTTTAATATCTTTCTTTTTTTTTTTTTTTCTTTTTTTTCCCCCCCTTTCCTGCTAAATCTTTGGCACGAAAAAGATCGCACAATAGCTGAAGGCAGCCTACCGTCTTGGGGCAGCTAGAAGTCGCTATAGAGAAAACCCCCGCTTTGAAGTGAAGGAGCTGTAATTGTGTCGAGTCCCCCCTCGCCCGGCGGAGGCACAGGCGGGACCGAGAGTTTCTGGGGGGGAGGTGGGGGGTGTGTGGGGGTCACCCGGGTGCGTGGCTCAGACGTCCCATCCCCTTCGTGGGCAGCGGGCAGGCGGCGGCGGCGGCGGCGGTACCCACGAGTGGAGCCCGCGGGGCGGTGGCAGCGCTGCTCCCCGGCGGCGGGCGCATCTGCGGCGGGGCAGGGACGGCTCTCCCCGGCACCAAACCCACAGAGTCCCCTTTAAGAGCTATAACTAAAACGCGGGGTGCGTCTGTGCGTGCGTGTTTGTGTTTCTAAGCGGTTCTATAGGCGCCTCTCTCCGGGTAGGGACTTCGGAGAGAGCGAGCCCAGAAGCGGGAGGAATGGGTTTATCATCGTGGCAGAGCTGATTTTATTATATTTTAGAGATTTTTTTTTTTTTCTTCCTTTCATTGTTCATCTGCGGGAGGGGGAAGGAAAAAAAAAAAAAAAAGGTCTAAAAGGGGTTCGTTTTGATTGTGTTTAATACAGCATGAAGCTCGGAGCGGTAAGCTGTGGCTCGGTGTCATGACCTCTATATTGAAAACTTCACCTTCAACACAAGTTCACTTTAGAGACAGGACGAGTTAGATTGCGCTTGGTGGGAACAAGTGCAAATTTAAAAACAGAGTCAATCATAACGGGGGTGGGGGTTGGGAAAGGGCAATTTAACCGTTTCTGAAGCCAGGAGTTAAGGTTTTCATTGTGTACATCGAGGCTCTCTGGTGCTAACGCTGAAGCCCAGCCACCCATCAGCTCAGCGAGCAGGGCTGAGAAACTGGCTCCTGGAGCTCCGGAGATGCTTTGTGAAAGCCTAACCTGCATGGGGGAAGGTTAGGAGGAAAAGAGGAATTTACAGAGTATTAGCAGAAATTAGCCAATACCGACACAAGCTCAATTAGTTCTTTTTTTTTTTTTTTTTTTTGGTCTCTGTTGGCTGCTCTTGAACGTGAGTAAACGCTGTGCAGGGAGAGAGAGAGAGGAGGGAGAGCCACAGCCACACTGCCATCTCAGAGCCACAGCCAGGAGATGGACTGACAGATTGCAAATTAAAATAGTCCTAATGTAAGAATGAATGCAGCCCCCCCCCCTCCCCAAATCTCTCCCAGCACCAGCCCGTTAGTGATAAGCCCGGCACGGAGGGAGCGTTGCTGCGGCTGGGCTGGTCCTGCGCCCGGAGAAAGGCTAGGGAGGGACAATAAAGCCAGTCCCGGGCAGAGAAAATCACAAGGTAAATAGCATTTGTATTCTAACTGCTGCGGTTTCCAAAGCGTTTTGGGCGACTCCTCGCTCCTCTGCTCGAATCGCCTATTATTGTGATGATGATGATTTTTTTTTTTTTTTTCCACTTTGTTAATATTTGAAAAATGTACTTGCTGGGGGAAAAAAAAAAAAAAATGTCGTTCATTTGTGGACTACCACGTCATGTTCAGGTCACTGTTATTTTGTTAGCTGGGTTGGTTTGTAGCAGGTATTGTCTCGAACATTTGGTTGATTTGCAGTCGAGAGCAGGGGAAAAAAAAAAAAAAAAAAAGAAAAATATTCCGGGAAGTCTTTCCAAAGTGCACATTTTTACCGTGGGACTGGTCTTGCCGTTTATTAAATCCACGTATTGAAACGTTGGGGCTTGTTGTGCTTAATGGAGAACTATGGATGGCGAGAGGGAGCCGGGGCCAGGGGGCTCCGGCACAGGGTGCTCGGAGGCGGCCGGTCCCTTTCTCGGGCGGTGACTGCAGTGCACGCCAGTTTTTAAGGTCACGTTAGGAGTTAATAGATCTGCACAACAACGCGGATCACTTCCCTTTTACGTAGGCACTTTCCTCACCGTGCCATTCAAACAGGCGGTGATGACAACAAGGCGCTTGTTTCATCCCGCACCGAAATCCCGTGTTGGTTTGGTTTTTCTTGGGGGGGTGTTTCTGGTTTGGGTTTTTTCGGTTGTGTTTTTGGTGGGGGTTTTTCGGCCGAGTGTGTTCACGCCCAGCAAACAGGGGCGATGCGGTTAGCGATGGACAAGGGCATCGGCCATCCTGCGTGCGGGGCGGACGGGCTCCAGCTCCCATTCCAGAGCAGAGGCCATCCTGCCTGTGTTTTAGAAATAATTCAAATACAGTTCCCGAACGGACAGATTTCTGCTCAGGCGTATTTAAAGGAAAGTGGGTTGGATTTGAAAACGCACTAAATGGCACGCTATTTAACCTCTGTTGACTAACGAGACGTTGAAGACAAACAGCTCCGTTCCTTGGATGACAAATACCAACATTGTTGTTTGTTAGCTTACTGAACAATTTCAATGCGATTTTTTGGTTATTTTTTTTTTTATTTAAAGTATACCTTTTCCCCAGCTTTGTCACTCAGCGTGCAAAGCATCCAGTGATGCTCCTGATTCCGCAGAGGGATCGAAACCTCTCTTGCACTTTGAAGCGCCTCGTCATTCCTAGATTTCCATTTGGAAATACGTAGATGGTGCTGCTAATCCTTTGTTTTCTCGCAGGGGAAATGTTTACGGCTTGGTGGGAAGTTTACTCCTCGTTTCATTCCGGTCGCGCCAATCGAAGCTGTTACAAAAGCTGAACTTTTAGGCCAGGCTGTGTTACTAAAAGATGTTTCCTTCGTGAATCGCGCGTGGGCGATGCAAGAAAGCGCGAAGGGACACGACGAGGCAGTTGAGGTTTCGCTTAGTCACACGGGACCGTGCCTGTGCAGGTGGATGCTTTGCGACAGCCCCGTTTCCTCGCCGCTGGGCTCTCGCGTGGGTCCGCGAGTGTCAGAACTTGCGCCCGGCTGCGCGCAGGGCGTCTCGGCGGGGCCCACGCGTGAGCTCGGCCCCCAGCCCCCCCCCCGGGAAGCCCGAGCCCCCTGCCCCGCAGGCTGGGGATGCCTCCCGCCGCCACCCCCCCCTCCATCCACCGAGCCGGGACGGGCCTCCAGGTGATGCCGGAGCGGGGGACACCCCCCACGCCCCCCCGGTACTCCCCTCCCTGCACTTGGACCTGCCTCGGCTTCGCCGTCCCCCCACTCCCCGCAGCAGTAACCCCAGCCCCCGCAGGAAGATGCTGCTGAGGCCGAACCGTCTCCAGCCGCTTCTCCCTCAGCGTGCGAAGGCCCCTGGCATCTCCTGGCACCTCTTCTCCCCTCCCTCCCCCGCGTCCCACCGGTTAAAGCCGCTGGAGGCTGCACCACCCCTTCCCCGGACCTTCCACCCTTTGCTTTCCCCGGGGCGGAGGAGCCGCGGGGAGTCCCGCGTACCGCGGGGGCTGCGTGGGGAGCGGGGGAGAAGAAGTTCATGGAAAGGCGGGCGGGCAATAAATCAGCGCGGTCCCCAGGCCAAATGGAAGCGCACACGGGAGAGCCGCCGCTAAAGGGGGAGAGGCAGCCCCTCGGCTGCGCCGCCTGCAAGAAATAAATAGGAATAAATCAAAGTCGGGGATGCTCGGGGGGGGGGGGGAGGGAGGCGGCTGCGGCCGGGCCTTGCCGGGGCAGCGGGGCAGGGGCTGCCCGGTGCCGGCCGCCGTCCCCGCTCCGCCCGGGAAATCCACTCTGCAAACTTTTAATGAAATCACCGGCGGTATCGAATTTTTATTTTATTTTTTTTTTTTTAAATCATGCTTCAGACATTGGAAAGCATCCCTCTTGGGGATGGCAGAGGAGGGCAAGAGGGAACGGCGCGACGCGGACTCTATCGGACCTGGAGTTATTTCATATTTCAGAAAATAAACGGCGTCCATGAGGCTCCTCCGGAGAGCGAGGGGACTCCGGGAGCTTTGAGCCAACCCGGTAAAGCTGGGGGTTTAGGCGATGCAGCAGTTGCGGGTACCGGCTTGTAGGCCCTTCGTGGACCGCCGGGACCGCTCCCTCGCCGGGGCAGCCGGGGGGCCCGGGCCCGGGCCCGGGCTGGAGACCCGCTCTCGCTAATGAAGAGCCCCCGGGAGAGCCGGCTCTCCCCTCGGACAACGCATTTTTCTAAGTGCCACGTTCAAGTATTTGCTATTTGCTTCTTCTCCAAACTGCTTAGAAATTACTAGTAGCGGATAAGTAAATTGCAAGTAAACCTAGTGAATTAGGATGATTCTCTATCAGTTTAATTTATGTTTTATAGTTAGTTTAGCCTTCTGATTTGATTGCCTTAGTAATGTGAATTGCCTACAGCTGCTGATGATACAGCTTTAATTCTGTTTTAAAGGTCATGTAAACATGTGCCTGTAGCATAAGGAATGCAAATTCAATTCCCTTTTAATGCTTCCTCACATTCACTTCACAGCCTTCACCTAGAAAATTAGCAGGATTTAATAGAAAACTGTTTGAATGTTATGATTTCATTAAAAGCCACTCTCCCTCCCAGGCGTGGCTCTCCCTGGGGCACCCCACGCCCGTGACGCGAACACCGATGCTCTTCCCACGCCCGTTTTGGGGAAGATCAAGGCGGTCCCCGCCCCGGGACGGAGTCCTCATCTTCACCTGGCAGCTTTGTTTAGCTGTGGGTAAACAACACACGACTGGATAACCGGGCGACATTGCGAATTACCCCCACAAAGGAGCGAGAACATCCTGCAGGTGTATAGCTATGCGTTAGGCTGTCATACAGCTGCGTGTCTCCCTGACGTCACGGTGAAAGATGGTGCTTGGAAAGAGAAATTGGGGAAGGAAAAAAAAAAAAAAAATATATATATATATATATATATTTGGTTTCGGACGAGGAGGGATGCAGAGGTTCTCCGCATCAGCAGGAAGAGAAGCTGTGCCGAGATGCCAAGGTGATAGGCTTAAATGCGAGACGCCTGCGCCTTGAAGACAGGCATTTCAAATTAATTTTTAAACACAGCCAGCCCTGAGTTCACGAGAGATCGCTTCACCCTACCGTACTCCAGAGGGGAAAAAAAAAAAAAAAAAAGGAAGAGCCAAAAAAAAAAAAAAAAAAATCCCCCCCCTTCCCCATGTTTCAAAGGGTTTTAGTGAAGTTGCTGGAAGTTTAGCCGGGGAAGCCTTTGAACGGACAGGCTCTAACGAGTGGGGAAGAGCGTCAAAAAAAGAGACTCTGGAGACGCTTTGAAAAGGGAACGATCTGTCACTGCAAAGCGAAAACGGGTGAGGCGATTTCGGAGCCCCCCTCCTGCCGCAGGGACCCGGCCGGCTCCGGTTGAGCGGGGCCGGCTGCCGCCCGCCATCCCCGGGGAGCCCGCACCGTCCCCGGGGCGCTCCGGGGGGGGACCGGCCCGGCCGGCCCCGCTCACCCTGGGGCTGCCTTTCGCTCTGATGGCGGTATTGCAAGAGGTACTCCCCCCCTCCCCCCGGCTTTTTTGGAAATGGGGTGTTTCCCTGCGCTGGGAGGGTGTTTGTGCGGTCCCCAAACGCCTCCCGTCCCCGGGGGTGCGGGCAGCATCCCCCCCCCCCCCCCCGCCTTCATCCCCATCAGCCCTGCCACCCCACCCCTGCCCGCACCGGGGCCCGGCGCGTCACCTCGCTCCCCACTTGCTGTGAAAATGGTTCGTTGGCCCTCGGGTCCCCCCACGGAGGCTGAGAGGCACCTGTCCCCCCCCCCCCCCCCCCTTTCGGTGGCGGTGGGGAACCCAAGCTGTGCCTGTTTCTCCCCTTCGCGAAAATGAGTGGTTTTTGCAAAAATCTTAATACTTGTAGTAACAGCTCGTTGGTGATTCTGTTAATGTTGCGCACCTCATTAAATAGCCCCAAACATAAGGAGGTTTAAATGACTTTATTGAATTAAAAATAGCATAGGAAATCACCTATGGTACTTTCATCAAATAATTAATGTAAACTCTATACGTAGAGTGAGAGATTCCTTTTAACGAATCTGTTCGTAAAACGCGCGGGGGTTTGCTTAATGGCTGAAATAACTTAGAGCAGCACAACTCACTTGAAACGCGGAGCCACACTCGTGCACTTCCTAATACGTCCCTCTATGTTTCCCTGAGTGTTTTTCTTCCTTATCTTTTTTTATATCTGAAGTTCTATTCCCCTCCTCTACTCCGTGTATTTGATCATTTTTTCAAGTCCCTTGGCTGAACCAATCTCTTTTCATGCAGAGGATAAAAAGAGAAAAACTTCAAAGTAGGTTCAGGTAATTAACAGCTGAGGGGAATATAATCTAAACCATAGGCCCTGCTTTGCACCCAGGTCTGCTTTCAGAGCCAGCCGGCAAGGGAGTGCCTATTCCCTATAGCATCCAAATCTGCTTCCTCTGAACAGCTTTGCCAGGCCTCCAGTTATCACATCTGCATTTCAAACACCATGTCTCTGGCATTAATTATTAATTAGCCTACAGTCACCCCAGAGGATTTAAGTTCCAGCCTGCACATACTTATTCATTGACCTCTATCTTAGTTTTTGTTGGAAAAAACCCACTAGAATGCTTAATAATTTCCTTTCTCTCAGACCCTCTGTTCTAGTTTCACGGAGGGGAAACAGTATATTTTCAGAGATGGAAAATCACAGGGTTGTCTAGAAATTTGTTTAGAGCAAAACGCTATGTCAAGAGTTTGAACAAACCGTTTCAAAAGATTTAGAAGGAATTTTGCGTAAGTATTTTTACCTTTGACAAATGAATTTATGGATTTCCCAGAACTGAGAGATGGTGGATGCAAATACAATACGGTTTGGCTCTATGCAGAATATCGCTTTAAAAACACAAACTGGATTTAATTACCAGGTAGCATACTTATATGATCAAACTAATGCAAAGGTTTATTTGAAGGCTCTGGTGTTACACTGCTATTGACAGTAGTAAGAATGAAAAAAAAAAAAAAATAATGCTGTTGGAAGGCACATTAGGACTTGGGCATTAAATATGCACTCCATCCTCAGGAATATGGAACGGAAGAAGTATTTTTGGCAACTGGTTTGCATCATTCCCAAGGTAGTTTGGAAGATGCTCTTTAGCCATTAGAATAAGTACATATCTTACTACTGCTTTCTTGGCCATCGTGTATCTTAACATTAAGGTTCCAGAGGTAAAAAAAATCGGAGTAATCAGGTAGGAACTAGGTTATATGATTCTTTTTTCGCAATGCTACGTGAAATTCAAAGTGATTGTTACGGTTTAGATGAGTTGTATACTGGATACTGCCTTTTGTTAATGTATTTTAATACTACGATGCCCCGGCCCCCTGGAGGAGTTCTATTTTAATGCCTCATGCAATTATCTGTAGATAAACTCCCTTAAATATTGCCATGGTTTCTCATTTTTATATGTGGTGGTACTATCTCAAATAATCATTGAAACATAAAATATTCTTCCACTTTGTTTCCTAAAGGAAGTGTTTAGTCTGTAATCACAAGGTCAGACTGGTTAACTTCTATGCCAGCCTAGAATTGATTTTTGAAAGCATTTAATCTAAGCCTAAGACACTTTTGAATTTCTATTCGGTGAAGAATATGGAAACGAGGTCTGATGCACAAACATACGTAGTTAAACTGCCAGGCTATCTCAGTAAACAAAACCACATTTTTCCAAAATTGCAGCTAAAACAGCCCTTGCTGGAAAATCGTAAGCCTTGTGCGCCTGCGCCGCAGCAAATGATCACCTGAAGATAGATGTGGGGACTAATGCTGTCGACTTCCATGAGGGATCTCTCTCCTTGACTTCCTTGAGAATTTTGAAGATTTGGCTTGTTACTGCTCTTTTATTATTTTCACATTTTCTGAGTGGATCTGGGGAGCGTTCGGCATCAAATAGTAAATATTTTTGCCTCTGGTCCAGCTAATTCAGAATAATTCTCACACACAATTTTAACACAAAGGTCCTTCTATTTCAGAAGGAGGAGGGGAAGAGGCAATACTTCAGATTTCATTTCCAGAAAGATTATTCTTGTTTATAAACCAGCAGAATGTATCTTGATGCTGAAGAGGGGAGTAGATCTAGACTGTTTTAATACAATGTGCAGGACCTTTTAATCACTTCTGCAGTGATACTAATACCAGTAATAATAGCGATAATGAAAAAAAAAAAACAAAACCAAAAAAAACCCCTAGTGTGAAACCAGGGCTGGACTCTGTTCTCTGTAAATGTCAGAATGTTTCTGAAATTAAAACTTAGCTGTTAATGTAGCTCCGTACCTTATGAATATTAAAGAGGAATAAGGACTACATTTCTTCCACAGCAGAGTGAGACGTTGTTTTAGAAAACAAATCGCATGGCAGCTTGATGTGCAGTGATTTATCTGGTGTGTTTTGAAAGGATGGCTAAGACTAAGGGCTCCTGGCTTGGGCTCCTCCTGGTCTGAGCCTTCTGATGTTGTCTTCCCGGCTTTCCTGTTGCTCTCATTCATGGACTGGGGTTGCACGTTTAACCAGGTTCTTGAGATAGAGATTCCGTAGCCCGAGATGGGAAAATTCCCCTTACCAGTGCCGTGAAGTTACCTTCTTTGTGGTTATAGTGCCAGGAGCGAGGAAAGCGTGAATGTACATATACCGTGGGCTTGACATGTTATGAAATATTTGTACCGTTCTTGTTATGAGACATGAATTTCCATAAGAAGCCCATTTTATGGTTCATTTTATATATATTTACGTTTATAGTTTTCCATTAAAGCTTAAATATTTTACTCCGTTGGTAAGACCTAACCCTTGGCAAGTCTGGAAATGCTTTGCCCCCTGTTCTTATTATACCCTTCACTTTTTCCTTTTAAAATAATGCATGCGATAATTTTACAGTGGTGACTAACATCCACCAAGGACTGAGCTGTAACTGCATTTCGTGTTTTGAACGTTTCACACAAACATGTTTTGAATTCAGATTTGTAGGTAGCAGAGCACTTTTTATTTAGAGAAGCCACATGGGTAATTCTGATTTTAAATTACTCGAAGAGTGATTATAGTAAACCACGGTTGATTTCTTGTGTGTTTAAAGTCCATGGACATCTCTTGATAAAGCCCTGGTTGCTGTGGTGAAGGAGTCTTACCCACTCGTGCGCTTGTAGGTGGGAAAAACTGTTACGCAAAGAAGAGCAGGTGAAGGTGGAGATGGCTCTAGGTCTTGCTGTGTCAGCAGAAACGGGCTCTTATTAGATTAAGAAGAGCATGTGGGGCCAGATCTTCAGCTGCCGGAAGCTGGTATGGTAGTACTGGCGTTGGGGGAGCTAGGCTGAGTTACGCAAACTGGAGATTTGCTCAGTCTGAGCAAAAGATGGAGTGAGTGATACCAGGGTTATTTTGCGTAATGGCTGGAATGATCTGAACCCATCTAAGAGAGTTTGCCCGCTTTACGGTGTAGCGTAATGATGCACCCTGACCTCCGATGTGCAGAGGGTGTAGCGTACCCAACGTGACGAGGGCATGAACGGGGATTATCAGTGAGGAGTCAGCAAACGCCTGTGACGTAGGAGATGTCACGGATACTCGGACTGTGTGACAACAGCGAGTGAACGGTGACTTTTGCGTGGCGACCGTTACCTGAGGTCAGCGCTGGAGAAAGGCGTACGTGCGCTGAGCGCGCTGACTTCCACCCCCAGCCCTCTGCAAGGCCAGATCACGACTGTACTCCTAAACTTTGCTTTTCGCCGTCTCGGTCCCCGACACCACCAAACGTAAGGCCCTTAGCCCCCTTTGCTGACCCCAGCCTGGCGCTTCACGGCACGGCGTGAAACCCGGCGCACTTTAACTATTCCTAAAGAAGCGGCGAAGTGCTCTCGGGCTCAGCCTGGCAGCGCTCCAGCCCGCAGCCCCCCTGCTTGCTGTGAGAGCAACCTGCGGCCGGGTTCGTGCGACGGTTCCTGCCAGGCCGCGCCGGGGTACGGACCTATCCGTCCTGCCTCTTGACCCGCCACCTCCACCCCGAAACTCCGGGCCGTCGTGCCTGGTGCCGAGGGCTTTCAGGGCAGCGTTGGGGCAATCTTCCCCAGCCTTCCCCTGCCTGGAGGCTCTTGGCGTGCCTGCTTGTAAAGTTTTCGAAGACTTCATTACAGAGTTTCCCTTCCTCCACCATATATCTTTTCCTTTTTTTTTTTCCTTTTCTTTTGCCTTCTCTTTTTTTTTAAAAATTTTATTTTTTTCCCCCTCCCTGGGGCTTCATTTACCGCCTTTGCTGTGGGTTTGAGTTTGTCATGGAAGGAGTTAATGGGGCCAGGCTGACACTTAAGGTAAATTGTCACAGTTTGGGTGACTTTCTGTCAGCTGGGAATCCAGCCCACTGCTTGCAAATAACATGCTTACTGCAGTTAAACACTTCATTGCCAAAATGTGAAGGGCATATTTAAAAATTGTTTGTATACATAAGCCAGTGCATGCAACCCAAAGAATAAGAATGATCTTTGGGAATTTTTGCTTATTATTGTTATTCCTATAAGTTTAAAATGGTAAAAGAGAGCGTATGTGTGTGCCATGTAGCTGCTACCACCAGATCGCATGTAACGCTCCGTGGTAATTGTATTCATAATTATGGAGTTAATTGAATTTCTGTAATAGTAAAAACTGCCATATAAAAAGTCTCTCAAGATTAAATGTTTTAGTTAGGGAAGAATGCACTCATTTGGAATATTTAATAAAAAGAAAGTAGTTCTCGTACGCAGGTGAGCTTAAGATTAATAAAATAATCTCTCCAAATTAACCTTCTCCATAAATGCTGTTGCAAACAAAATGTGGCGTCATGCGAAACCCATGAATTCTTGCAATGCTCCTGTTTTTACCCTCTGAAGGAAAAGCAGCGTACGCTGACGCACTTGCAAACTGGCGAGATGTGAGAGCAGCCTTCTGCTGCAGCTTCAGCATCTGCCAGGCTCGGGAGGTAGGAGAAGTGCACTGGAAATGCGCTGTGGCAAAATTAGCACTGCTCTTAACAGTTTAATATCATTACACCACCATGTTCGAAAGTCAGATTTTGCTTATAGCATTTGACCTTAAAGGAGTGGTATCTCTTTTTTTTTTAATTTTTTTTTTTTTTTTAAATCCATGAGGTGGTTTAGTGCCACTTTAGGCTAACTTCAGGGCTGATTTACAACTCACCGATGCCACAGGGGAGTCACAAGCTGTAATACAATCCAGAATGTGGACCTGTGTGTCCACTATCTTTGTCCTATATATTATCAACTGATTTATTTTTTAAGAGAAAAGAACAAGGGTAAGAATTCCCAATTTGTAAGATATCTAACCATGGGCAGAGTCATCCTCCTGAAAATGAGAAAAGGATCAATAAAACTATATTGGAACTCTTCTCTTCTCTTCTCTTCTCTTCTCTTCTCTTCTCTTCTCTTCTCTTCTCTTCTCTTCTCTTCTCTTCTCTTCTCTTCTCTTCTCTTCTCTTCTCTTCTCTTCTCTTCTCTTCTCTTCTCTTCTCTTCTCTTCTCTTCTCTTCTCTTCTCTTCTCTTCTCTTCTCTTCTCTTCTCTTCTCTTTGGAAAAAACATGAGGGGAAAACATTGCTTTACCCATTACAGCTCTAAATTTAGACCTAATTTAGCATCACTAAGAAAAACAATTCCTTCTTTTTTCTAGGCAGAAAAGTCTCTTTTTAAAGTATACTTACTGCAAGAACGGTGGCAGTGGAACATTTTTAACAGTGAAATAATATGCATTTTGAAAAAAGAACCTTAAATGTCAGCTAAGAAAGTAATGACCCGGCCCTATAGGAAATCCAGCTTTAATACCCCTTTTCCAAAAGATCATGTATTGAGCTTCATTATTTTCTACGAAGATTCACAGGAGACTGATTCTTTTAATATCCTCTTTTTACCTACTGAAGAGATTGGCTTGAGCGTGTAAAATACAAAATATTGATAATTAGACCTCAGGTCGCTCATCTTTGGTAATACTGTTCTTTTTGTTAAACGGTAGCCTGTTCGGCTTCAGTTACTACACTGTATTTGAAATATTATTGATGTTAGTTGATGTAATAAAAAAAAAAAAAATTGTCAAGTCCCCTCAAACTACCCCCAAGTGCAGGGGCTTTATTTTTGTTATTCCTTCCTTCCAAGAGCCGCTCCCCTCCCCCAGCAGCCGCACTACAAAGCTTGTTGTACAGGGACTCCATTAATCCTACATTTCCTAGATGGTATCTGAGGCACAGTGGGTTTCCACAGAAATTAATTTGTCCTGACAACAGGCCTAAAGATTGGAGTCCAGGGATCACTTGGCAAATTCCCTTTAAACTGAGCACAATAATAAACAGAAAGCTGATAACGACAGTTCTGAAAGACCACACAGAGGAAGGACCCCGAGTCGAGTCGCTCGGTGTGGATCTGCGAATACCTCCGATAACCGGGAGCTTTATGCTTGATAGGAAAATGAGCGCGCTGATTTATGCACATTTTAATATCACGGCACCGGGCAGAACTAACTTCACCTCGTAACGTGCATTTTTAACTCTCTTTTTCTGGAATAATCACAAAAGTTCAAGACGGAGCTGTTTGAGACCGTTCTTGTTTAATATATTTGTATTGATAGCTCCGTGGCCATTTTTCACGTCTTTTGTATTTTAACATAGCTCTAATTTTCTCAGTACGTCTCGTACGTGTAAACATTAAAAAAAAAGTTGAGCAGTGGGTAACGTAATATTTCAAGGAACGAATCAGGAAAGTTCGCCGTCTCTTCTAAGTGTATTTCCTTTGTAACCTTCAGATTGTGCTAGTTTTTGTGTTCAACCATCTCTTATGTGCTAATTCCTTATTCAGTATAGTAAAAAGCATTTTAGACAGCATTAATGCCTCTCTGCTTCTTTTTATTTATCTTTGCCTTTGGTGCATACTTAAATGCTGTTGTTTTCCCAAAGTTAAGGTATAGAAAATGGCCGTGTTGGAAATATATGCTAGTACAGTAAGTGAATAAACAAACTTTCATTGGATATTTTAGAGCTTGTCAAGATAAGAGCGTTTCAACCTCTGATTTTTGTCAGTATAGAATTTAGAGTTTTAATGATAATTAGGATTTGTGGTGTGTCAATAAACCTCTGCCAGTTAAATTTCTGAAAAAAGCCATCATAATATTAGGAGTTAGGACTGATAGAGTGATGTTAAGTAAGATATATGCTGCGTAACTTTTCACTGCTTAAGTATAGGGTATGTAACAATTTAAGTAAGAATTAGACAAGGAGAACAATTTAAAAAGATGTGCAGAAAATGGATTTTGGTTATTGAAAGATACCTTGAAAGTAAAGTCTAATTTTGTTCTCAATGTCCAAAATGCATTATGAAATAACAGCCTCTTGATCCAGAGAGGACTACGTAACTATGTTAAAAGGAGGCAACTAATGAGCTTGACAGGTATGATTGTACACCTGAACAGCAGGAGTCACGTTCGATCACTTTTAATAGCTGAGATGTTTCTCTTAAGATGGAAATTTGGCAGTGGAGTTCTCCACCATACATCCAAACTCAACAACAATCCTTAAACGCGACGCCTCCTCCGCAACCTTTTCCGGGTACAGAGCTCCGCGTAGGCTGGGGATGAGCAGCAGAGCTGCAGTTTGCAGATGGGGAAGGCAGGAGCAGGTGGGTGACCCAGCTCCCGTCCCCTCCATCCCCACTCCCCGGTGGGGTGGCAGGATGCCAGCGGCCGGGTAGTTACGGGCTTGGAATGCCGCTGCCCTCAGCATTTGCGATACGGAGGGTTTATATATTTAAAAAAAAAAAAAAAAAAAAAGAAGAAAAAAAGGAAAGAAAAAAAAGTTCATGTCTTGCAGCTAATAACAAAACTACCATTGACTTGGGTAAGGGCAGCATCAGACTCGCTATTGAAGAGCTTAACGAGCTGAGAGGTGGGGCTCTATTATCCTGCTGGAGTGGGGTGTATGTACCACACCTCCTTCCTGAAAAATAAAATCTTTTGCTCTCATTATTGGCTTTAAATTAGTTTGTACACTACGAATTAATCAATTACAGCCAAGGTACTTTGGAAATGAAATTCAGGATGAGTAGCGCAATTTGTATTTGTCACACTTAAAGAACTCCATTGTACTGAAACGCAGAGGATTTGAAAACAACTAGTTTTAATGCTCTCTAGCTCCTCTTTCTAGAGTCTGATGCAAGAGCAAATTGACTTGCTGTGCCTTTTAGTTCTGTAAAAGAGCAAACCGAAATACTCCCTTCCACTTTTTATATCAAAATCTATCTTTGCATTTCAGTGTACAAGCTATTAGGTTGGTGTTTTGGTTTTTTTTTTTTTCTGAATTTGGATCAAATCAGGCATTTTTCCCCCAGCAAATAGTTCTCTAGCGTGCTTTATACATTTGATTTGAAGGACTGTGTATTATTTGATGTTCTTAGGAGATAAACAATAAACTTTTGAATATATTTTTTCCATTTGAATACAAGCCTAGGGATGCTTCACCCTGCATCCTAAAGCCTGATTTCCCCTGGGACTCATTATCATGCAGCTCACATGTTCAGTCACCTACACTGTTGAACTTACTATCAAATAACCTTCGAAACGTTACTAGTTATTACGTGTCAGAGGGCAGATTTATGATAAACTAACTTTGAAACAAAATAATGAATTCTCAGCGTTCTGTTTCCAGCAGCATTTCTGGTAATTTTGTTGGATTTAAATTTTAAAACAGTAAGTTGCCTTTTTCTCTTATTCTATCATATAAACCAGCTCCCTCCCCTCATGAAATTTCTCCCTCCTTAAATATGGTTTATGATGATTTGAGCACTGCCTATAAAGAATAAAAATGAGAACATTTGTCTGTGAGCTACCAAGCTGCCCACTGGAGTTCATTTGTGATTAAACTTTCATAGCTTTCTAACTTGGTGAAAGTTAAATTAACTTAACCCTTAGCATAGTCTACCGGTGCCCAAAATACAGCTGTGCAATAGGTGTTTGCAGACAAAAATCTTTTCTCCTTGCACTTTTTGCTGCCATTTGAGTAAGGCTCTTGCATTAGAGTGACAAAAATCAATAGTGTCGTCTTCTCGGAAAGCAGAAACGTGGTTTATGGCAGACCAGAAAGGTGGTCCAAGAAGGTTTTCCAAAAGGGTATCCTGAATTTCAGTCCTGAAAGCCTATATTTTGGGATCTAAATAACTGGCCAATTTTCAAGAAGGCTGAGGATGACTTCGAGGGTTCTTTAGGCACTTGGCCTCTTTGTCAGCAACACGGATAGTGGGGTCGAGTGCACCCTCAGCAAGTTTGCCGATGACACCAAGCTGTGTGGTGACACGCTGGAGGGAAGGGATGCCATCCAGAGGGACCTCGACAGGCTGGAGAGGTGGGCCTGTGCGAACCACATGAAGTTCAACAAGGCCAAGTGCAAGGTCCTGCACGTCGGTCGGTGCAATCCCAAGCACAACTACAGGCTGGGCGGAGAACGGATTGAGAACAGCTCTGAGGCGAAGGACTTGGGGGGTGTTGATTGATGAGAAGCTCAACGTGAGCCGGCAGTGTGCACTCGCAGCCCAGAAAGCCAACCGTGTCCTGGGCTGTGTCACTAGCAGCATGACCAGCAGGTCGAAGGAGGGGATTCCACCTGGAGTACTGTGTCCAGCTCTGGGGTCCCCAGCACAAGACAGACATGGACCTGTTGGAGCAAGTCCAGAGGAGGCCATGAAGATGCTCAGAGGGCTGGAACACCTCTGCTATAGAGACAGGCTGAGAGAGTTGGAGTTGTTCAGCCTGGAGAAGAGAAGGCTCTGGGGAGACCTTACAGCAGCTTTCCAGTTCCTAAAGGGGCTTGCAGAAAAGCTGGAGAGGGGCTGGTGACAAGGGCATGGAGTGACAGGCCAAGGGGAATGGCCTTAAGCTGCAGGAGGGGAGATGGAGATGAGGTCTGAGGCAGAAATTCTTCTCTGTGAGGGTGCTGAGGCCCTGGCACAGGTTGCCCAGAGAAGCTGTGGCTGCCCCTGGCTCCCTGGCAGTGTTCAAGGCCAGGTTGGATGGGGCTTTGGGCAACCTGGGCTGGTGGAGGGTGTCCCTGCCCATGGCAGGGGGGTGGAACTGGATGGGCTTTAAGGTTCCTTCCAACCCAAACCAGTCTATGATCCTATGAAATGGTAGCCAGAGCGATTGTGACTTTTAATGAGACTGTATCACAGGGATGAAATTTAGGTAGATAAATGCTGTATAATAATTTTGGAGGTGATTAGAATAGCAAACATCTGCAGATGAAATTTAAAAGTACGCTATGTCAAAAATTAAGTCTGGCTAATTTGGAGAAAAATCAGTGTAGCTCTTTGTGGTATCAATGGAAATTTTTTGGTTGTATTTCAGAGGAGTATCAGACAGATTAATGTCTATAGGTTTTCATCTCCTCCTAGACAAAGTCTAGGCTTTGAGCTATTGCTCATCTGTGCTACTGCATGGAAAGTGCCTGACCTAGGGTAGCTCTGTGAAGCTGGGGGATAGAGCCAACATCTTCAGTGCACTCTCTCATCTCTTTTGCTCCACTCACCGTGATTATGGTTCTCCAAGGGCATTACGGGCAAAAGTTCCATATCAGGCTGTCTATTAATATTTATGCAGCAATTCAGGAGGTAATGCATTGTTAAAATACAAGTTGGAAATGCACCAAATTTAATCACTTTTAGTACTAGAAATTATCTATTTCTACGTCAGATAGAAGGGGAGGGGGTGCTATCATTACAACATTTTTTAACCAAGTTATTTGCCAGTTCTAACATGGCTTGAATTAAAAGGGCAATAAATGCGATTGTGTAGATAAAGTTTTTAAAAGGAATGCACGCTATATATGTGAAATTCATTGTGAAGTGTTAAAAAATATTTAAAAGAAATACATACCACATCAGTACGTCCACTGATCAGTAGTGCCATGTCAGTCAGTCCCTGCCTTCACATGCAAGGACTGTTTGCACGCATGGAGGCCAGCAGGATTTGCCCTTTGCTACTATGCAATTCCTCCTGCCTAAACGTAGAAAGAATATTTTTATCGCTGCTATCACTTCATTTTTGCAGCTGTCTGCTTGCATCAGGTTAGTAATATAAACTCTGTCAAAGACCAATCTCTCCCTTCCACAGGCTACAAAATCCACAATTATTATTTAGAGTTAACCTCCTAAGAAAGTGTTCGTTATTTAAACTGCTCAACCCCAAAAAGAATTGTTAGCTATTGTTATCTGAGGACCTCCTACAGTCTTCCCTTGGTCAAATAAGGCTCCTTTTGTTTTCAATAGGAGTTTTTTCTAAGAACAAGCTCCGAGCTTTCATGCAAGCAAAATAAATCCAGTGAAAGTAAAACATTAATTAAAATGTATAAAGAAAAAAAAAAGGAAAGTGTTCAAGAAGAGTGTGGTGCTTAAATACAGCATTTTTTTTTTTTTTTTCAGGTCACTTGGCTTTCTGATGTCATTTCTGGCAGATTCGTTAGCTTGGCTCCATCACGTTCTGTTCTGAACCATAACGTGATGGGAGATGATCAAAGTGAGAATGCTAAAGGCTCAGGACATTTAAAAAATGTTCTATTCTGGAAATTCTTCTATAACTATAAACAGATTACATTAAAAATCTGTGTTACTGAACATGGTTGCTCATCATCCTTTTTTAGAAGGAGCTATCGAGAAGTTTGGGTAAACAGCCTTGAAGTCTTTATGATGGCAGGCTGAAAATTTCTCCAGAATTTTAGGCAACCCAAGCCTCTCTGAAATGTAACATAACCCATTTCTGCTGTTAGGCATGTTGTTTTAATCTTTAGACTTGAAAGTGGTAAGCATATGGGTCAGATCACCCACTCCTGCTAATGGACAGAATTCCGTGGACTTCGGTGTCCAATTATGCCAACGAAAGATCTGACCGTTTCTGGGCTTTATTTCCTTATTTTTCTTGTCTTCCTGATCTTTGACCCTCTATCAAAGGAATGGCATCTATAATATGATAATATTATGAAATTCTGAGCTCACTTTCTAACAATATATATCCCAAAGAATTGCAAAGATGCTCACCTTTATACGAAAAGCAGCCGATGAAGCGGCTTCAGTCGTGCGATTGTCTTTGCTTGGCACAGGGGTGAGACTCAGGTAGCTCTGCCTGGCGTTGCAGTGGGATATTAAACATTTTTGCATTTCCATGAAACAATTGCTCTGCGGGATGTGTGAGTAAATAAACTCATTGGCAAGTCAACGAAATGACAGGAGGTGATTTTTCCTGATTTTAGATGCATTTTAGTGCTCAGGAAAGTGAGAAATTTTTGAGTTTTTAAGGGCTACACACTCTGGTGCTCTCAATCAGTGCTAGGATGTGGCTGAAGCCGGAGGCAGAAATATATAGGGAGTGTGACACCGTAGGTACATAATGGAGCTACACGAGAGTGTGAGAAGGATTTAGATCTATAAGCGGGATTTGACTATCTATTTTGATTTATGGGCTGAATATAAGTGTGTGTTTTAAGGAGCCATTAGAGTTTGTGATTTGAAATATGCAGAGAGCAGGCTTCCCCTCAGCCTTGTGTAGGAAGGGGCGGCGCAGGCTCCTTGCACAGCCACACGTGCTTCTTTATAGTAGAGAAAATGGCAGAGAACAGTCTGCAAGAGGAAACTCCTTCACTTCAGCCTCTCTACACCAAATAAGCGATGGAGTGGTCAGGAATGGCACGATCCATCGCTCGCTGCGGCACTGGCTGAGGAGGTAGGAAAGGAAAAAGAGTCAGGGAATACCTATGCTGTGCTTCAATGTAAAGCACGTATTCTGGGCGTGGTTTTTTAGGTAAATTAGTGCTGTCGCTGTCGATAGGGCCGCATGAATGCTTGAGAAGGGCTGGGACTCGTAGGTGCGAATGAAGAAAGGTATAGCAGGAAGGAGTAGCTGCTAGGGCACTCAGCCAGAGCGTGGCTGGAAACTCGGCTGGACGAGGCGTTGTGAGAGGCATACGGGGGCAGTGAGCTGAAAACTGCAGTGAGAGATTTTTTGGCACCTCCCAACCTCCCCTGTCCCCCATCCTGCTGCAGACATGTAGCTCTTCTTCTTGGGTGGCAGCGGCAGTTGCAGCTGGTGACCCTCATTTGGTGCCCTCTGGCTCTGCCTTTGCTACCGCTCTTATCATTTGGACAAATGCTGCTCTTGTTTACGATAATGTAAATTTGGAGCAACCCCTCTGCCATTTCTCCAGCGCAAATATTGCACTCTGTGTAATTCCCATCTCCTCCTTCACACAGATGGAGCCTGGGAGGCGAGGGAGGAAGGCTGCTCCTTCCGAATACCCGTGCATCGATCTTTCGGCTGCAAGCCCCAGGTGATTGTGCTCAGCCATACATTCAATCTCTGTAGATACGGGAGCTGCTGTTGGTCCTTTTTTTTTTTTTCTTTTTTTCCCCCTCTCAATTAACAGCACTTCCTTTCCCTGCTCTAAACCCAGCTGTAACGCAGGACCATGGATGCAACCCGCAGTTTCTTTCCTTTTCTTTCCATTACTGCTGCCCCAGCCCTGAGAACAGGCTGCCCGGCCATGACAAACCGTGCGCTGGCTCTGTGATTTGTGTAAGCTCAAATTTTCCACTAATTCACTTATATATACTAGATGGAAAACACAGCCTCAGGGCTGCTATAAACTATGCCGCTGTAGCCGCAAAGGGCCGTCCTGCCAGCTGGGGAATCGCTGGAGCATGCCGTGTGCCGGAGGAAGGACTGAAATCGAGTTTATACACTTGTCGGAGGAGCTGTGGCGTGGGAGCGGATCCGGCCCCTCCGTGCAGCGGTTACAGCCCTGGCAGCTCGGGTCCTCGTACCTGGTGCCGGTCGGATGGCGGGCAGGAGAGGACGCCGCGTCCTGGCCACCGCGCCGGCTCTGGATGAACGGGGACTGCCTAAAACCAGCCGCTGGTTTGGGCTGCTTGTTGGGAACAGTCACGGCTTGCTCTCCTGCAGCCTCGATCCACCCTAATGCTTTGTTTTGTGCCGCGGTGCAATTCTGTGGCTTTAATTTTCTGCCCAACCCACCGATAGATAATTTAAGAGCATTTTCTTTTAAGAACAGCAAGAGTGCCATGTTGGCTGACTCCCCAAATGATTGCTTGTCTTGTTACAGATAGCTGTTGACCTGTTCCTTTAATGTTACAAGTCGGCATCTAACTGCTCTCTTAAGCCAACCTACTTCCTTCTTTTTAATGAAATTGTCCCTTTAGCCTTTTTCCTGGGCTGGCTTTTCAACAAGAACATTAGAAACAGTCTGCTCAGTTCTTTCCTCTGCTAACACCTTGCCCAGAGCTAACTTGCAGCTTCACTCTGTCAGCTGTAAGATATAGATATACTGTTGTCTTAATTACTCATATTTCTCCTGCTGCTCATAATTCTGCTTGTTCCACCAAAGAGCTCTTCAGAGAGCTTTACTGCTTCCCTTTCCGTTTCTTTGGGGGTTTAAAGGTTGTCAGATATATAAACGATCCCTGTTGCAGAGCTTTGGTGGTGACAGTGTCCTTTGTGGAGAAGATTTAGGGGGATGGGAGAGCTAAATACGAATATTTTGAGACTACATCTCTGTGGAAGGAGGGAATACGCATAGTGCTACCTTGCATAACAGCACCAGGGAGCGTGTTTGGCAAATCCCTTCTCTACTGAACAGCTAGGCAGCTGTTTCTTCTGCAGCTTCAAGTGCAGATGCCGATTGTCAGGAGAAGGGTTTTCTTTGCGCTCTCTCTCTCTGCCACTGACTATCCATGGCTGTATCTGGCTGACTGCTGTTCCTCTAAAAATACTGTTGAAAAGGGACTGGACACTTAAAAAAAAATACCGCCGTGCCATAGGGAAACTGCAGTCCTTTGCCATTTCAGCTCTCTTTTATGATTATATGCTACTGCTTCCATTACCTACATTAATTAATCTGTCTGCTACCGTAAGTATTGCATGTTGACCAACCTACAGCAGACCAACACCATCATGCCTGTGGTTTTTGGCAAAGGTTTGAACAAGTTTTATATTAGAAGTGAGCTCTCTAGTGGGTGACACCTTTGGGCAAAGTCCTGGCTATTTGAAGTCCACTCTCCGTTTTACCAGACCTCAGGTCTGTACAGTAAGATAGTTCAGTGGTAGAATATATCTTAGTATTCAGCTGGTTGTCTTAGTTCAGCCGGCTGACAGGTTCAGGAAGCAGTACTGTGAGTTTATGTTAATTGAATAAGTTACGAGCTTGTCAAACTGCTGTGGTTGAGCCTGTTTCCATCATAAAGCTCGTTGTGCTGGTGGCGTGGTCGGAGGTGGGTCTGGGCAGGGTCTGCTTTGTTGTGGTTGCTTTTCAATAATTGTCTGGTGAAAATGCTGTGCGAGTATAGAGGAGGAAACATTTTAGCATCAGAGCAGTGAGAGATGACAACACCAAAGGTAACACGCAACTCTTCAAGGTTTAAACTGACCGAATAGCAGGAATAGGCAAATAAAAACCAGGTTGCAGTAAATCAGGACCAAACTCTTCCAGTAGCACAGATGTGACTGAAGAGTCTGTTAGAGGGAGCAAATGGAAATAGATGAGAGAACTCAGTGAGAGTGATTAGAAATAAAGAGTAATTCTGTGCGGAGGAATAGCATGGAGAAAATAGCCCTTCAAGTTAGTGCTCTGCTCTGGAAGAGCTGTAAGGGAGCAGAGTATGTGTCTCGGACAAGTCACGTTTCAGGCGAGGTCAAATGAGTTAGGACACATGGGAAATCCATGCAAGTGGTAGCTCACTTCAGACCATCGTCTGTAGGAAGCTCATAGTCAGGGAGTATCATCTGGATAACACACAGTGCAACTCCAGCCGCAAGACTGGCCGAGAGGACTGGTGAAGTTGGCCCTGTTAAAAATCCAGGTTCCCTGACATTTGACACAGAAATTTGTTTGTTGCAGAGCACGGTCACACAGTCTGTGACGCTCGGCGTGGGCATCTGCACTGCTCCCGTCTGCGGGGCGAGCTCTGCCTGGGGACAGGCTGCCCGAACATCTCCTTTGCCTTTGCAGAAGAAGGCACTAGGACTCCACAGGGAAGGTCTCTGGGAAGCTGGCAAGGCCCTGGGGCCATCGGTTCAGCCTGACATTACTGCGAGGGCTGATGGGGTAGCTGGAGGCTGCAGAGTGCAGGGGGCGAGCAGGTACTTCGCTCTGTTTTAGCAAGGTTTCCTCTTGGAGTCGCAGCACCGTCTCCTGAGAGCGGCTCTGAGGACATGGTGGCTGGTTAAGTAGGTGGTCATGCAGCTGCTTTGGCACCTCGTCCATTCTGGCAGCTACTCCGCAGCGAGCAATTTCCTGCCCAGTGCATCTTCTGCGGTGATGTGGGACAAACAACTTGACCTTGTGCCTCGGCTCTCCAAACATAAGGATGTTTTTCCCTGTTAACTCCTCTCGACAAACCCAAGGGCTGTTAAAAGAAGTAGGTCTCATGACTGTGTGGTACTTGGATGCCATGGTAATGTAATTAGCTGCACAGCAATCTTACTAAAAATGTCCTTGGTGGAGGAGAGGACGGGGTGGGGGGGACTCGTTTAGAGAATAGATGTTAAAAAGGAGGAAGTTTCCAGACCTCTGTCTTCGCCACAACTTGACTGCGTAACACGGGGCCTTCAGTGCAGATGTGAATCCAGAGGTTCAGAGCATAATCTTCCCTACGCGTGTCCGTACAACGTACAGTGCAGCACAGAGTGTTAATGGATTATATAACGACTTTCCACCCCCAGCAAGCCTTTTGAAATTTTTATATGGTATCTGGAGCTAAAAATCTTTTTAAGCTGCTGTACAACTTTTGGTAAACTTCAGGGAAGTAGTCCTGCTACCATACCTTTCTTTTTCCCCCCTCCCTTTTTCTCTTCAAAGTTATGGATCAGGAGCTTCTGGGCTCCTTAATCCAAAGGAGAGAGGCAGAGGGTTCTGTGCGGAAATCTGAAAGCCTCGGTGCAGGAAAGCTGCGCTGCCGATTAGTTTATCTCTGTTACTTTGCCAAACCCCCAGACTTTGGCAGCCTGTTTTTTTTTTTTTTCTCCTTTTTATATCCGTTAGGTCTTTTTCCTCCTACCCTCGGAATGACCTCTGTAGTGATGGTTGCCAAATGTTACCCGTATTAAATATGAGGATGTGTATCAGCATCCTCAAGGCACACGCTCCCGAGCTGTTAAAACCCTTCTACTGGAGCAGCAGCCTGAAATTGTCTCCAGCTTTTGGACTTAACAGTTTAGCTCTGGTTAGCTGCAAGTTATTGTAGAATCGTGTCACCAAATTCTTTTCTCAGCTGTATCCTTGCTACTCCGCCAAGGAAGAAATTAGTTTCTGTCATTTCTGGTTAATCTGATTGTACGTTTATACGAGAATTTGTTGGTTAAACGGAGACTAACCGCAGTAACAAAAAGTAAGATTTCGCAGCAATATTCAGAGCATATTTTAAAAATTATGCAAAACAATGCAGTGATATAATGCCAGGCAAACTCGGATTGGGCGGGATTGTGGTGGATTTCTTTATTCAGATGTTGTTCTCCTTTATTCAGATTTTCCTGCGTGCTAGGACAAGGCAGAGCTAGCCATATTTTCCATCCTGATGAATGAAACAGAGCTCAAGGAGTTTAGCTGAGATTGGCTTCCCCTGCAAGAAAAATTGCTCTTTGTTGCCTGAATCATAATTTTAAGGCATGAAAACTATTCATCAGGAAAGCAGCATTTTAACTCCTTACATCTTGCAGCCTGATCTTTGCAGAGTAAAAAAATCCTCACCCACTGAAGTTGATCGGAGTTGTAATAAGTCTGTAAGGTCACCTTGATTACTGTACATCAGTGTGGTCCCAACAGTATGTTCTTGATAAGACAGCCCATTGCTGTGATTTAATCCAAATCTCTTTAATCATATATAATCCACATAATTCAAATATACTCACCAAGGATCCAGTTTTATAGCTGTACTGAGAGGAGGGAAATCTTGTGTTGTCACAAGGCATGCTGACATCAGTGGGGTTTCTTATTGATGTAGGACTTAGTGTTGGCACATGCAATTACAGCAAAATTTTGGGTTTAGCATATTTGCAATTTGATGTATTTTTACGAGGCAGTTGCTTTGAGGTAAGTGAGTAAATGATCTCTGGGCTGTGTCCAACAAAATCTCTGACTGAGACTTGTGCCCAGTGGTCATTTCAGGGAAAATATATACAATAATCTGAAATTATTTGTTGTGCAATTAAAAAATCATAAATGTTTCATTTATATTCTTGGCTTAGAAAGTTCAGTTTATACAAACTATATAAAAAAGAGCCTGTGGTCCTCCCAAGGCATTCTTTATTATTTCAGAAATATTTCAACGACAACAACAAAAAAGATATTTGTCAGCATACATAAGTAATACACAGATATTATTGCAGTGTTACCGGTTACAATTTTCACGTTCAAGATACCGGTATCAGATCACACTCCGTTTGCGTAGCCATTTGTGAATGTGATGCACATGCAGCTCTGTGGCCTCATGCCTCATAGCCCTGAATCTCAAACCTGCTCGAACCCACGGGTGACTGTAAACATCTGAGTCATTCTGTTGAAGTCAGTCCATGCATCCATTAACTGTGCAAACTAATCCTTAAAAAAAAAAAAATTACGAAAAGGGCAAAAAAGAAAACGGCGTGCTTTCCAAGCCGATGAAACTCCGTGCGTGGTTAAACGCTGGAATAAATAAATAGTGCATGAGCTTGAAAAGCTGAATCCGTACTCATAACCATGGTTTATTGGTTATCCAGTGAAAACACAATTCAAGGTGAACTTTTTTCGGCTTGCATACTGTTTTCTGACTTTTTTTTTTTTTTCTTTGTGGCCATTTTGCAATTTTCTGTGGATTTGGTTTGATTGTAAATAGGCATACACATTAGCTAAAGCCAGATAATTTCTTCTGGCCGGCTTTGCCAGTAAATCACTGAGCTATGTAATTGGTTTTGTATAAAATTATGCATCGTGAACTTGGGAATAGGTAAAACAGAAACAAAAAGTGGATTTTTTATAAAAAATAATATAATTTTTGTGCAAAACGTTTTGTATTGACCCCATTCTTCTATTCCCTAGCATGATCATTTTGATCGTTCTTTCAACGTTGAATGAAAAACAAACTACAGAACAAATCCAAGTAAAACTGGTAATAATTTCTGGTTTGGCTTGTAGGTGGAGTTGAATACAACGCCCACATTTGCGGTTAATTACAAGCGGTACGTGATGAAGATGATGGTATTCGGCCACATACCCAAACAGTTTGATTCAGACAAATTGGGTACAAGGCTTTGACCAGCATGAGAAGGACAGGTGAGAACCCTTGGGAGTGAAGCTGAAATAATAAGTATTCTGATGGTCAGGAAAAATATTTCTCCATTAACACAGTAGATCTTCTATTAGAAACTCAAAATACTAATTACAATCTGCCTGAAGACTTATTATAAATGGAGTGGAGATAGAAACATGTTTATATTATGAGGAGGCTTATTTGCAGATAAGCAGGAAACCAGTCACACATCTTCACAAACATAATTTTAGCTGTTTTAATTAGCAGGTTTGCTTTGATTTAATTTAATTCAGTGATTCCGTCTATCTTTACTGACACATATGCAAATAAAACGTGCTGACCTGACTTCTGACATCCAGCTTCCTTTTTTCATTTCTGTTTTTGTTGTTGTTGACTTCGGCAGCGTTTACGGTGAAATGATGGGGTCAACACTTCCTAACAGCGTGGCCAACAGATGTAGCATGGGGATGACAACTGTACGTTTGAACGGTCTTTTGTTACCCCAGCACTGACTGATTGCTGAGGTGCTGGAAGCCAGGGTGTCAAAGGCCATCAGAAGTCCTAACAGCCTCTAGATCCCAATTCTATTAAGGGTCGGAATGACAAAAATTAAGCCTTTTTGTGCAGTTGCGTGTAAAAGTGAGGGAGCTTTTTTGCTAGAGAATGAGACCCTAGAAAGAAGCCCCTGTGTGTGCCTTTAGCAACTTATTGTAGCTTGTGCATCAACTTTGGGTTGAAAAGCAAGGTTTTAAAGCTGTCGGAATTCATGTATTTAATGTTTGGAGATTTGGTGGGTTTATTTAACAGCGAAAGTAGTTATTGACAGAATAAAAACACGTAGTCCAGAATAAAAATACCACATTAATGTACTGACAAAAAATAAATAAATCTGTGTTGACTTTGCTGAGCTTTTTGTTGGTCTGAGAGCTTGGCAACTATTTTTTCTTGTTTATGTCAGAAACACAATTGCTAATACACCAGGTGTTGTTCTCCCTTCTCTCTCCAGCCCTCCCTTTTGCAGTGTCTCACAGCTGTATGATAGGTAATTAAAACAATCACTGAAATGTTTCAAAGCTGTTGTAGCCTTTAGTTGACTTTTAAAATTCGTATTTGAAGAAGAATGGTAAAATTAATTTGTATCTGGCTCAGAAAAGTGCTCTTGCTTGAGCAACGGACTTTACAACATTGCCAACAAAAAGAATGAAATTAATATCGTACTTGCCTTTATCTAGGGTTATTCTGTTAACTGTTTTATACTGGAAATTAATTTTAATATGATACAGATGTCTACAAGTCATGAATGCAGCAGTTGTAGCATGCAGTCAGATAGCTCTCCTACTCCATAATCGTGGTAAAAATAATAATTTAAAATGAGTAAACTTGCCAGGACAATTAAATGATTCTGCCCCCAGATAACGGAAAGATGAAGTTCATAATATTGGACTGTAAAATATGTATGATTGAAAAGTGCTATTAAAGAAGTATTATGTGAAGAACAGTAATTTTATCGGTTCGTCTTCCTACTGAGAAAAAATACTTTAGAGACCATAAGAAATGGACACTTCTGGATATGCATATTTTTGATGTTGAAATGCTCTTCTGTTTTTCTTCTCTGTCTCTAGCTTTTGTGTTTCAGTTACCTGGTCCAATGGTAGGCTTTGGAAAACTTGTAATTCATTCATTATGGAACGCTTGGTCCGTGGGACAGGATTTTATTCTTGAAATAAGCTTCCTTGTCAATATATTCTTTTTGACCCTTAAAAACCTCTTCATCTTTACAAATGAATGTATTGGGTCAGTGTAAAGTAGATCTTCCCCCCCCTCCCCCTTTGCTGATTTGTCCCTCTTTGGAGGTCTGTACTTCCCTGGCATGGGCAGGAACGGTGGCAACTGCCGCACGCAGAAAAGGCAAGTTGAGGAATTTTCAGTATGAATGGAATTGGTTCGGGCTTCCAAATTACTAACTCAAAAAACCCGAGATGTAGGATGAAAGGTTTTGCATATCCCTTACTGGTGCGTGGGGAATCCTCGCCTGGTACGGATGCCGATATGCAGATGGAGCAAGTGCTTTTACATGCATGTTTTTGAAAATCTGACAGATACCAGGGAACAGAGCGCAAACCAAAAATATAAAATCTGACAAATTAAAATAATGACTCTTCCCCATTAATTACAAAATAAATACCTATTGTTATTTGTGCAAATATTTCCTGTTGTTTGAAGACAGGATAATATCTTTTTCTTTCTTTGCTCCTTTGTGAATGTTTCTAACCGCACGCAGGTATTACAAACAAATTTACAAATGTGAATAAAAATAAGACTTAAATACTCATCTGCATCTTTGCATCAACACAACTCAATTTGACAGTATATTTTTGCCAGGTGGAACAAAGAGCAATAAATTAGTTTTGAACATTTATGATCTTGCATTATAAAGACTGCAATAGACTGCGTTCAAAATCAATTGTCAGAGTGATGGGGGATTAATAACTCTGGTACCGTAACCTTTTACGTATCTGCAGACTGGGTAAGGGCACATTTCGAGATCTGCTGCCATATTTCATTATTGCAACTTATATTTGAAAGACCTTTTTGATGCTTAAAAAAAGAAACAGATTAGTTTTTAGTAGAGCTGGATGAATAACTCATAATTAATAATTCATTCAGTGAATGTTGCCTTTTATTCTGTGGGAAGAATAAAAAAAAATAGTTGTCAAAATTTTTTATGAGTTCTATTGACTAGTTGGGGTTTTTTTAATAAAAACTAGAAATCAGAATTCAGGGTGTGTTACTTATTTGTGATTGATAAGTCATGTGGTATTGGTTTAATTCCCCAATTAGCTGAGGACAAATACGCGAATACATTTCATGATTAAATGTTTGAGGAGTATGTGTTTAAAAATCCCTTTCGCCATGCACGCAAGCTTAAAACCAGTGTTTGAAAGTACTATTGAAAGTAAAAATCCACGTGTATGAAAATTGTTGGAAAGGAAATGCAAATGAGGCAGGAATATGGCCAAACCAAGTTCATTACAAGACAGAAATGAGTTTCTGTAGACTTCTACAGTATTTTCCAGCTGGAGTTTTCCCTCCTTGGCTCCAGCACCCTTTTTGAGAGAAGACCACTAGACATTGGGAGTAAATATGGGAGCAAGGTAAAGGAGAGCTTTATTGAATTTCCCTAGCTCCCCAGCTACTGTGTTGTATTTTATGACAGCAAAACCTGTTATAACAGTGAAACCACATGCAGAGTTGTCATCTTTCGGCTTTCTTTGCCCCTCAGCTGGCAAGTTTGAATCACACCAATGCAAGTTCTACTGGGCTAAGGGGCATCCGTGGATTCTTCTACATTTTTTTCATCTATGCGCTTTATTTTGGTTTCTTCCTAAATAGAGGTAAAACAGTTAAATATTTCCCAACAAAATACATGTGTGTAATCTCAAGGGCTGTGCATACCATCTAACTGTCATTTCCTTTGATTAACCTTCACCTGACCTCCCTCCCTAAGGCAGTTTCAGATCCTTTTGTTCCTCCATTTAAGTATTGCACTCTATCAGGTGAGTACATCTGTCATTCGAGAGCTGGCCGTTTTGCTAGAGAACTCGGTGGAGACGTTGTGATGGAAAACTGTGCAGAATCTGTCACAGATTAGACAACCCAGTCTAACGTGCAGAGCTGGTATCGCTCGCTGGATGTATCCTTTAGAAATGAGAAGGAAGCAGAGCTTGCATAGACACGATTGAAGGTAGCTGAATTTTAAGAGTGTATGTTAGTTGTTTTATGAATATTATTAAATATTTAAGATCAAAAAAAGAACCACGACTGAGATCAACAGGACTTTTCTGTTGCGACTTCTTCATGTTGTCAGGAAGTGCCGGTTTGTGGAGAATAAAATTGCTAACAGGAGAGGATCAGAGTTAATGAATCACCTCCTTTACAACGGCAGAGTTTGGAAATTGCCACGGTAGTCGATTTTAGCATTTAGAAACCCAACAGGTTTGTGTTTAATCTCAAATTTTTCATGTACAGATAGCAAGAAAATGAAAATTAAAAAGGCCAGAAGAAAGAAAACATTTCAAAATGATTCATGCCTATAAATTTCAGTCGGTCCAAACTGAACTTTTTTTGGATGGCAGTTTAGCAGAAATGTTGAAGCTTTGTGTCACAGCTTGGGACAATTTGTTTATTTCTTTATCTATTTTAAATCCTGAAAATTAATCTAACGTGAATAATATGGAGCTGAGATATTATGAATCCAGTCAAATCACACATTTGGCTGACAGCAATGAGGAGCATCCATAGCTTCTGCTTATGTAATAGCATATTTTTTGGAATGATAATAAAGGCCATGTGTGATGAAATATCTCTTCATCCCAATGTAAGCTCGTACAGTGGCTCATGGTGGTTCCTAAGAGCTAAAAATTGATTCTAGGCTTAATTTGACTGTTGAATCTCATATCTTTTCCTGATAGATTAAAAATGTGCTATCAATGAGAAGCCTCAGCATCATATCAATTCTTATGGATGAGGATTTATTCATCCCTTAACTCAGTCTCTGGTGAAGTAAATAGGTCAGACTTCCTTAACATTTCATCACCAGGCATGCTTTACAGATCTTATATGTTGTTTGCAGATATTTTTTGCCCTTTTCCACTTTTTCCTTTTTTATTATACAGTTGAAAGTTTGAAGAAGAGTCTAAGTATGCAACATTTCATGATTTCTACTCAACCCCCAAGATCGTGAGACTCATTGAAAAACAGTGAGTTTTCAAGCAAGAAACAATTGCACTGTAAAATTTCTGTGCAAATGTTGAACGCTGGATCCATTCCTTCTGCAAAGAGTTTATAATCTATTTTTTAAGCTTTTATTCATACTGGCTTTTTTCTTATTCCAGTGTGTGGAAGCAGACATCCTTACGGATGCGGGGAGGAGATGGTGACGGGGTTGGTGAGTCTGTACCGACCAGTAGCACCGAGGTCCTGGTCTGGTGTAAACTGGTGTGGTTTGCTCAATTATGTTTTAACTAATACCTAGAAAAAAGTCATGATATAATTCCACAGGGATTGTAAAAATCCCAGTTTTGGAGTAAATGTGACCTGTTATTATCCGTGTTAAGTTTTTTGCAAATGATTTTTCCAGAGCAAACGTTTTCTGTGAAATCCTCCCCAGAACCAATCTGCTCTCCGTGAATGTTCTGTAGTGACGGAGATGTACTCACCTGGTGTACTGAAGAATTTAAATGGAAGAACAAAAAGAAACTGAAATTGCCTTAGGGATTGAGGTCAGGTGAAGGTTAATCAAAGGAAATGACAGTAAAATGGCATTCATGGCTCTTGGTACATTTTTAATCATTCCTCTCTCTCTCATAAAAGACACAAAAGATGTGCAAGTTTTTACCGCTGTATTTAGTTAGGGATGATTTTTATTTTTGTCTCGATTATTTTAAAATATCCTTTATTTTATATTTCTCATAGATTTAGCTCCTGAAAACTTGCATTGCAGTGCCTTAAAAATGTGTGTGGGAAATCAAGAATGTGTGTGTGGGGGGGAAGAAGAATGTTAAGAAAAGGGAGTAATTTTCCCCAGAATATCACTCATTTTATCTTATCCTTCTAATGTGAGAGATTTTGAAGGATTTCTAGAAGTCATGGGTGTAGGGAAGAAATACTCAGAAAAGCTAAATATGCACATTATTACACAAGTGCCAAGCTAACTGAAGTCCGTGAACGCAGCTACTGGAAACAAGAATAGTTTCTTTCAGACTCTGCTAATCTACAAGTAATTACTCTGGTTTTAATATAGATGTTTTGTGCATCTTTTTTTTAAAAAAATAATCTTAGAATAATCATCATGATTACAATGAAATTTTGAAGTCATGTCTTAGTTTGGGGGCTGTCGGTTATATTCTGATTTTGTGTATGTGAAAAGGCCCCATTTAGGAACCTTTATTTTCCAAGTTTGGAGTTGTCACTCTTTATGCTAGTCACCTTAGATAACTTTGGTATAACTACGACAGGAACAGGAGCAACTTTATGTAACTTATAACTGCCTGAGGCAACTTTTAAAAAATGTGAGCAATGCATTTTTTTATTTTTTTTTCCCCAAGTCTGTTTATGTAGCTCCCTGCCCCCCCGTGATGCAGAGAATCCTAAAGGGTATATATTAAACCCAAACAGCTCTCAGCTGGGGTAACTTGGCTATAGCAAATGTATTTTCCTTGCTCTTTAGATCATACGCCACGAAGCGTTATGCATTGAGTACCTTCAGCGATGCAGCTGGGAGCCGAGCTTAGGCGAGACCTTGCAGAGTTAAGCCTTTGGAAAGGAACGGGTGGGTGGCTTAAAGAAAACATATTACTGCAGACCCGTGCTATATTATCACCACTGCGAGTTGCATTTAAAAAAAAAAAAAAAAAAAAAAGTGATGTTTTATACATATACTTTCTCCACATGTCAGGGAAAAAAAAATAATCTGGAAGTCATTTCTTTGTGCGTCGTTGCACTGTTTATGGCCGTGATTGCTACTGGTAATGTGGCACTTTTCTGCCAGATCCCACGTAGCAAACGCTGTCACGTGGATGCCAGATGGGCTGGTTGCCAGCAAGGCAGAGGAAGAGGGAAAGCCCTGCTCCACCCTGCAAACGCCGCCGAGAAAAAGCCTGCCAGGCAATTATCAGAAAAATAGAGAATTGGTCAAAAATGGGAAAAACGCGTCTGAAGTCATTGGGTGGAGGTTGAGTTGAGTTTACCTCTCAAACCCCAAGGCTCCTCGGGGAAGGGAAGCCAAAGGCGGCTGGGAAGGCTGAGCGCTGGCGACTGGAGTGTAGTACTGCGCAGCAACAAGTGCCTGACTTTGCAGACGCAGATGGATGAGTAACTTGAGTATTTTCACGTTTACAGGATTTGACTCCGTGATTTTATGATGCTGTAACAATGTCAATGTTATGTTTATGGAGGGCATTTTTCAAAGGTGCTCAGCAGCAGCTCGAGCAGCTATCTCACCCATAACTTCCCTGTCTTGTAAACCTTCTGTATTAGGAACAGAAATACAAATAATTTTTGGTCTGTCTTTGACAAAACAGCAATATCTGTTTAAGGAAAAGAAGAGTAAAATGTGAGCGAGATCATTTTAAATGAAAACTGAATACCTGAGCTGAAGACAGCATTATCTGCTGACAACTGGAAAGCGATTGGACTGAGAGAATATGACTTGTTTTTAAATAAACAACAATATGACCTCAGAATTTTTCTGAAGTAAATGCTAAAGAATCATAGCCAAATCATGTATCTATTTTTAAAGCATCCAATAAAAATATTCAGACCATTATATGCCTGTGTACCCAAATTATTCAAATACAGAAAGTATGAAGTTGGTTTGTGCATTTTTATTCCAACCATTCAGACCTGCTTCCAAAACATAATTAGTAACTTTCTTTAAAGGTTTTTTTTAAAAGTGTGTCTGAATATCTTTAGTCTTTCTTTCTTTTTTTTTTTTTTTTTTTTTTACCACCAAAAAAGCAGAATTGACTGGAAAAAGTAGCAAGTTTAATGTTCAGTGGAAGAAACTGAGGCTGAAATGACATCTCCCAAATGCTGTGTCCGAACACATTTAATTGCTGCGCATTTTTCCCGCCTGGGCTGGCGGTCAAAACGATGGGGGCTGGGAATGGATTCAGCCCCATACCTCTGGTTCGAGCATCCCAGGGAGCACCCTGTGCCCGTGGGGTGGGAGGACTACTGGGATCATTGCTCCTGCCCATGGATCCCATCCCAGATCAGGGCTGCTTGTGAGGACAAGAGCTTTTCATCTGAATGAAGCTGGATTAATGTTTTTGGGTGTTGTCCATGTTGTAAAATCACTATGGGATAAAATATGAGTGTTTATGGTTTCCCCTGTGGGCGTAAAGTGGGGTTTTGCATTCAATCTTTGCTGAAGCTGCAGTGAAGGCGATGAAGTAGCTGAAGATCAGAGGGGAAGCTCTGCTCGGTGTCTCGTGGTTTTGCAGGCTGGTTTTCGCATCTTGTACCGGATTAATGGCGCACCTGCCCTGAGAGGGGGGTTTCAGGGCGAGGAAGCTCATCTGAGCATCAAAGTAACACGATAAAAAAAATGATGGAGGAACAGCAATAGCCGATGTTTTGGTGTTTCCTTTCACGCTCTGTTTTTGGAGAGAAACCATCTATGCAAGTATTCTCAGGTGATGTGTCGGTTTCTGTTGGAATAAATTGCTTGCCTCAGTTTGATCCCCACATCTTCTGATAAAAATAACTTTTTTTTTGTACCTTATTAGAAGCCTCGTCGAGTCCAAGGCCTGATAGACCTTTGCTGCATGTGAGGGATCATCGTAGGTCAGTGAGATACTGAGTCCAGAGGCTTGCGTGCCCGTGGTGTAGGTGTCCCGCTGATAACCAGCGGGGTGTGTTTCTGGTCCTCTCAGGTTTTCACCTTCATTTTCCACTCTTCCACCAAGATGCGGAGATGTTTAGGAGAAAAATCATGCTGTCTAATTTTAGACATCTAATTTATGTTGCTTCTGGCTGTAGCGAAGCACAAGCTCTGCTCGCTGCAAGTCCAGAAGTATTTCTTCGGTTGCAGAGTCAGCTTCTTGCTCAAGCCAAAGTCTGGGTATGCAGAAAGCACGGTGAGGAGCGCAGCTCTGCAACATCTGAGCCGAGGCTCTTCGCCTGCCAGAGCTCCTACCAGGATGCTGGTCTCTAACCTGAGCACCTAAATCAGATCCCTTTTGGGTGCAGAACCAGACACATTAGGACAGTTCATTTTTTGTAAGTGTTTCTGTGAGAAATCCTTGCCGTAATCAACGTCTGCAAAAAAAAAAAAAAAAAAAAAAAAAAAAAGATTTGAAAAGAAATGAGCCAAAGTCCATGAAAACATTTCTAAGTGGGCAAAGTTTTACACTGTCTTTGGAGTGAACCACAGGTTTCACCAGATGCCAAGCCAGCTGGGAATAAGCTGTGTGATAACGGGGGTCATTGCTGGGCAGATGGAGGCTTCTCCAGGCGTTTTGCACCGTTGGTTCTTGCAACACTAGAAACAGTCAGAAGCAGAAGGTAGGCAACTCTTTTGTCAAATTAGGTGAGGTAGATGCCCTTCCCGAGGTTATTTGTTGTATCACATGAAGTTAATTTAATGCTTAATACATGCCAAAATGGAGGCTAACCTCTTCTGAGAGATTTTAATCTGAAAATGCACTTAGAGCCGTTACTCCCTCGCATTCTCTGCTGCAGAAGGATGTGCATTAAAAATGGTGACATTTCTTTATGGGGTTAGTTTAGAAACAGGAACCGCAGCAAGAGCTGGTTGGAAGGAGCTACCTTTGCAATCAGGGGTGTTGTCTGTACCAGAGTCCTGAGGAATTCAGGAGAGTCGTGGCTGCCTGGGCAGCCCTGAGAGGCTTTGGACAATTTGCCGTGGCCACCTGTGGTTATTAGTTTAGAAAATGTGTCACTATTTTATCCTGGCATCTGTTCAAAGTACTAATTCTGTGGATCAGTGTCTTTCAGATGAAGGAAGTGAAATCCTTTTTTTTGCCCCTGGTGTCTGAGTAAATTGATATCAAATACTCTAATGAAAAGACAACTGTTGTCAGCAGAGGCAAGCAACAAGAAAATCTGGGACAGGAGGTAACTTCATGATGGATTCTACATCCTCAGGGACTTGCTGGGCTCTGAGGATTAATTTTCTATTATATCCACGTGTGGGGCTTTTCTTAAATACACTTCCACTAACAACTTAATACTTTTTTCAATTACAATATCATAAAAAGCTACAACTTTTTGTCATTCTGCCACTTAGAGGCCAACGCTTTCATCGTTGTGACCGTTGTTGCCGCCTTTTACTTTTCCTTAAATGAAGCATCTTTTTGCTGCCCCACTGAAGCCGTGGTTTTGAAGAGAAAGGGTACTCTGCACAGGGGGGAAAAAAAAACCCAACAAACCACCTTTGTTTGTTAGTTAGCCCTCACTTCCATGATAGCTGGCTTGGTCTCCTGCAAGCACACCTTATGGACTTGAGAAGCCGTCACCTGAAGTGCCTCTTCTGATTATTTTAGTTCAGTTGGCTCAGGTTATTTTATTGTATATGTGTTGTTATATTTATTTATATATTATTTATTTTATTATCCTTATTTTATTGTATTTATTTAACGTATAGTAACTCTAAGAATGCATTCTACAAAAAAAAAATGGGCATTTTTACCTGTCAGAATGTCCACACACTTGACTGCGACAGGAGACAGAGCACGACAAAGTAAGAGTTTCCAGCAGCGACCTTATACTGCTGATAAAAATGAATTGTTCAGGGTATGACAGCATATGAACCAATGTTTTATAAATGAGTTGGATTTGGGTACCAATGGGTTGCAGCCTATTGTAGGAAAGTGGTCAGCAGCTCCAATAGTTCTCCATCTAGAAGTGTAGTGGGTTGGAGAAGAAAAAATAGATAGTGTAAGATGTCTGAAAAATACCTGTGCATAAGGAGAGTCTAAAGTGTTTGTGAGGCTGTTTTCACCTTTGGGAAGATGGGTCAGTGCTGCCAGGCACACGATATCACTTCTGGGAGAACAAGGCTTTAGAGGGCTCCTTCACCTGGGGACTTAGTGAACCGGTTTGATGTTGTTGGCACCAACGAGGAAGAGATGCATTGATTTTACAAGACAGCTCAGAATTCTTTTATTTGGGAAATACCAAGCTAATCGCCCCAAAAAATAGTAACTTGGGGTTTTTTTTGGTGTTTATTTTTGATGATTTTATAGCAAAATGTATTTTTAAATTCAGAACAAGATAAATTGAGAAGTTGGAGACGATGTCTGTAGAAGGGACAGGGCAGATACAGAGGTACCCGTGGGAGAGCTTGGCGTTCCTCTGGATGGAGCAGAGGTTCCTTGTGCAGGCAAAGGGCAGGCTGGGATAGGGAGCTGCATCCCCCAGCCGGGATAAGGACGGGTTGACTGAACTGTTGGTATCTGCTGGAAAATAAGGCTGCCCAGCTGCTTTCCCACACGTTGTCTGTTCCCTTCGTTGAGGAAAACAGGTAAAATCCTTTCTGAGGCAATGTTCATAAGGAGCATCATCATCACGTGTCAGTGTTCAGAACATAAACTGATCTGACTTAATCTTTGTTTTCTTCTGCACCTCCATTTTATAAAATAGAATTGGAAGAAAATTATGGTCTCGAAACCTGATTTTTGCCTCAGTTCTGGTCTTCAGTACAGAACTACCTGACAATTAATATTTGTGTATACCTTTTGAAATACCTGACCTTTGGGGAGTTGACAGAGCTATAATATTAGTCTTTGTATGCTAGCCTGGCTTTTAAACTCCCTGCCTAGTGGATGTAAGTTCAGTGGATACAGATCTGAAACTTGATTTCCTCAGTATAGCTGCATTAGCATTCAGCTGTGGGTATGTAAGATAATAGTATTAAAAGCAACCTTCCATCCTGTTGTCATGGATGCAGCACAGCCCAATCCTGGTAGCAGTATACCACCAGTCTTTGTACAATCTCATTTTTATCTACAAATTTTAATTTAATTATACCAGAAATTCTATAAGGGTATATAACATATGATTTTATTTTCTGTTTTAAGCATTAAAATGTAAGAATTGAGCAGCTCGTGTTCTTTGTCCAGTGCTCCTTTTTTTTTTTTTTTTTTTTTGCATTCCAAGTATCTGTCAGTATTAGTTATGAGACTGTGTGAAATAAGTAGCCATGAAAGATGCCTGCTTTTATGACAGAATGAGTGGTTTCATGAATTTTAAAGGAGCACATTTGTATTTTCTGTTCTTGAACTACATGGGCTACTCACAAATATGACAGAAGATAATTGTTTGAGGAATTATGATGCCTTTCAAGATTTTGCAGGATATTACTATTTTCATAATCTTTCATTTATCAGGTTATATGGCTTGATTTATTTATGTATGTAATTTGGAAATTAAAGTACTCCCATTCTGTCAGCATAGGTACATGTTTTCTTCGTATAGCTCATACTCCTGTTAGCAAAAATAATGAATGTGCTAATTTTTTTGTCAGCTACTAAAGAAACGTGTCAGAATCAGAGGGTAGTCAGGTATTATTCTGGGCCACGTGAGACAGTATGGAACGGTACGTATCGCTCCGTCAATGCCTTAGGATGGCGGGAGCGCGTATTTCAATATATAACACTAACTGTGCCACCAGGCAGTGCGTGCACTGCAGTTTGTTAAGATTTAAATGAATGCATTGTTAGCACCGACTTCAACGGGGATTTTGTGTGAGTGAGTAAAGGCTTCAAGCCTTTAATTGACTAAGAAAATCTTTTTAGTTGTGATTAGAGGGACAGATACTCAGCTGGTGAGAACTGATGGTGCTCCATTGAATCAATTTTCATACCCTGTCTGAAGTCAATGGAGCAGTGCTCATTTATAACCCGGTACCTGGCCCATTATTATAAAAAAAATGTTTCAAGTCCGATATTTGAGTGGTACGGTAACCTTTTATCGGGGAGCTGCTTGACTTGATTTAAAAAATTTCATCAAAATCAGTGGTAAAATCCTTGGGCTAATAAATTCAGAGCCATGAGCTATTTTCATTTGGTTGGGAGTTTGAGTGTAGAAACTATGACTGTGTGTGCCATTTGCTTGAAAGCATGGTGATGTATCTGCCATGCTTTCATATTTAGCATACGGGTGTCTTTTTAAAGACTAAAATGAAGCACCTCTATATATGTATGAAGCATCTCTGTATCTATATGAAACATCTCTGTATCTATATGAAGCATCTTTTAAAGACTAAATGAAGCATCTCTATACCCTTTTCTGTTTTACTCAGGAAGTATTTGTATTTTTTTCTCTTGGTGATATTATCGCACTTTCCATCCTGTGATAACTGCATAGCAGGATTGTATTTTACAGTAAAAAAAGTAATTCAGAATATCTTTATTTATTGAACTTGTTCGCAACATCAGAATTTTGTTGCTGAAAATCCCCTCTCAAAATTCTGTGCACGCCCAAAATTAAACCGCTCTCAAGGTGCAGTCAGGAAAACCAGGCACCAACATTATGGAGTGAAAATTAAAGAGGCAAAACATCAGAGTGTCTACTGTATGTGCCTGCTGTTAGACACTCAAGCATGGAGAACAGGATACACCTCTCTGGATGGATGGCTTTCCTTATTAAAAAAACACAGTAGGACGCACAGTAGGGGAACACACTAAAACAAGGCTTTGTAGTAATTTCCTTGAAAGAAATTTCCCAAGATAGCAACTTGAAAAGCTTTTAATCTTACGACTAGCTATATAGTGAGTTTTACTGTAGGTGGTATAAAAAAGACCATTAGATTGCAGCCGATCTGGTACAGTTGGTCCAAAGCCGCTTCCCTTCCAGCCTTCCTTCTCAGGAAAAGGATTAGACTTTCCTTGCACCAGAATTAGGGTTGAATAGATCGGTGTGAGTTCTGGCATATTTAAGAACTTTAAACACATGTCTCTCCAGTTTGAAATTACGTTAGAAAATAAAGAACCCATCCGATATACTTGGTCACACGTACTGCTTTCTGTGACACTGAACTGATTCATTAGATCAAAGTTTCTTCTCCATATTGAAGTTTGAAGCCGCTGCCAGCCATATTTTTGAGCTGATATTTGATTTTGGGTCTCTGAACAGTGTCCCCTGCTTCTCGGGAGGAACATAAAGTGTTTCTCATAAACTCCTGAAGAAGTATCCCACGCGACCACGTCCTGCAGCAGCTCCGTGCACTGCAGTGTACCAGCAGCTTCTCACTGGACTTTGCCCCATTTGTGCTATCTATTCCACCTGACTATTAAACCTCAAAGTAAAAAAAAATTTAAAAAAAAAGTCTATATCTGGAGAAATTCCTGTGCAAATACGCTGGAAGGCTGTTGTGTGTGTTATGGTACCTGATAACCCTTAAACCAGAGTGACTGTGGGCTCGGTGCTGTGCTCGGTGCCTGTTGAGGTGTCAGGGGCCATCCGCTGAAATCCTGCAGCTTTTTCCCAACCCCGTTTAGGTGTCGTGACTAAGAGGTGGTGGCCCCAGAAGTTTGGCACAGGGAGCTGGAGGCTGTAGGTGCCGCTCCTCCTCCCCGAGCCGGCAAGCGCCAGGTACCCAGCACCTATGTGTGTGAGCATCAGCGCAGAAGTCTGAACATCTTGTATCTATCTTGTGTCAGCCGCTACGAGCCGAAAACAGGGAACGAACATGTCTGATAATGTGTTTCACATTGAAATAATTAAAGAGAATTGTTGCTGGAGGGAAATGTGCCTTTAAAAATTAACCCTGACATCTCTCTGACAATTTGGCTTATTACAGGAGATTTTTTTTTTTTTTTTTTTTTTTAGTTTTACTAAACTTGTTATGCATGTTTCAGCATCTTAGACAATGTAGAGCCTTTGAAAACTTCCTTGTATGAGTAGTCTATACTTACACGAGCAGTCCCATCTATTTTCCGCTGAACTACTCGTAGGATGTTTAAAGAATCGGGTCTGAAGTAAATGACACATTCTGCTATGCCCTGGAGCCTGTGCTAGTTATTATTGTTTGAATCTATCTCTTGATTGCATATATTGCAGTCTTCTATCACACCGGGTGCCAGTTTTGAAATCTGAATGTTGTTCCTCAAGTAGCTATCGAGCAGCTTGCTTTTTTTATTTCTTCTTATGGTGAAACAAGTCCTTGGAAATTGAAAGTAGTAATTTCCATAAAGCACTAAAAGTTTAAAAATGTTTTTCCTGATGGAGCTGGAGTATTTGAAAACAAATGTAAAAGCCTATAAAAGTGGTATTATTTATTTTTAAAATTCTAGATATGATAACAACAGTTATAATAACTTTTTTGTGGTCTACGGGAAGTTAAATATGCAACCGGGTATTGGTGTGCAGGAAGTTTGGGTTCATTATGTCGTGGCTATAACAGTTATTTTCCAATTCAAGAATTGTGCCACTTTTTGTTGGGGTGAATTCCAGTATTTTCAGTTCTCCATCTGATGAAAATTTGCTAGTCCAGGGACAGGAAATTTTGGGTTTCTCTCGGTTCGTTTGATCATTTTCTTACTAATTTTAAGCTGCATTTAGAGAGTCTCAAAAGGGCGTATGAGGTGGCAGGACTGGGTGCCTGATGCTTTTCATCTGTTTGATGTTGCTTGAACTGCCTCGGACTGTGTGTGTTTAAAAGGCTTTCTTCCTCCTGCCAGTCAACGGGAGGAATTCGAGTGCATTATTCCAGCCACGATGGTTTGGAACTGTGCGATTCTGCGGCCTGAGGAATGGCTGAGGTGCAGCTAAGGCATTTCTCGCTTTCAATTCTGCAGCTGAGAAGAGACATATGCAAATTTTCCTTCAGATGCTGAAAAGTTTTGGTGGTTTTTTGATTTTATTTTTCTTTTGAATAATGTCTGACCTCATGGGAGGAAAACACAGTAAAATATACAGGAGCAAGCACATACTTTTAATTTTTATTCTGCCATTCTCAGTTTGCAGGGCGGATTCCCGGTTGACATGGTCTGCATCCATCGGTACACCCCCATTTGGTGTAATGCTGGTTTGCACCGGCAGAGAATTTGATTGCAGGAGCCAAAGTCTCCTTCCTTCCTTCCTTAGTCAAGGGGAAGAGATTCAGCCCCGTATTTCCTCTTCCACTGAACTTTTCACAATTTGGTGATCTTGGGCACAATCCTTCATGATGCTGAGTACCCCCATGGGTGCTTAAATCAGGATAGCAGATGGCTCGTGATGCTTCTTAAAACTGGGCACTCCATTAGCTAAAATTTAAAACACAAAATACTTTAAAAGCACTTCTCAGAAATGTTTTTCTTGGATTGGGAAGGATTTTTACCCTTTTTATAAAAACAGGAACTAAAGAAATATCTGTTAGTTGCTGTGACATTTGCTATAGACCTAGCTGTACGCAACATTGCTGGTACGTTCTTTTTGGCTATTAAAGGCTCATTAAAAAAATTAAAGTCTCCACAATTTACAATATTTTCCATTGAAATAGCATGTTAACACATTTCTTTAATCAGTGTGTAACTGTCAAGGGAAAGAACAATTCATCTAGTATATGCATACATTAGAAAAAAAATTATCTGATTTAATTTTATTTGTTTTATATTCAGGGCTTTTTTGAAGGAATTCCTGCAGGGAAATGGTTAATCTATTTTTAACTAAAGCTTACTTTTGTAATCTATCCAGTGCTTAGAGTTCTGTCATTGATCTATGATTTATGTGATTTAAACCACCTCTTGGCTGTAACATTGGTTTCTATCCAAGATGCTGAGCTGAATACTAATTACGAGATCAAATTTATGCTGTTGGGCTAAGCAGCTGAAGGAGCTTTCCATGCAGGACTCCCTTAAACCATGCCACCGTTGAGCATTAGTGAAATATTTGGCGGAGGGGGGGAGAAGGAGGAGGGAGAAAAATGCTGGAAAAGAGAAAAAAAATATTGCAGGAAAACTGAAGTGCCCTTTGAAAGCTTTATTTTTAGTTCTCTTGAATGACTGTACAGTGCTATATGCAGATATTCAACGTGCGTAAGCCTGTGAATATGCACATGGTTATGTTTTTACAGCAGAATCTCACTAATTCACCCTAACGATTGGGAAACCCACAGAGAAAAGCCAAATGGCATGAGTGAGCAAACAAATAAATAAGATTGAGGATATTTTATTCCAAGATGTATTTTATGCCTTTATTTTGACAAGTATCGTGTTGTCAGAATGATTTATGGTATTTCATAGCATACCAGTAAATGCACTGTAGTATGGTTTCTTACAGTAAGAAAGTCTTAGTAACAATAGCTTTGCTTTCCCTCTCCTTAAAGCATTTTTGCTGAGAAATAAGCCGAGATCACCAATTTTATAGAAAACATAGGTCTTAGGCTTTCCTTTGGTGCGAATGAGTAACACTCTTCCTGCATCGCCTTTGCCGCGGAGGTCGGGGTGGCAGCAATTTTCTTGGGTGTAGGTAGTCAAAGCACGTTCGAACGGCTTTGAATCCAAAATCCAGTTTGAATAAAAATGAAATTTTCTACAGGAATTTTGTTGATTATAATCAGTTTTGAGACAAAACGTGTTCCAGTGCATCATTCGACTTTCATCTCTGTTGGTATAATGTTGAAGCAGTTCATTTTGATGATGATGAAATGTTTTACTTTGTTCAGGTTTCTGGGTTGGTTTGGGTTTTTTTATTTATAGTGTAGTTCTCAGGTTTATTATATGCTTTGTTTTATATTTTGTTACGTTAGGATAATTTTAACATTTTCAGACAAAACCTGCTTATCATTAAAATGTGACATTTGCATGAAACGTTTTCATAACTTCAATTTTGCCGGAATCTTTTAAGATTTCATTTCGCTCCCGCGCTCATGAGAAAATATTGGAATTCCTCACAGAATAGAAATTCCAGGTTGTGACTACTTGTCCTCTCTGTTTTTACTTTGGAGTGGTGCGTTGTTGTGTCCTCAGGGGTCTGGAGACGCAATCCTGGCCAACTGATTAACGTATAGGATGCAGGTGATGTCGTCAGACGTACGCAAGGAGAAGGATTCGGATATTCTTTTGTTTTCCCTGTGACGTCGGTATCGCCACCCATGAGAATCGTTGTCTTGAACCGCGTTCAAGGGGATGTGTGCGCTCACATGCCGTCCCCCTCGCAGAGGTTACAGCCTTGTGGCCGGAGTCAGCAGGCCATCCCGCTTGGTCCGTAGGAGGCCCTTTGGTGGGGAATTCGTTTCCTTTTATCCTCATTCTTGCTCACTTTAAAAACAAAACCCCAAACAAATAAAAAAACAGAAACAGAAATAAAACAAACAGAAAACCTTGAAAAAAGTTTCTTCCAAGGGCATTTTTACGCTAACAATCTCTGGTTGTGTGTCTGTTGCTTGCTGTCTCCCTCGTTTCTTATTTTTCCCATTTTTCTAATGTGGAGAAACTCATATTTCATAGAATTTTTGGCTTTTAAAGAATTATATTTATTTATACTCTATCAATGTCCTATTTGCTTTTCTGTGTGCATTGTTACAAATAATTTGCAATGCAAAAAATACACATTTCGTACATTTGGGTAAAAGTTTTTGAATACACGCGTGTATATGTAATACTGAAGGGGGATGTGCTTGGGAACAGTTTTATCAAGAGGAGCCACCGTTCCCGATCCGATTTGTGTATAACGTTCTCCTCTGACGCCATCCTTACCTGCCTCATCTATAGGTGCCGTAGGTTACATATCTAAATGCTGCCCGTAGTAAGCGCAATGAATTGCCTGATGGTCTTAATGTCTGCAAAATGGAGGCTATTAGGAAAAATCAGGATGAGCCCAGGGACGTTGATGAAGCTACACGTTGTGGCTGGAATTGCAATCAGGTCACTTTGCCAGCTGACTGTAACCGCTGGATGCGATACACATTCTTTTACTGCTTATGCGGGGAAATAATTTGCACCATCAGTGATGTTGTTGATCTTGAATAAGAGTAGGTAAAACAACAGAAGTGAAGATAGGTCTTGAGTTAATTGCTGTCATGGTCTGAGGGACTTCAAAGGAATTATTTTACCGGAAGCCTCATTAAGTGGATTGGATATTTTATAGCGCTGAACAGGTGGCTGAAGTGGTCCGTAGGGAAGTGCTAGAAGACGGAACCACCTCCAGGACTCCCCCTGCCCATGAAGCTGCCGGGGCGGAGGGGAGCTCCAGCTCCAGGGACACCCAAGGTGGGCCAAGGGGTGGCTGTCCGGCCAGGAGGCTTGCAGGAGCTGCAGACCCCAGCCCGCCCCAATGGGGTCCCCATCCTGAGTGGGTGCCCATCCTGAGCAGGTCCCCATCCTGAGCAGAAGGTCCCCATCCTGAGCAGGTGCTTCCCCATCTTGCTGTTTCTTTGAAGCGTGGGCTCACGGGACTGACGCTGTGGGTGTCACGCGGGGCTTGCGTGGCCTCAGGGTGGCTGTGCTGCGTGGCCAGGGCTCCGGGTGCGACGGGAGCCTTTCTTCCCTGCACCAGGGCTTGCTCTGATTTACGCTGTGCCTCTAACACTGCTTTTACAGGGCAAAAAGTCAGTGAGGAAGAAAGAAGTGCTATATATAATCTAATAAAGTAACATTCTAGAGGAAACATACACGATATTCTGAGTGTGTGTATATATATGGTAAATATTTGTTCTCCTTTATTTGCAGTAAAACTGTTCAATTAATAATTGTGGCTTTGACAATGATGTGGGGGGATTTCCACTGAAAGTACAAAACCTAAAATCATGTTGATTTAGCATATGCATGTGCTTGCACATCTATATTTAAAATTTGATTTATGTATAAGATATATAAGTGGATATTTTGTATACCTTCATATAAATATAAGTATATAAATAGTACGCAACGTAATTCATGGGAGGGGAGAGCATTTTGGAAAGCTGTTGTGGATAGCAGTTAATTATTGCTGCCTATTGTCTTGATGATGCCAGGAGGTTGTTACATGCCCTCAGGAGAGCCCCATTATATCCCTGATAAAGAAACTTCTCCCTGGTTGAGAAGAGGAATATGTCTGCTGCCATTTTGGGGATCCTTGCTCTGTTTTAAGCTACACCGCATGCACATCCACATGCACGTTGGGGCGTGCTTGCCGACTGCTGTCGGGAAGTGTCTTGCTGACATCAAATGTCCCACGGCTCCATCCTCCCTCTAAAATTTTAGCCCGTTCTTCTCAGAAGCCTCGTGTGCGTGAGCTCTAGTGTGTCTGCTGAGACCTGCGCTGCTCTTCCCACCGAATACCAGTTTGCCTGCACAAAGCTATCCAGTCCATGTTGACAGTGAAACCTTTGTTGAGCTGCCATGATACCCTGTTAAAATACTGTAATTTTCTCTACCTCGCATCAGGAAAAGTTTTGGAATGAAATTCCTCTGAGCATCGTATTTTCTGTTCACCAGCAGCCCTCCAGCCTGGGTTTGGGTAGGCGGCTGCTGAGCGGATTTGCTTAGCGTGCTGCTTTCTGTAACAGCCAGTTCTGTTGGCTCTTCCAAAAATGATGGGATTTATGGAAAAGGGAGCAAAACCCCACGCTGGATGGTGATAGCAATACTGGTTTTCTCTCCTTCTCTCTCGTGACAAGGAAAAGTTCAGATTTTTCTCTATCTTTGTTTATGTAGGGGTGCTTACTAATCCCACAGATGTAAAACTGTTTGAAGAGTAAATGGTTTGAAGTCAACTCAGGCTGCTGAACATCTGAAAAGAGAAAGACCCACCATACAAATCAATTTTTTGCCCTTGGGAATGCAGTTATCAGCAATAACAACAATAACAAAATGCTTCTCCTTAAGTTTAAATCCCAGCAAACAGAAACAACAGTGAAATTTAAGCTACAAGCAACAAGGTAAGATTTGGGAAGGTCCTCTTACTGAAGTACCAGCACCAGAAGACCTAATGTATCTCTAAAGCACTGCTTGGTTTTCATGGAAAATAGATACAAGTTAGGATATAATTTATAAATAAGCATAGGAGCTCTGTAATTTCTGCAAACCAGTGAAAATTAATAAAACCTAGGGCTAGTTATTCGATAAAACTGAGCAGACAAAGTGTGTGTAACTATCCGTAGAGTGCCTGACATGATGAATGATGATGGATCCAAACTCATCTGAAGTTCTTCAGCAGCATAAAGTAATTTCTATAGGGTACTTAAATGTGCCTGAAAAGAACAGTATATTGAAGGCTGCATATTACGCTAAGACTGACAAGTATTTACGATTGAAAGGTCTCTGTGTTGGGATTATCAGTTTTTGTATACCTTTTCTCAGTTCTTTAATCTTTTGACTTAAAGACCTTTCCAAAGATAAGGGGGGGGGGGGGGGGGGGGGGCGGGGAAAGGCTGATTCCTATATTTGTACTACAGAGATAGTAAATATCCCCTTACCTCAAGAAAATCAGCAGTGTCTGATACTACACAGGTGTTTTTCTGGAGTAATGAATGCCCTCCTTGAGGAACAGTTGGTGAGAGAGGTGTCTGAGTGGCAGGCAGTAGGGTTGGGCTGCAGTTCAGCTCAGCTAAGCTCAGCTCAGCTAAGCTCAGCTCAACTCCTTCCTATGAACGCGAAAGAAAAATCCTACCATGTTGTGCCAGTTGCATCTAGTGAGTTTTATGTTAATACAATTGCAGATGTGGTTGAGGAAATTTGAAAAAAAAAAAAAAGTTTTTTAATTTATGGTCACAGCACTTGTGGCTAAATGTGGCAGCTGAAGAAAAATACGGGTATAACTACACTGAGTTGACAGGGTATTAGAAATCTGTGTAATCACAAGGGAGAGGAAGTGGAGTCTTAGAAGTAAAATGCCCGTTCTGCAGAACTTCTGCCTTCCAGTTGTCTTTGTATCTCTGGAGTGTTGTAATCTTGTTCAAAAGAGAGTGAGAGATTTTGATTAAAGGTTTTTCTAAAAGTATGACAAATACAATCTGCATTTGTCTCGGGTTTGGAAGAGTGGAAATTTTTGTGCAATACACAGATTGATTTGCAAGACCTTAAGGTTTTCGGCTTTCCCTAACCTTTTCTAACACACTGCAGCAATCACTCTTTGAACGTGTCGATCCTCCTAGGTCTGTAAGAGCCTTTGAGACAGAGCAAATTTTTTCAGTGTTGACTGTAGAGGCTTGTGATTTTAGAGCTGAATGTCCCTTTTTCAACCCCGCTACCAGTGACCCACTGCGTAGTTTCTATCTCACATTATAAAGTGGTTATTCACAGAGGGCTTTGACCAATGCTATCTGGAGGGTGGGAGATGCTTTCCTGGCAATGGGATGTGAACATCCTGGGGCAGATCTTCAGCCAGGATGAAAATCCTGCTTGGTCACTGCAGCTCAATGGGCGTCTGTTAATTCATGTGGAAAATGCGCGACCCGCAACGAGATCACAAAGTTCAGTGTCCTTGACTGAGTGCAATACTTTGCAGTCAAGACTGAAACGTCTTTCTTCCTTTAATTCCCCTGAATCTCGATTGTTCTGTAATTCCTTTAAGTTGTTTCATACCAAAACCTATGATATTCTGCATGGAAACCTTTGAGGAACGTTCCTTGCGCTCTTCCTTTCTCTTTTGTTAGGTTATTGCATTTCCATAGGAGTAGGAATATTGAGCCCTGAGAGCTCACCTGGATCCTCCACTCACAGACCGTGTTCATCATGTGCAGAGGTTAAGCTCCACTGATTCCGGTATGGCCATTATTGCTGTAGCAACCATTCAGGACTTTATTTGCTTATTCTTGAAGAGCGTCAGTCTTTTATTTTTAATGAAGTTACATGAAGATTTTGAGGAAACTCTCTTAGCAGACGGAGTGCCTTCTGACAGCCATGTCTGGAGGACAGAGCGGGGGGCTGCTTTGCCCACCATGACTGCGCTCTGGGCGTTTCTCTTGTGTTTTGGTGGTGAATCGAAAGGAGGAATTGCCTCGTGCTGGAAGGAATCCCCTGAGCAGAGGATTTGCAGGGCTCCTTTGCATCGGTGTAGTGCAGCCGAGCACTCTTCAGGCGATGCAGCTTTCCTCCGCTCCTTCTGAGAGCAAGCAAGGTATTTGGGAAGATGAATTATCTGCACTTTGCCTTCAGCCTGGCACAAAATTTTTCATTCTCTACCCTTTTTACAGGAGTATTTTTCTTCTCTTTGGGGCATTAGACTGTAATTAATACTGTGGTTGTTGCACACCTCTTGAGGCAAGGTAATTTGACTTGAATTAAAAAACCAGAACCAAGAGGGTAAGATGCTGTTAAGGAGAACATTAACCGGGCAACAGTGGTGACCATCAGCATCACTTCACACTTGGCTACATAGGAATTGGGTAGACGCATACGAAGCTTTGCTATTGCACAAAAATGCCTCTTTTCAGCCAGCGAAAAAGCCCTTTGTCCATCAGTCAAACATGTCAGCTGAGAATCTCCCTCTTCCTTTACAATCCTCAGTCCTGATCCCATCAATGCTGGAGGCAAAACTGCCGATGGTGTCGGTGAAGGCAGGCGTGGAGCGCGGTCCTGCGAGGCTCCCTGACTCCTGTCTCATTAACACCTGGATTACTTCACCCTTTAATCCAGTCATCGGTACCCGAGCGTGGACGTGTTTCACAGCTTTGCCATGTTTGATTGGTTCTGTTATTTGTGTTTGCAGCTGTACTGCTGTCTTTTTTTTTTTTTTTAATATATTGCACAGATGCATATAAAACTATCTCAGAGACCTTCCCTCCTTCCCCAACAACTTCTTGCCATGCCTTCTACTGGGCAGTCAGGCAAAGTTATCTTTACTACTGTGGATTTTATCAACTTGAAATATAATCAATTAAAAAAGAAAAGGAGCAGTTTTAGGCAGCAAGGTGGCCCTTGAATGCCTCAGTCAAGTTTTGCATTTATGTACCGATTTTCTCATTGCATTTTTACATTACTTTCTTCCCCTTGTTACTTTATGTGAGTACATATAAAAGATGAAATGGACTCTTGAGGAGGAAATGTGGAAGCTGGTGGCACCCAAGGTACCGTCAAATGTAGAAAGCAAGTAAATGGACGTAGATTTAGTATTTCCCTGCCAATCTCTTCTGTTAATAATAACTCTCCTTATTACTTAAAGCAATTGCAGATCTAGAAAACCAGCAGAAAAGTCTGCTTTAAAAAGTTGACTTTTCAGTGTGTGAGTAAACTTTGCCCTTGAAAAGCTCTGTCACCTTTCATGCAAAGGTTTGGCTTACAAATGATATCTGCACAAGGTTCAGTGTTGGACAGGTGTTGGGAGCATGTCACAGTCATGAGCAGCGTGCATTATTAATAGTTATAAGTTTATTGATAAACCCAGTTGTGGCTGGTTGGTCATAAACAGCCTGCTTCTCTATTGGACCTCAGAAAACATATGATTAATAAAAAAGGTGTCTGTTTTTCCAGCATTCAACACTATCTTTCATCTGTGGTGGCAGGATGTTGCTCAGCGGTGACCAGGTCTTCCCTGCTCTGCTGTGGGCTCTGTGCTGTGATGAAAATCCCTTCTAGCAGGCAGCGAGCACCCGTCATCGGGAGAGGACCTGCTCTCTGCTCTTCACAGGTGAGAGCTTCTGGCTGGGATGAAAACCAATCCCTCAAGTGCCACTGCCTCGCCACGTCGTTGTCCTCCCCCATCATCCTTGCGAGTGACACGAGACATCTGGTGAGGCCATCTCCTCCACCTGCACTGCCCCAATCTCACCATCAAGTCCCTGCTCTGGGTCAGATCAGGACTCTGAAAACCACGATCTGCTCCTAGCAGTAAGCCCATCAAATATAAACCCCTGTACTTATTTGAGAGTCATTAGCAGGACACTTAGAGCCAACAATTTTAGCCGTAGGCACATTGTTACCCTTGTCCCAAATATGACCCCAGACCATGTAATCTTCGTATCGGTGCTCTCTAGGTCTTCCTCTTTCACACAAGCAAGAAGCCTGAGCTCCAAGCCAATGTCAGCCCTGCTGTCTCTCCTAGTTTACCCTGCATGATGTATTTTCTCTTGTTTGTGCTATTTTGACCTTCTCCAGCAGAAGGTGTGGTAGCCCTTTAGTGGAGCATTGTGGAAGCAGCCTTGGGTCCTCCTTTCTCAACCAACGAGCATCGTGCTTGAGATGCTTCCTTTTCTGTTGGCCTAAAAATAAGAATTCCATTGCTCTGCTGCAGTCACATCTCTCGGCCAGTGAACAGAGCTGCTTGAAACCAGCAGGCTATACTGTATATTCAAGCTTCCTAGATTCCATTAACATTTTGTTAATGAAATAGTGCTTTGTCAAAGAGTCTTGAAAACTTAAAAGGGTATTTAAGCTTCTTCCATGAGTCAATACCATGTAATGTCAACATTACCACGAAGGGATAATTCAGAGATGTCACACAAAGCATGTGTTATGCCTTTTCCAGTCTAGCAAAACAGATCAGCATTTATGTTGTTTAATCCATCTTCAAAAATCTTTTGTTCTGAAAAGTTTGAGATCAATCTTGTCAGTATTTACTGACACAAAGCTGATGTAAGTCGCTGTGCTCCTATTGACTTCATCTGAGTTGTAACGATTTACCCCAGCCTCGATTTAAGCCCAAATTAGGCACATGAAGAACTTGATATCAAACTTTTAAGGAATGTAGAGCTGAATGACACGTATCCTGCCAATGAAAATGTGGATAAAAGGAGAGGGAAGTTTAATAGTTTGCAGTGATCTGGGGTAGTACAAGCATGATTGGAAGAGACTTAAAAAAGGCAACGTTATGTAAAACTTTGCATTTATGAAATAATGTACTTCTCTGGCTAGAAGTAAAGAGGAACTACAGAAACAGAGAGTTCAGATCTGAGCTCTGGCAGTGAGGTTCAGCATGGGGACGTGGGGGCTAATTTCCAAAATGTATGTGCTGCAGTGTCCCGGGTTTATGTCACTGCTGCAGCGAGTCTGATCAAAGTACATGAAATCCCTCCTTCCATTCCTCCTTTCTTCCTTTTTTTATTAATTCTGTAATTGTACCTACCACAGAAGGAAGTCGTTTCATCCTACTGGACATTGCAGTAATGCTGTTTGTTTTACCTTTGTACTTTTTAATCCTTTCCCATTAAAGCTCTGTATAATTGATGCAGTTGAATGTAATGAGAGGTAGCCTCAGCTTTCTTTGAAGAAAATAGACTGCCTTACTTCATACTTGGCTGAATCCAAAATGCTTTCCTGTGATTATTTCTTAGCTGAACTAAATCTATTTCAGTTTCAGGCTTCCCAGATATATGGGGTCAATTCTGCAATATGTGAAGTGATGTAAAGTTCTTTAGAAATATTTCATATATTTTGGTGGCAAAGGTTTGCGTTTCATTCACATTCAGGATTTTTCTTTCAAAGCAGGCATTGCGGAGACCGGCAGCATTACAGACCTGCTCGAGGAGCTCAGCGGGAGAAGAGCCAGCGTCGCAACGACGATGTGAGTGAGTGGGGAAAAATAGTCCTAATGTTGTATTACTGCTGGTGGGTCAGGTACGCCGAGGTAATTTGCAGGTTCCTTCTGAGTAAGGGATACTTTCTGCCTTGATTGCACACAGCAGGAAGAAAAATAGTATGAGGCTCTTCATTTATACTTTTATGCTGTTTTACAACCTGGGAAACGTATGGGACATAAACCAATTGGTCTTTCTGTGATGACCTATGGAGGGCTTGCAGCCTCGTTGCTCCAGGTGAGGTCACTGCAAGAATGAGAAAAGCGAGAATAAAATAAGGAAAAAAGGAAGCACATTGCAAACACAGGCTTTGAAACCATCTGAAAGCAGGTTGTACAGCATAGGGTCTGTTCTAGCAGCCTTATGGTATGCAAGGGTCAAAATGGTTAGCTCTTCTTGAGAGATGCCTCATAGCAAATTACGCTATACGTGAGTATACGTAGTAAATGCATATTTTTACAACTAAATTACATTTTAGAATTATCTCCCAGATCCCAGTATATTTGATCAGGTGCTTTAAAGGAATAATACATTTGCTAAGTAGGAAAATTTAAAAAAAAAAACCACACAATGTTACATAAGAAGAGGAATCAGACATAAAGTTTATGATCCATTGTGGCCTGCTGTTATAAACCGAACTTGGAGTGAGCACACTGAATCTGATATACCACAGTCAGCAATGCAGCAAAACAAAACATGTGGCAATGGAGGCAATGTTTAAAATCAGTTTAAAAGAAAAAGAAAGCCAGGTATTTCTAATAAAAAAATAATAAATCTGTTATGGGTAATAATGTATCTATATATGTGAAGTGCCATTCAGTTCTCAAAGGCTTTACAGATTTTAATGAGCCCACAACATAAATCAGAGGAGTCTGAGAAAGGAGGACAGAGGCTGGAAAGCAGGGTACTGGGCATTTTAACCAGTTATTTAGAAAAAGAAAAAAGAAGTCCTTGAAGACATTAGGTACTGAAGAACTATTATGGTTGGTAGAAACTGTACGCAGAGATGGGGTTTGCACCTGCAGCAGTGAATGTTTGAAGGAAGAGAGGTGGCTAGCGCAAGATGTGTGATGGCAGTGAGATCAGGGATAGACCTGCATCTCTCCTTGTCTCAGTTCTCCATGTATAAAATGAGAACAATAGTTTCTTCCATATTTTTCTATATTTCCCATGTAAATGATAAATTCTGGGGAAAGCAGCTCTGTATTACTCTGTGTTTAGACAGTGCCCATCCTAGCAGAGCCCTTATGTTATCCAGGGGCTTCCAGGTCCATCCACCAAAGAGGTAATTGTATTTTCTCAACCAAGCAGAATATTTCCTCTATATGGCATTAAATTGAGTAATTGAAAGAAATCAGTGGTTTTACCACTCTATCATGTATTAAACAACTTCTTATTCTAGTTTCCTTGTTTCAGGTGGTTTGAACAGAGGTCTGTGGTGGTCTGTCTTGTTGGAAACTTTTGTGCTCAAACCAGGAGGATGCTATAGATGGAGCTAATCTGTGAGTAAGTTTTCTGGAGGCCATTAAGTCTCCTACAGTTTTGGGATTTTTTCTAAAGGAGACGTTGCTCTGTATGTGTCTGAGGGAGAGAGAGAAAGAGCATTGCCTAGAGGGTTTCAGTTATCACACTGCTAAATATCCCTCATTTTTAGTTGGAGTCTTCTGAATATGAGATCCCACTACAGGTAGGTGAAGTGACCTCTTCGGTTTTGAATCTGCTCTTCTCTGGCAGATGCAAGGCTGCAGCTTTGAACAGGAACCCCCTCGTGCTCCATGCAAAGCTCTTTGAATTGCCCCTGATACGCTTCTAAGGCTCCCCGGTTGCGTGCAAGGCACTTTGAAGATGAATGCCCTAGCATAAGGAAAACATGAAACAAAACTTACTCCCTTATGTCAGAGTGTGCGGCAGATTTCTCAAAGATCTTCAGTACAATGGTTGCTCTTTGGTGGGTGAGAGGAAATAGGCTGGTTCGCCAGCTTGTAAAAGCAGAACAAAGTTGCACAGGGCTATCCATTGGGTGGTAGATCAGGCAAAAGAAAGGCATTGGTGGTCTCCACAACATTCAAGTCTGGCAAAACTTATTTCAAGTCGACTTCATTGGATCTCACTTGATGAAGACAAATTTATTAATTTTTCTTTCTCCTGAAGTTTGCTGTATTTTCAAGTCCACAGATATGCCATGTGCTCTTGAGGGGGAATATTTGTCTCTGTCTCCATGAAAATCATCACAGCCCAGCTCCTTAGGCTATGTATAGCCATTGTAATTTTGGATGTGACCAAGAGTCCTGGGAGCTGAAAGGCCCATGGGTCCTTGGGAGAGTGGTAAAACAGTAGGCAGTTTTCTCTTATCTGTGCAATTCTGAATATTTCTGTGACAATTGACATGAAACTATCCCATTAATGTGTTTTTCAAACCTAATGGATCAGTTCTTCTGGCCCAGGTGAGTGGTCATGTATGATCCAAGAGTTTTCATTACCATCAGATGAATGAACCCATTTCCTTGAGGGGTTAATGGTCTTAAAATGTAAAAAATTGAATTGATGTCCCAGGAGAGACTAGGTGTAGAAGCAGAAGGGAAGAGGAACAGTAAAAGAGATTTAAAAAAAGAGAGGGAGAGATTGGTTAACAGAGATCGGTGATATTTTTCTCACCTATTTTGAATGACTACTACAAAGCAGACATGTGAAACCCCTGTAAAGTAAATAGAGAAAAGCAGAATCCTCTGGGCCACAATTCTTTTCTGTATATGATAGATCTCTCTTCCTTCCAATCAATTAATTGCATCCTAAAAACATCTATTTCTCACCATTGACTTTAAAGGGATTTTAGATGACTAGCTCAGATATAGCTGTCTACACAGTAAGTGATTAAAGTTGGGTTAGATGAGCTGGCAGACTACATGGATTTTTTTTTCTTCCTTCATGCAAACCCTAAATCAAAAGGCATCTCATCAGAGTATTATAAAATACAGCCTTCAGAGGGATAGTCTTCTACTTCCATATTCTGGCATCTGAAGGGAGGAGGGAGACTCCCATCAATTTAGAGGGAGGTAAAGATTTCATCTCCCTCTAGAAATCATGGCCATAATGGGAAATTCAGACATTTATGAGATTTGCTTAGCCAAGGCATAGCCGAGCATGTGGATGTTTCTGTTTGTATTTATAGTATTATAGCAAAAGCAGAATAAAATACTGTTTTTAGGGTTGGTTTTTTTTCTTCCTTTTTCCCCACTTCTTTTTATTCTGATAATGGCCCAGCGTGTACCTGGGGGACAGATACAGTCTGTGTGACATTATAAACTGAACTCTTTACTAGCCCTCTCCCTGTGACTGCAAAATAGGGATGAACTGCGGGTGTTTATTAATGGGAAACCTCCCAAAGAAGCATTTACCAATCCACTGGAGAGGAATTCTCACAAAAACCCCATGCAAGTCGGTTTATGTTTGAATTTTAAAAACAGGTAAAGTTGTAAGCAATTTAAGCATGACCTACAAGTTTCTGGCAATTGGTGAATATTTCCCTTGGGTTTCAAAAGTTGGCAAACCCAATACGTTATATATATATATATTATATTTTAAAAGTCAGTATGAATTTCAAGGACAAGAGAGAGAGTGAAGCAAAGGGTGACTTATTTTAGTTTTAAATCAGAAAGGGACTCACTGAGACACAGTGCGTATATTTGTTTCTAAACAAATCTAAATGTTCATTTCTTGACAATAATGGGTAAAGTACCAAATTATTATTGAAACATACAAATAAAGCGAGTGTCCCTTTTCCTATCTGTAAGTAATGCTCTTCTGCCAAATGATAGACATGACTGTATTTTTTCCTAATTGAATCTGCATATCTTTTCCTTGGATAATCCACTGCCGAATATTGATGGTTGCAATAATTGGCTCTTTATTGGTATATTGTGTTTTCTCTGGGATGTTTCAACTTTCTGCAGTAAATCCTTTTCAAGTTTTACTTCTTTTATAGTCTAGTCCTTTCAAAAGTTGCTAATTCTGGTGGAGCTGTAGGACTTTGAATAAGTCTCAGTGTTTTGATTCGTTGTGCAAGTCATGTATTGGGAGCTGGTACCCCTCCTTTTATCTTTTCTAGCAAAAATACCTCAGTTGTTACTGGCTATATTCAGCAAGTGAGCTCAATCTTTCTCCTCTGTTTTCTTCTATTTGTCCTTAGCTTCAAGGGTTGGTGGTGCTTGGTAGTGGATAAATGCAAGAAAAATCTAATAATGCCTTTCTAATATACCCATTTATCTGGTATCATGTTTTATTTTAACTCTTAATGCAACTGTATAATCATTGCTTCATTGCTATAATTGGATTTGGAAGTATATTTGTGCCATTTAATTACATCTATAGCATTTCTATAAGCTTATTCAGAGTAATTAGTAATCTTATAATTTTTAGTGGAGTCATATTTTATATCCACTGTGCTCATTTTTCTCTTCAAATTCTTCAACACATTTGCACCAATTTTGCTTTTTGCACTGGAATTTCTGGCATAAATAATCATTAAGATTTTCTTTTTTTTTCTTTTTTTCCACTGTGAATGCAAACAGAGTCTAATCCAGCTTTCATTGAAGTCAATGGTAATCTTTTCATTTACTTCAGTGGAAACTGGATCAAGCTAATAGGTTGCAAATTGCATTCAAGGCAAAGTCACATCTTATCATGGAAATCATTGTGTAGCAAAGCACAGTGTATTGATGGAAGATACAAAATAGCTGATTGTTTCCAGATTTTCTTGCCAGATAATTTATAGATTCTCTTATCCAACTTTATTAATTGTTAGCTCATAAGTTATGGCATTGCAAAAATTTTTTAAATATTATTTTTAACCTGGTCTTTCTGACAAATTAAAAACCATTCCAGTTAATGATTTTTATAAAAGGCTCTAGAACTTTGCTTTCCAGACACCAAGTTAGCTGTCTATTAATCTCAATTAGGATAGCTTGAAAGTGGGCATTTTTTCAGTTATAAAAATTTTTTCTTCATTTTTAATTTAAAAAGAAACATTTCATACTTTTTTTTCTTTTTTTTTTACCAGCTCTCTGTTGTGTCACTTCAGGGCTATGTCAGTTCCTTGATATAATTGGTCCTCTTGCTGCTGAATATGAAAACCTGTAAGTACTTCCATCTAAAAGTGTAATGCCAGCAAATTACGTTCCCAAGTAGGCACCATATACAATGCTCACTTTTTCCAACATTTTAATTTTGCAACGGCGGGATGCTAACTATATGTGCCAAATCAGATTTTTTTTTTTTTTTTTTTTTTTAAACTATTGCAACTTGCTTGTTAAGGAGTTATTTTTCTCTTCTGCACTGTTCCCACTCTGTTGATTAGAGGTTTGTTGCTTTGGTAATGCCTCTCTCTCCTTCAGGCAGTTAATGATTACAGACAGCTCTCTAACCTATAATTTTGGGGGAAGGTTATTGAGAAGGTGATATGGCAACAATTGTAATTGTTTCTGTAGCTTAGAAATGTCCTTAGTCTTTGCTGGCCAGGTATTAGGTCCTGGGGGTTAGAGTGGAAATGGTGTCCAGGATTAAAGACGCTTTCCTGTGTTATTTATTCCCAAATCATGCCAGTGCATAATGTTAGAATATTGTGAAAGAAGGTAAAGTGCTATTTAATTTTTACTAAAATATCAGTGCAGATGGTGCCTATTCCATCCCAGGCAGAAGGTGACCTTCATAGGCTTGAGGATGGAGCCCCCTGGACCTCCAAGAAGAGATGCTCAGTCAGTGGAAGGGTAACCCATAACTCTCGGCATGATTTTAGAGCCTCAGGAGCCTTTGTGGGCTGGAGCATCTTTGGTTTCAGATGGCAAGATACCAATCATTCGTTTGTCCAGCCTTTTGATTGAAAATCGACCAATTGAACAATTTGTATTGGAGATTTTGTTATTCCTCCAACACGGAGAAGAGTTGTTTCTGAGCCTTAAATGGAAAAACCCCTTAACTTCAGTGATGTCATTGCTAATCATTTGAATGGAGCAGTGTGAGCACCCATGCACCTGAAATTCAAGTCCTAAATGCTGCATTATTTGCATATTGTATGTAGGTGCCTTGCCATGGGAGCCCTGTTCCCACAGCATGGGGACACTCCTCAGCAGAGGTTGGATTTTTCCAGTGGATGCATATGAGCAATTTGTACTGAAATTTTGTCAAAAAATGACTAGTGTTTTGCCACTTTAAAACCATGGAAACATCACAATGTTCTTTTAGAAATGACTCCACGAATTAATTGCAAATTACTTATTAATGAAACAAATATTCAGCTGTCACTTGAACTAAACTACACGATATGCTTAATGATTATTTTTTGAGAAAACACTTTTGTGTTTGTTTGATCTGCTTAGTGTTAACAGCGGTAGAAAAAGAGGAAAGCATTTGGTGTCGGAGTGGAAACTTGAAACTGGCAAAAAGAAAAAGGAGAGGAAAAAAACATCAGCCAATAGCTGAAAAATAGGTGAAAAGCCCAAAGAAATAGCAGATCCCTAACAATTATGTTGGAAAGCTGCTCTTCCAGGCAGCCTGAGTTAGGTACTGAGGGTAAAATATGGTGACACAGGCAGGGAAATCTGGCAGCAAAGGTTTTCACAGCAATGTTAATTCAGGCGCATTCCACATCCGTAAAATGAGCATCAAAGAATTCGCCTCGTATGGGTGGGTAAGTGTTTGCAAACTGCAGATAGACTCTCAAATGAATGCAAAATATCATCTGTAGTTCTGAAAATTATAATAAAAATAAATGCTGCTAATTAGGGAACGTGCATTCCTCATGGCTCTGGTGTTGGTTTGGGACAACACCACTGAGCTTCCCTGCTCAGAAGGGACCTGGAACCAGCCGAGCAGTGGTGAGCCCAATGGGACCTTCATGGGTGACCATGGTGCACCCTGGGTGGGGGTGTCCACAAGCAGCTGTGCATTTTTTCCCTTTGCTCTCCACTGCAAGAGGCTAATACAAATAGGTAATAAAGCTTTTACACTCTTTGCCGTGCTACTGATGCTGTTTACAAGAGCAGGAACACGGGGCAGTACACGAGCCACGCAGGTACGCCTGCATTTTGAACACATCTCAGGTGTCCTTCTGCTGGTGCTGCTAAATTATTTACCACTCAGCAAGTGTGTGCCTGAGTGAGATATTTAAAGGAGGGAATCTGAGGTGAAACTCCATCCGTTTACCCAGAGCTGACACTGGAATATTCATTATCACATTAAATCTAACCGCGGTGAAAATGAAGGCTTCCGTTGATTATGTGCTTGCATAAAAGACTTCTTTGGTGGCAAGCCTGTGTGCCAGAGATCTGAATATAAAATCTAGTAAGTGGAAACCATTCTCTTTATGGTAAATTTGCCTTCTTGGAAGTTATGAGACTTGGCAGGTTTAAATTATATTTTAAACTTGTGGTGGATTATATGATTTTTCTAACTGGCCACAAGCAATACTAGATGAGCACACATCACACATGCCCAATCTCAGCCACAGGCATGAGTCAGGATTTCCCATCCAAAGAATAAAAATCAAAATGCAGATTTGATATTCAGAGAATGGTACATATTTATCTTGGTATAATGTTAATTTTGCAGGCTTGTTACGGAGGTCTTTTCTTCTGGAGTGCTGGGGCAAACACCCTGTCTGCACACACCTGCCTTTCCTTCTCCCCCTCCATCCCGAGTTTGTGCTGGAGCAGAGTGAGCAGCACAGCTTGGAGAGGGGTTTGAGGAACCCTTTGGAATTATGATTGCAGAAAAGTTCAGTAAAATGCATGGGATTAGCCCAAAAAGAGACATGAGGTATTTCCTCTCTCTCTTCATCCATTCTTTGCTCCTTCTCTATCCTCCCCCTCCACCAAGGATCCTGTTGATTTTAAAGACTGAATTAAATCTTTTTCTCTGGAGGGGAAGAGAAAATAATAGAAACAATGAGATGAAGCACTTTGAAGGGCCACCTCTTAGGCAGGTTGTCCCACTGGGAAACAGGAGGGCTGTTTGCTCTAGTCTGCTTAGGTCTGTAGATGAGCTTCAAAGAAAAGTGGCGTAGCAAGGGCTGGGTTTGATGGAGGTGGGCATGTACAGAAATGGGAGAATAAAACCTGTTTCTCTTAATGCTAAGAATGATGATTCACTCACAGTTAGTGATTTATTGAGATATGTAACCGATTGCATTAGCACAAAGAATTAAAAAAAATAAAATGAAGTTCCTCTATCCCATAATACTTACAGCAGACTTTCTACTTTGGCAAATGACAGGTAAGGAACAACACGACCAGCAGCCAGGCTTGCCTAGTCATAAATGGCGATTGATAAAGCTTGATTTGGAGCGTGGTTGCAATGAAACCATCATATTCCAGAAAATCATGAGCTTTTTTTCTCAGAATGCTGGAGATATTTTATGGCACGTTCTTCTCTTTATGCCTCCTGTTTTCATCTTTAGTTGTAAATGTACTTAGTGAGCGAGAATAAAACATAAACATACAGTAGATACAAAAGTGCTAAGCATCTTCAGCTTTCACTGATGCTTGCGGAGATCATAGACAGAAACAAAATGGTCTGTAACTATAATCGAGAGGCAAAATAACAATCTATGTTTAATCAACATTTTAAGGAGGAATTACATGTGCCACAAATCCCCTTTTATATTGCACTTAAAATCCCCTTACTTGCCCTTTAGTTTTCATGGTTTTCCTTATCTTCAGTGTCGCTTAATCATATTTCAACAGGATTTGCTTCCTCACTGCCCATTTGCTCTTCCTTTCTAGTGCCACGTTAATGCCAGAACACCATCTCAATAGTTGCCTTCTACCATGCTTTGATGTCAGGCACCCTGGGATTTGGATTTTTTTCATTCAGGTTCAAACAGAAAAGAGGAATACCTGGTTTGTGGGAGTGACAGATACTATTTTCAAATGTAAATGTCTAGAGCTAGAGCAGAGGAACAACGGGAGACAAACGCAACTCTTGTTTGACTCCTGTTGACGTTGAGTGTTGGTCCTGGGGGACCCAATGGCCATGATCTGCCCTGCTGCTGGCCATGGCAATGCTTCTCCTGACCCCGGGGAGAGGATGCAGGCAGTGTGCTTTGCATCAAGCCTGTGCTAGCAGGAGGGTCATCCTCTGAGGATATTAAAAATATTAATCAATGAGTGGAGAGGGCAAGGCTGTGTTCTCCTCTGGGCATCCCCATCACTTGTGTGGGTTGCCCAGTTAGGTCTGTGTTTACTGAATTAGAGACATCATTTTGAGAGTCTTCATGTGTTGTATTAATCCTAAAAGTATTGCATTAGTAATCTTTGTGTATATATATCTGTTTTATTTTCAGAGTTAAGGAAGACTTTGTGTATTTGTTGTGGTTTTACCCCAGCCGGCAGCTGAGCACCACGCAGCCGCTCGCTCACTCCCCCCCATTGGGATGGGGGAGAAAATTGGAAAAGTTAAAGTGAGAAAACTCGTGGGTTGAGATAAAGACAGTTTAATAGGTAAAGCAAAAGCCGTGCGCACAAGCGAAGCAAAGCAAGGAATTTGTGTCTTGCTAGTTTAGGAACATAATGGAGTGGATAGGTCTCCGTGAAAGGGCAGAATGTTTTTCTTTCAGTGTTGACAAGAACTCTCCCGAAACAGTTATGTACTGCTTTCTGCGCTAACAAACTTAAAAAAATATAATAATTTTATATAAATCTAGTATAATTCATCATGTGACTGTGAGTTAGTCCTTGGATCACTGATTGGAAGAGGTCTGTGAGTGTAGCTGGGGATATTATCCTCTCTCTCACATCACTATCTTTGCTGGGCATTAAGCTCTCATGACAATTCATAAGAAAATGTATTTTTTAAAGATATTCAATGTCTGCAGTGGCCAATATTTGAACCTCTGTTCTTGAATTATTTTTTAATTAAACACAAAGGTGGGTTTTTTTATAAAAAACTGCCCCAACGTACAGTTAACCCAAATTCTGAGAAGTTTGTGCCAGCAGAAGTCAGTCTTGCTATTTTCACAGAATCGCAGAATGGTAGGGGTTATTACTTTCAAATAATATTTGCATCATATCTCACAAAGCTGAGCAGGGAGCTGCCTTGTTACAGGAATCCAGAAGGTCCATCACAGTGGTGAGGGTCACAAGCTCAGAAGATGCTCGTTCATGCTCAGAGCTGTGACAGCAAAATACATCAGAAACCAGATCTGCGAGAGCAGCGCTGGAGACTGACCCCCCAGCAGGGCTCCGTCCTTCCCCTCCTGGAGGATGACTCTTGATTTTCTTCAGTCTGGTGTTGCGTGAGCTGGTTTTGGTGGGAGTGAACCAAAAGGAGACGGGTACTACCAGAGTACAGGCAAAGGAGGGTGCACAGGGGGTCAGCAGGGGACAGGGCAGAGGGAAGCCTGGGACAGACTCTTGAAGGACAAATTTAGAAAGAAATGGTTGCTTGGAGGAAGATTAAAGAGGTCTTCTTCAATACACAGCTGTGACAGCAAGAGGGAAGACATGTGGGAAGGCTGGGAAGAAGGTAGAAGCAAGTGGAAGAAGCCGAAGCAGAGGCTGTTGCTGAGGTTGACAGCTTGAACAATGAGATGAAAGGGTTTGTTCGATTTTGATTTGGTTATTGAATATCTGACGAAGAAAGAAACACACGGGCTGATTGTCTGCAGGGGAAGAGACTTTAGGAAGAGGCGTGGGGCAGATGTCTGAAGAAGTTACCACGAGGTTGGTCGTGGGACCAACAGATATGAAGGAGTTAGAAAAGGAGGGATGGCTTTAGCAGGATTTAGCAGAAAAATGGAGTATGAAGAACAGTATGAACTGTACTGAAAGCGTTGTTGTTGTTGCTGTTGTTATCATTATCTTTACTATTATTATTATTTACTAAAGGCTGGCTTGTTTTGAATCTAATAAATAGCTTCTGTCAGAAAAATAGAGAACAAGTTTCAAATGTTGACTTTTACTTCAATTTCATTTATTAGAGCAAAGATGGTTAGTTCTCTTTTACTAATATCTTGTAAAGTAAACAGAGTGCGAACATTCAGTGTGATAGAGTTGGTTAAGATGATTAACCATTGAAATTTGGTTCCACACTGAGCATATAAGAAGGAAGAAAAGGATGACAATTAATACATTACTATAATAGAAACACTACTAATAGGTAGTAATAATGGTTCTCTATTATTTATGGTTAATTTTAGGAGAGAGAGAGTTCATTTTTGGCCCAAAGCAGTAGAGGCGAGCACTGAAGGAAGGGAAAAACCTTGTAACCGAGTAGAAATTTCAGTCATGAGCTGTAAATGGAAGTTGAGCTGGATATTGAGAAAAATTCAAAAAAGATAAAAACGATTTCAGTTTGGTAGTTCTTCACTGGTTCTGCAGTTTGGCAGCTGTCAACATCTCAAAATATCATCTCACCCAAACTGTTGAAAGAAAGAAACCCTTTGATTTTTCCCTTGAGACTCCCAAGCTGAAAATGGACTCTTTGTAGTCTCAGCCTCATTTCAGACAGTTTTTTTTTTTTTTTAAAAAAACATTCTTGCTGGCAGAAACAACTAATTCATAAATAGAGTCTCTGTTAATTAAATAAGTTTTATCATTTTAACTTGCCTTTTAAAATGAAAAAGAAAGTAAATGTCTAACATTTTCTTCTTTATTACGAATCTTAAGGGACTGAGCATCACATTTCTTGCATCATTAATAATGCAAATTAGTTTTTGTTTGGGTCTCACATAAGTTTATAGTTAGAAGTAAATATTTAATGCACAGATCTGGGAAATCAACTTGTATATAGCAGAAATTTTACTTTATAGTTAAAGTTAATGTAAGAAAGATGGGCGGCACTGTGGTTTCTGTTTATTTAACCTTTCTTGCTCTTGCTTTTCTTTCAGTGGAACTCTTTGTAACTTGTCATTAAACCCTGTTATATTCCTACAGTATCTGTTTTTACTATCTTTACAGTAGCCACAGCGTTCAGCATTTAATACCATTTTAAAGTAAAGGTTAAACATATATAGTGTATTCAGGGCTATAAGGATTATATTTTCGGTCCTGATTATTGGCAGGAAAACCAGGTGATTATTTACAAGAATATCTAAAAATTTGTTGACTTTGCAGCAGTTTTTCTTGGTTTGCTTAATGAAGCAATAGTCAGATAGCCAAATAAGATTAAACTTCACCCGGGGTCTCTATATCATGCATAGTAATGCCTCGTGAGGGCGAGTGTAAAATACTTTGACTTGTTTACTTGTTAGCACAGGGCTAATCTGCAGATAGTGTATATATCCTATAGCAGGTTTTCTTCTGCCCTGTGTTTTTCCACGTTATTCCTGAATATATTGTGCCTCTCTCATATGTAATGTCTGTAGGAATGATACTACCGTGGACAAATTACGGATGTTTCACCACGACGTCTGTGCATTCTGTAGTGACTCTTTCTTTTGTTTGTGTGGTGGATAACAAAAAATAAGTATCCTGTTATTTTGTGCATGAAATCTGATAGTGAAAAAGACACCAGAGAGAATTCTTCAGTGATAAAAATTTAAATAGACCCATTTATCAATATGACAGAGATTTGACCTGAAAGTTAAAGTGTTTGAAAGTTAAGTGGGGTTGTGTAAAGAAAGTTGAGGCTGTGCTACAGATAGACGGTAGGTTTTGTAAGTTGTTAAATCAAAATAAAAGGTATTGACAAAACAATAAATTGCCTGTATCACCCCATCTAATACCTTCTGGAAGCACCAAATACATTCTCCACACTAAAGATGTGTGGAGCTTTCCCCTTTCTCATACTTTTGTTCTTCTACTCAAACACATTCGTGCCGTGGTTGGTTTTATAACAGGCTTGGCACCGAATTGCGCCTGTGAAGGCTTCGCCAGAGAACTCGCTCGGGGTGGCGTGCTGGGCAGCGGGGCTGGTGGCATTGCTCTGCCCTCAACAGCGTTACTGAGCTTTGCAGGTGGGGTCTCAATCACTCTCGGGGTTTCAAAAAAAAATAAAATAACAGCACTAATATCTTTACTGCGAGAAGGGAGAGCACAGTGCTCTGCTCTTTGCTCTCCTCGGGAGTGCTCAGCACCGTTTCCGTGCTGGAAATCCCCGGGGTTCGGAGGGGGAGCAGCGTCTGGCAGCAGCCGCTCTTTGGGGCGCGCTCCTCTCAACCAGGGATGCTTTGGGGAGCCGGGAGGTGTGAGGCAGTTAATGCCACCCGTGTAACGATGCACCTTCCTTGGAGAGGGGCTGAGTTTGCTCATTGCCGGGGGAGGCAAACTGCTGCGGGACCCGCTGGGGACGGGGAGGTTGGGGAGCGGGCGGGGGGCAGGTCTTCACCCCTAGATTTGTTAGCTGGGACCTGCTTTTTCCTCTGGCTCCTCTGACTCGGCGGGGTTGGAGGGTCATACCCCCTACCTAGGGCTTCCCCACCGAGGAGAGAATGAGGCTGGCTCTCTTTGGCTTGAAAACTACACAGATTTGAGACTATTTCCCCTCCTGCAGATTTTTCCATGGAGAGGAGCATAGAAGACATTACTATTTATAGTGCACAGTACGTGTACACAGCGTGACATCCACCGGCTTTTCAAGCAAACATCCTACCAGTTTGGAGGGGGGAGGTTTTCCATCTTGGTGTCCCCGAGATGCCCTGTCCCCTCTCCTGGGGAGGTGGGAAATTACACAGGGGTAGCACCCATCTCCCTGTGTCTATAGGTTTCTTTCACTTATTTTTAGATGAAAATATTTGCCCCCCTCCCCTGCCGTGGAGCTCATCATGACGTTCAAAGCCAAAGCAAGTTTTCAGCACAAATAACATGAGTTTTAAGGGGAGGGAAGGGGACCCAAAGCAATGAAGGTGCAAAGGGGTCACGGAGCATCTGCGGAGTCTGGTTTGGGGATGGACGGCTTGTGTGCGCAGGGGGAAATGAAGACAGAAACGTGCAATGGTTTAACTAAGGATTTTGGGGAGTTTTCATGGGGATGAGGCCAGCAGTGGGACCTGGGTTTCCCCACTGCCCGCTCCCTGCCTGACCGCTGGGTCGCACGGCGTCTCTTTGTGTTCGTGTATGGGTTCGGGAAATCAGAACGTCTTCATCTAAGCTCGATGCTCGATACGGAAAAGATAGCTGACAATGGCAATAAAAATAACAGTAAGCAGTTGGAAAGGCCCAGTTCAAATCGTGCTCTGTCAACAGCTTTGCAATCTGTATAAATATGAGCGGAAAGACAAACAACTCTGATTTCTCTTTAAGAATGTGAGTATCCATTGTCGTAGATTTAAATTAGGATGTTTTACTTGTACTGTATGTAAATTCCTTCTTGGCAAATAACCCATGTCCACTAATGTATGTGTATTTTGGGTCTGTATAGTTTTGGTCTCTGTGAAATACAATGAAATTTGATAGCACACAGAAATACTTGCATGGAATGTCAAATTTTTTGTGTGTGCTTCTCACATATCCATAAAAGAGTTTACACATTTCTAATTACTCATTCAAAAAGAGACTTTACAGCACTTTTAAAAGAGAGCCAATTTTTTCCCTACTGTGTTCTGTTTTTACAGCTTGTGGAAAGCTTATTTAACGAAAGTTTAAGTAATCAGCGAAAGTCATTTCTGAGAAAAGACTGACAGATATGAAGCCTCTTTTCACACTTCATAAGAGGTGGAGATAGTAGCCATAAAATTTACAGCTGAATAGTACTCTGTTTAGCTTAAGTTATAGAATTATTAGTGTTTCAGGCGTATGATGGATTTTAGGAGGTTAAGTATCTTAAATTATTATATATGCTTTGTGTAGCTGAGCTCTAAGTGTGCAATACTAATAGCAACCTACCCCTCCAAACCCAGCAACCTGCACGCTCCCGTGGGGCTGATGTTGTGCTAAAAATATGTGTTTGCAGCTGACTTAGCTTCATGATATATTAATAAAATGCTAGCGATAGGTTCCCTTTACAGAGGCTCACCTCTGGCTATGAAAGTATGAATTCCCGGGCTATGGAAATGAACAGACAGCGTACGTCGGTGAGAAAGGAGTCAGTGGGGAGGTCAGCACCATCAGCATCTCTGTCCCAGCTCCTGCAGAGCAGGAACATGCAAATTTTACTGTATGAGAGACCTGGCTATAGAGTGGTTGAGAATAAGCGACTTTTTCTGCAGGTCACGACCAATTACGTGCTAGAAAGAGGTGAATAAAAGAGGAAAAAGTTGGCTGTGTTATGAGAGAGAAATGCGAAATCTCCATTTCAGCTCATACAAATGGGCATGCCTTTTAGAGATAGTAATAGGCATTTGAGTGTGAATCTTTCTAAATATTATGAGATGCCCAGATGTTATGGCAATGGGTAGCACATACGAATACTTATGGCGACATATAAATAAGCAAACAAAAGCAATTACTAAAGGCATTTAAATGTTATGCTCTCTGTACCATCCTTTCAACCCAGGTTTTTGTGTGTTGTTTTTTTTTTTGTTGTTGTTTGGTTGGTTGGTTTTGGGTTTTTTTTTGGTGCTTTAGATGTAACTGCTTACCCAGGAACAAATAGCAGAAAGGCTTTCATAGTTCTTTAACATAAATTGTGTGAGCTGGAGACTAGTCCCACTGCAGCTACTTTGAGATTTGCCATTGGTTTCAGTAGAACAAGAACCAGATCAGGGAGGCATCCTTCCTCCGCATGTGGCAGCCATGGCATAATAACATAAACATAACAATATGTGGCTCACTGTACAACTTACATCAATATGTGGTTTAAATATGTGTAGCATAATGTTTATATTTTTTTTTTTTAATTCACTTTTATGTGAGCCTAATACAGCCAGCCTCATAAAGCTCACTCTTGCACCAGATTAAAGCGATGTCTTTGTAGCATTTACTGGTTGTTCATAAATCACGGTGGCACTTTGTTACTGTCCACAAGCTGGTTTTCATGCTAAAGGTTTCAATCATTAATACGTACAATATTATCTCAGGCATAGTTTTAGTCCTAGAGAAATTACACCGAGAAGCGCTTTTGCTCGTCTGGCATTCGTGGAAAATGCGTGTGTACGGCGTGCCATTTGAAAGCTGATACACACGATACCATTAGCTGCTGTACTAACCAGCACTGTAACTAAATATACAGAAAATTCTCCTGTGTATTTATGCAACACAGGAAAAGTACCGATCATGCCAGTTTTCACATTCCCAGTGTTTACCTCCGACATCTATTTCTGCTCAATTCAAGGTTTTCTGGGCATCAAGCACTTAGATTTCAGGTACAGAAGTGCCTTGATTTGTCAGACCTTACAGGTTTCCAGCTTTGCTTGTTAAGACTAACAATTCCTAAATCCTATTCGGTTGACTCTGAAAACTGTATTCGGGAGGCGTTCAGTGATCCCGCATTCAAATGGTTAATTTGCACTATGTTCTGTTAAAGAAAAGGAAAACTGTCACCCTGTCATTTTAGAGTCTGACACTAAGCTTGTCAAAAGAGACAGCTGTTAAACTGAATTACTGTTGACATGCAGAGAAACGGCCCTTGCCAGATGTAAAGGACATCTGCGGCAATGAAGTGGTACAGGGTGGCTTTTAAAATGTGGTCATACTGGTATTTGAATAGAGCGTCTATGGCATTAAAACGTGGCCTTGACTCAGACAGTTTAAGGCAGCGAACCAGAGCCAATGAGAAGCACAAAGAAGTGCTGATCTGTTGCTGTATCCATAACTTATGCATGAATATGAAAACAGCGCAGTGTCAAAGCTATTAAGCTCTTATCTTGTATCCGGGAGGATGTGGGTTTAAAACACAGTAGGAAATATTTCGTATTTCTGGGTCCTTGAATGTGCGGGTAGGTGAGGTGTAAATTCATAAGGTGGATTAGGCAGGGAATGAATAGGAATAAGTCTTCTTGTCTTCAGCGAACAACTGCTCAGACAAGAATTGCAAAGGGCTTTAAGCTTAGGAAGTGAGGGCTGGATGTGCCTCGCCGCTGTCGCCGATAAGGCTGCCGGCGTGCAGAGCGCGTGGGTGGGTGCTGGGGAGGTTGTCCTTCAGAGAGGGGAGCAAATGAAAATGGAAATAGCTGCACAGAGAGGCCTGTAAAATTTTGTCTGTGTATCTTAATGTGATTTTTCACAAAAAAAGTCGGAATACCGAATTAATTTCGTAAGAAAATGTAGATATTATGAATGTTTTATAATTTAGCGATTGAACCAACAGTAGGGAATTCTGCACATTATATAAGTGTGAGAGTCTTTGATTTGCATGGTTTTAGGGTAGGAATAAAGCTGTTTTGGAAAAAAATGTATCAGTTAAGCAGTTTTGCTAAATGTATGAAAAATGGAATGTTATGAGATGAAGCATGTATTCATTACGAAATGAAATTGATGTTTGAAGCTAAAAAAAATATTCAAGCCAAACATAATTTTGAATATGTTAGCAGATCATATCTTGATTTATTTGTATGTTTAGTGGTGGCAGAAACCAAAGAGTTTGCCATCTGTGGGGAAGAAGGCAAATGATATTTCTAAATCATATAGGCTAACCTGCTCCTTTCTGCAGGAAAGCAACAACAGCAGCAACAATAATTTGCTCTAGGCAGCAAAAATGCTGGGAGAGATGGGTGTGAGAGGTGTTTTCTTCTTTGTAAGAGCAAAGTTTGCTTTCCAAGCACCTAGATTTCTCTATGCAGAAGGGCTGATGTCAGTTGAGGTGGACTCGTTCCCTTATGCTTCCTCTAAGGGTGATGGAAAGACCAGGGCTTGTTTAGGTCTTGAGATGATTTGAGCTGGTGCTCTGCGTTGCTCCAAGAGCATCGCTTTACCACGGAGAGCATTTGGCATCCTGTGCTGCCCAAACTGCGTTGCTACCGTCGCCCACCACCGTGATGCCAAGGGGTGGATGATCTGTGCTTGTGGTCCAGCTGGATGGCCTCCAGATTGCTGAAGAGATGAAGGGTAGTGTGTGATTTATGGAGGTGACTCTACACAGCGTGGAGGGCCGCTGGGTAGTGCTGCTGCCAAATCTGACCAACGGGCCACCTGCACGTGTAACCAGCGGTGCTCCCACCGATCCATATGGCCGTGGTTGGCTGGGTCACAGCAGAAGGCGGTTTTACAAGTACAAATATCTGTGATCTAACACAGCCCATCCTGAAATCACATTTATCAACAGCTGCCAGAGGTCTGCCAGGTACGAGGGAGGCAGTAAGTAGTGTCAGCATTTAACCACTGTGGCACGTGCAGCAAGCAGCGAGTAGCTGTCGTGTTTGTGCAATCTCCAGGAGCCAGGGACGTGTTTTGTCCCGGTCTCTTCTGGGACGCTTTTAAGAGGAGCAGTCAGGATGACTGTGCTCCCCTGGGGTCGGAACACATGGCTACATTTTGGATTTTAGGATGCTGGTGGGACAGTTGGTTCTTCAAGAAGAACCTTTTTTTATGGGGACACACAGTAGCTGCTTGACAGCAATTCAAAGGCAACCTAATGCCAGCTAGCACCTGGCTAGCTCTGTCCAGTGTGTGCTGCAAGCCATGCGTGTGAGGAGAACCTTGTTGATGATACAGCCACATTCATGGCGGCATTGTCAGATGGCTCATTGCTCACCCAGTGGGGTTTGGTAAGATCTCAGTGACAAATACAGGAAAGGAAATGTAAATAAAAATGTTTAATTAAAGAAATTTTGAATGGTAGTTACCTAGCAGGGCCACCACTATCTCATGTGTGTGTCCCGGGGACCACTGAAACCCACGGGACACCGTCCAGGAGCTTCCAGCCTGGTGGAGGAAGGGCAAGGCAGAGCTAGGAGGAAATTGCTTTACAGTGATTTTCTGCCTTCCCGCTCGGCTGCTGTCCGTGCGGTTGTCTGTGCTGACCCAGCAGCATCAGTACTGAAGTGTCCGCAAAGACAGCGCCGATTCACAACCATCCCGTGGCTGTGCTGGGACGGGGCTTGGGCGGTCGCCTTCACCCTGCCCATCTTACACGAGTTATTTGGGCAAAACATCAAATACCTCTTCAGAAGAACGTTATAGGCTGCAATAAAAAAGGCTGAAATCTCAGTATCTGCCCTTCCCTGAGTAGGTAAGGCTGCAGCTCAGTGTCGGAGGTTTTATCCAGTGCAGACTCACCTATTTGCAGAAGTTTAACTATGCTGTAATTATTAACTTTTTACAAACAAGGACAAGGTGGAACATTTAAATAAACAGGAAGAAGCTTATTATCAGATGGCAGATTTTTCTGATAGGTCTTATAATATCATCATTAGTTTATTAAAGCTTTCCGTGAAAAATCTCTTTCTCCTAATCTAAGCTCTTTCATATAGCTTCTGATTTTGATTGACACCAAAATAAAATAACTAACCTATAAATTATAATGTATGATTTAAATGATGTATAAATGCATTATTTGTAAGGCATTGCAAGGATCATCAGTGTGCAACATAAGCAATTTTAAGAAAATAAAAAATATTTTACCAAGATAATAATAAGGCAGAATGCAGCTCTTTTTGTGAATATTCTCACCGCACACTTATATTAATTGTAATAATCAAACAAACCTGGAGAAAAGCCCTATGTCAACAGCCATTTGAACTTCATCGTGCAATCAGTCCCGGGTCAAAAATTTAAATCTATAGTTTGTCTCAGACACGCAAATTTCTGTCATTGAAGTCACCCCCAAATTCAGGTTTGTAAATATGTTCCTACTCACCTGTGTGTTGATGTTGGAAAGGCGTCTTTCTCCTTCCATTCAAGCCAAGAAATGAAATTTTCTGGGGTTTGTGTGTTGACTGGGTGATGCTCTCCGCCTGCTGTGTCCTGACACAGCGAGCAGGGCTGAATTACTCCAGCTGAAGATCTACCCCCCAAGCTTTAGTTTCCCATTTCAGTGTCACAGCCAGCCTGGGAACTAGGTCACTGACAAACAGAAAATAATGCACAATGGCTTGCTATAATCCATCCGTTTGTTTGGAAAACCGCGCGATCTCCAGGCAGGGAAAGGAATCCTTGCTACTTTTTAAACACCGTATTTCAAATTGGGGTTTCTAAATAGCCTGATAACTGTTCATTACTGTAAGAAGGATCTTACATGAGTGGACGTTATTCTACCCAACGTCAGTGCCGTGGGCTCAGAGTTTGCTCGGTAAGGCCATCTCATCGCATTAGTGCTTGGTGAGTACCATTAATGTGCTTCAAATTTGACTGTAGAAGTCCCGTAGTGGAAGATGTGGCTCTTGCCCCTAGAGGTTTGCAGTGTAAAATGAGTTAATAGCACATTTCGGGTTAGATCTGAGTGCATATTATAAATGACTAATTTATTTCTTGAATTTAACATTCCCCCCTGTTCACACTGGGATTTCTATTAATGTTTTCCTGCATAAAGGTTTTTTTTTTTCCTTTCTTTTTCTCTAGTGGTATGAATGGGAGAAATATATATTTGCAAACCAAGGTGGTTGTTACCCTTCCTTGCTTGGATGTTCATGGCACGTTTCTGGCAAAAAATCTAAACTTCAGTTTCCAAGGCTGTGGACAGCAAAGGGCATGTCTTGCAGAGATAAAATGACACCGATGCAAATAAATATCCTCACAGCATGATGGGAACCCTTCTCAGTGTTGAAAACCATCAAGGTATGCATGTATGCTCCATGTGCGATCAAAATCCGAGGCAACGTTTACTCTGGATTTATACAGTTTAACACTGCAGGGAGTTTGGGATCTTTGTAAACTATAACTCTGCCATCTCCTAAATATTTTTAGTGGTGCAAAATCTTTTGTGATCCAAGCTAGTTTGCAGTGTGACTAGTCTCAAGGTAAGGTCATGGGGAATGACATGGTTTCTTCAGTGTAGTATTCCCCTGTGTGTAATTCTTGAAGGGCAGCTGCAAACTTACTCTTTGCTGACTGGCTTGGTAAACCACGTTCTGCGTAAATATATTGATATATACCCGATATGACTTAAACTAAAGAAGAACCAGACGTGCTAGGGAGGAAGATGGCTTCATTTTTGTTTCTGCACTGAGCGTGTTTCTTCTTCCAATGTCTTTTTCACTAGAATTTAATATTTTTGGAAGCAATGTAGAGAGCCAGGCAATATCTTTATACCTGGCCCATGCCCATAAAAGTATTTTAAAATTAATTTCATGGGTACAACCAACTTCTCCAAATATCAGCTTTTTCTCTTTTTAACCATAAATGTAGGTATTCTACTCTTCCTGCTTTGTTTTCTTTTTAGAAATGCTGTTTATTACACCGAACTGAGTGACCCTGCACTGACTAGGATTTTTCTCTAAATTAAATGGAAAAGCCATTTTTTGCACTATGTTGTCTCATGTAATCAGCTATCATCTTGTTACAGGTTATTTAATTTCCAACAGAGGAACAGAGTTTTGATTATTTTCGCTTTTTCTATGGGCACTTTTCATATTTTATAAAGCTGTAGGTATAGGTAAAGATGAGGAAAGAGGAGTGCAGGTATTGGTAGTACTCACTGAGTAGCTGATTTGCAGATATGGGAGTCCCCTGGGGCTGACTTGCAACCAGATGACCAACACGCTTCACATGTTATTTATTCATCTGGCTACTTAGCACTTTTCATTGTTTCTCTTATATGAATTAATTTACCTTATAAAGCACTCCTTGCGATAATCAATGACTCATTACCCTGAAAACCTGCGGGAAAGATTAATTAAATGAAAAGTGCACAAGAGGAATGTTCAACTTTTGTATTTCTAGTGACCCAGATGTTTAGTGTTTGCTTTATGCCGAATTCTCATAAGTTACAGGAGAGATTTTTACCTTGAGCCACAGGGAGTTCAGATGGCTTAGAACGCGGTGATATTTCCTAGACATACCAAATCCAGTTCATTTATCATCAATATCCACAGGAAATAATAATCTGTTTATACATCACATTTCTCTGAGCTCTGCGAGGTTCTTGTTACGAATTCCTTCCAGCTGCTTTTCTCATTCCCATAGAAGAATTGCATGTGAAGGGTTACCGCTTACCCGTCAGTTACTCTAACAATTATTGACTGATAACCACTGGTAATCCCAACTCTCTGACAATCTTTGATAAGGGTTTTGTGTAGTTATCACGCTCTAAAATGTCGCCTCACCCGCAAAGGTCTTGAACTTCAGGTTGGGTAGCTGACACAGCCACCTTTTCTGGATCCTTGAATAGAAAGAGGTTAATAATATGGAACATGGAGCTTTTACAGCTGTAGAAATGTTGTGTAAAACTGAGCGTCGGTGTGAAACTCCAGCTTTCTGCCCCACGGGAGTGATTCCGTCCTGTTACCTTTGCTGAAGTGATGCCTGCCAGTCAGCTGCAGCTCGGCAGACAGCACTGGAGATTTCTTTTATTCTGTACGATGATTTTTGGAGAAAGTAAGTTAAATAAAGCCATAAATTAAAGCAATTAGAACAAGGTTAGGGGGGAAAGAAAAAAAAAAAAGCTATGGCTAAGCTCATTTCCTCGACTTCCTTTGCACTGCTGGTTTCGCAGTACGCCAGCTTTCAGTTCTGGTTTGTTCCCCCTCGAATCGCTGTTCACCTCTATTAGTTTCCTTGAATTTATTGTAGATTTATGTTTTCTTTAAGATCAGTAAGTACCTGCGTTCAGGCAGACCTGTGCCACAGCAGAGCAGATGAGCTGCTCCCATTCCAGTTTAGCAAGTGATCAAATGCAAGCCTGGGAGATTTCCCATCCAGGGAAGGGGCAAGCCAGACACCCCAACAATAATTACTTTACTTGTAAAGTAATCTGGGAAAAGAGGCAGAATAAGAAAGAGAGGAATAAATTCTCTATTCAGTTTTAAGGCAGCAAGAATGTAAGTCAATTTAGCTCAGTATGTTAATTAAAATGTCCAAATAGCTGTAAAGTGTAATAATAGAGAGGATGAATTCTTTGAAGTGTAGGTGACCAACAGAAATATGGATGAATACGTGACACTGCCTCTACTTTTGGTTGTCAGCTAATAAATTGCATTAAAAATGGTGATAATGCATTAAAGATTTTTGCAATACCTTGTTCTCAACTGCAAGCAGTTGTAACTGCTGTAGGGATGTTGTACCGTGCTGTAGGACAGGGAAGGTGGTACTGTGAAGGTAAGTTTGGGAAAAAGAAGATTTCAATCCCAAATGGATGCAACCTGAGATATAAATGTGTGTCTTAACCCCTAACTATGGGGGTTTAGGGAGAAAACAAACTAAATGGTATTAGTACTGTACTGAATCTACCTGTTCTGTGAATCAAAAGCTGGGTATTTTCCTCACTCCTGTGTAATTTTATTGAAGTAAAATTGTAGAAAGCTTTTGCCTTAATGTTTTGGCCCAATCTTTTCAGTGCTTCGGAGGATTGATTTAGGTGGCATAGCTGACTTTCAGGCTAGTTTCTCCCTCACCAGCCTTTACAATTCAGTGGGACTGATGGATTATAGCACTTTGGAAATCAGGCCCTAAATTCTGATGTCTACAAAACATAAAAGAGGTTGAATTGTGTATATTTTGCCCTCAACCTACACTATATTCCTTGAAGACAATAGCAAAAAAAAAATCATATAAAATTGTCTCTTTATTTGGAGGTACTTTAATATTAGAGGAGACTTGCTTCCAGCTAAGAAAACATTTGTTACAGAACTAAAAATGTTTGATATGCTGTTGTATCAGATAAACTTTGTTAGTGCACAGTAGCACAGCGCTGATAATTTAAGAACTCACAGGATTTTCAGCAGTAAAAGATCCCCAATGAGTGCTAAGCTCAGTGGGAAAATGCAGTGCATAAATCTGCTGCAAGAGGGGTGGAACAGGAGGGGAGCAGTTCTGCACTCAGTTTGGGGAACCCCAAACCACCGTTGAAGCACGTTAGAGAGAATCAAAAGCGAAGAGATGATATCTTGGGGCATAAATGTTAATTTCAATGAATTTTCATGTTAAATATAATGTCGGGCGAGACCCCATCTGGAAATCCTCAACTCACTGGAGACTCCTGCTGTCGTTTGGCATAGGGGGAGATAATCTGTTCTGGTGGAGGAATCAGCCTCTAAATGCTGCATAGTCCCAAAGTATATTCTGAAATACATTGTGGTGCATCGCAGTTGAGAGAATTGGTCACTGGAGGGATCAAAAAAGATGGAGAAAGGCCCAGGCACGAAAAGCACGGCCCAAGTTGATGGATAAACTGGTTTCATGTGATGGGATGAAGAACATCAACTGGTAAAGAAGAACCGGTGCTGAAGATGAAGGGTTGTCGCATCCAGAGTCAGCCAGCCCTGGATGATTTCAGGAGTAATTATGAAGTTGAATCTGGGAGGTGCCGGAGAGGGAACAGCAAAGTCACCCGAGAAAGGCAGCAGAGGAATTTGACAACAAACTCTAGCGAGAAAATACAGTGCCATGAAGGGGGAGGACACTCGGGCACCTGTTGTGACAGCTGTGACTAAGCATACAATGACCAGATCAGGGTGAATAACGAGAGAATCTGCTCATTTAAGAGTGTATATACAAACCCAGCAGGGACATGAAACTGTTTTGCTTTGTTTTACTGATAATGTGTTATTGGAGTCATGTCTCTGACTGTGTCCTAGAGTGGGTTCAAAACAATTACTTATATAACACAGGATATATTTAAGTCAGGGAGGAGTGGGGAGGGAGAAATATGTGTATCTCAATTTCTGGTTCATAAGCAAAATGAAATTATGTTTTTCTGAATGGATTTATTGATTTCTGTTTTTCCAACACAGGGATATACATCTCAAAGGCTGGATGCCCCTTGCAAAATCCGAACTGCAAAATAATTGGTGAATCAGATTAAATCCTGTATACATCTCTGGCCAGCGGCTGGTTCATACCCTAACCTGAACTGCATTAGTCTAAAAAGTTAACTCCTTTAAAATATGCTCAGTTGGAGTCGTGTCCGGAAGTTGGAGCCCATCTCTGGATGGCTCCAGCCTGGTCCGTGGTGGCTGGGGCTGGCTGCTGGCCAGGGCAGAGAGGCAGTCTCTGGAGCAGCCCCTGGCATGCCCTCTTCTTGCAATGCTCTGCTTTAGAAGTAGGCAGGCATCTTCTGGATCAGCTTTGGGGTTAAAGAGCCTGATTTTGAAGTGGCAAATGCACAGCTCTAGCAAAATTTCATCCGTATGTGAAAGAAAATTGCATTTGCTCCTCACTTACAGAACAGAGTAATATGCAGAACAACATCAGGGAAAACAAAAGGAAAAATAAAACTCAGCAGAGCAGTTCTTTGGGCACCAAGAAATAGCATGGTCTGATGCAACTGCCCGCACTGCAAACCTGATTCACAACTAATGGCATTCTATGCGAGGATAACCACTGCTACTTTCATTTAAAATGAAAACCATATTGAGAAACTTTGAATACGAAGACAAGATTTGTGGAATGTAAATACCTGGTGGGTGCAGCCAACCAGCACAAAATATATGTAGAGGGAGTTGGAGCTCAGTCCCTACTAGAGTGCACCGTGCTTACAGATCATCATGTACAAGGAATAAATTACAGCAGGGTTTGTCAACTAATTTGGTGGAGGTATGAATTCTTTATCTATTAATCAATGTAGGGAAGCATGAAGCACCTATAAACCATTCATCTCACTTTAGCTTCTTGTTTAAATTTAATTAGAGTTGTTCTGATCTGATTGGAAAAAATGGAGGTACCTTTGAATATAGAGGTGTCAGATGGAGTATCTTGGATAGCACTTACTGCCATGAGATCCTCAGGGCAGTGGGTCAAGTAGTTTGGACATTTTTGCAAAATGAACAGCCATAAAAATTGCTTACAGGGTAAGACCCCTTGCTCACAAGTAAATAAAAAAGATTCTCACAGTGCCAGCACCTCACCGATGTGAATGAAGTTTGTAGCAGTGTGAATTACTTCATTTTTCCCTTATGCCTGCAGTGATTTTCCCCTCTTTCATCAGTTTCTCCATTCCCTTATTGTTATATATATGTACAAGGAGGATATTTAATAGGGAAACTTAATTTCTTCACCTTTTATCCTTATCCTAACTTTTTCTACTTCTGTCAGTGTTAAAAACATCGTTAACCGCAACAGGGACAAAGTCCGATCAATGTGGGGTTTGCTTCTTTTTTAAATCCCTCACAAAATTGTTTACCTTTTCGTACCATAATTTCCACGGGGATTATAGATAAGGCTGTAGCACCTATGCATAGTTATGGTATGTTGTATTCTGCACATGTAGTATGTGATGCAGATAGTTGCAGCTGCAAGCATAGAAAGCCCCAGTGGGTCACTTGCATTTCATTTCATTTTACTTTGTCTTTAAATCAGTGACATTTGCATCTTGTTTTTTATAAAAGAATTTTTTTAAATACTTTTTTTTAAAAATGAAAAGTCATTGCTAAGCCTTAGAGTCCTACATACCAGACTTGAAAACTGCAACTTCACTAAACCCCATGTGCTAAATGTGATATACATTGATGCATGCTTATTACGGATAAATATTGTTCTCTAGGTAGTGCCTAGAAATTTTAATTAATTTCAGATATGCCCTATTTTTGTCCACGTATGCAGATTTCAAATCTGTGCCTTCGTTGATTTTGACACCGTGCAATGATGTATCCGAGCTTTCAGATGTCTGGCTCTTAGAGTTGTGAAATGATAAAGCAAACAAACCCAACAGTTCCAGCCTTGTCAATCTAGTTCTCGGTGGACAGATGCCCCGGCACTAGAAAAGCATCATCCCTTGCAATACCTCTTGACAGTGTCTAAAAAAAGCCAGAGATCTTCTGGACGCAAAAGTAAGACTGGCTTCTCATCTCGAAATCGTGTTCATGTCCACGCTGAAGCTTCTGGGTGAGGCTGCGTGGGGAACCGAGCATAACCTCTGCGCCTGCTGTGCCTCATTTGTGCATGAGTAAGTGATTTCTGGTCTCTCAGATAATCAATCTAATCTGCTTCCAGAGCAAGTTGTCTCTGGACGGTGATGGATTAATGGGTGAAGGTCCAGGTTTGTGCATTGAGGTTTCTGGAATGAGCCGGGTTCCTTGTTAGAGTTGGTGGACTGCATCATTAATTAATTAAATGGTATCATTAACTATGGATTTAAATATTTTATTGGATGCTTATCCAGTGGGAATTGACTAAACTTTCTAAGAAAATGGGAGGTTTTGGGTTTACGTAGTCACACCAGCAGGGACAGCCCTATCCTGCCAGTATATGGCCGTGACTCTTGTACCCTTGAAGGCCACTGCTGGAGGTGCAGCACAGCTCTTCTCTCCAGCAAAGCAGGGGAGGGGAGGAGGCTTCAGGATGGTCTCCTGCCCACATAGTCAGTCCGGGTTCAGCTGAGCACCTGGGGACGTGCAGAGCTCCAACACAGCCCAGCCTGGTGAGGCAGAACCTGCCACAGAGCACAGCATCATCCTGAAAGTCTTGCGAGATGGGTTTAAAAACATGCAGAACTCGACGAATTCATCGTCCGGACAACTGGCTACGACTGAGAAAGGCGGTGAATAGTTTTGGTACAGATGAGGTTTTCTTTTGGCTAATGATTTGTTTTTCATGTCACACATGGTATCATGAGAAGTTGCAGCATTTGGACATTTTTAATGAATTCGTATTGCTTGCATATTAGTCGGAATATTTCCACTGCAGCAAACACCATAAACAGTTTCCACACCGGGGTATGTTATACTGCCACCAGAATTGGTTCTTCTGATGGTTCATTTCTTTTATGCTGAGAATTCAGGACCAATTCAGCTTGGTTTTATGCATCATTAGAGATTTACAATTACTTTGCTATAGTTTCTTTCTGGAAGCCTATCTCTCATGGTTAATGCTATGGGAGCCCTGTTGTGTAGAGGCTGGTATTAGCCACCTTATAGCAATAAAGCGTTTGAGAAGGATTTAGAATTATGAGTGGCTAAATTCTCTGTGCAGAGACTGTAATACTGTTATCCCTTGCTGAGCTTGGGTTGAAATGTTTTTTGTTTTTTTTTTTTCTTCTCCTCAAATTAGAAAAAAATGTTGTTTCTTCAAGAGGTTTTGAATCATTTACATATAATTTTTTGTTGAACTGCTGCAGTCAGAAATGAGGAATTGTGAGAAATTCCATTTGGATTTCATGATGCTTAAAATACATTTAGACTGTATTAGTATATAATGAAAAGAAGGCCTTCTCATTTTTTATATCACTTTTAAAAAGTGTAATCATTATTTGGGACTTTCTTTTGATATTTAGATTTTACTTGTGTTGCTGGAGTCAATAAATTTCACAATCTTTGCCTTTGGACAATAAGCAGCGGATCTGTATGTGTTATAATCCACATAATTCATGGTTTAGACAAATGTACTATTGCACTGAAACAAACACGATATGCAGGCCCGATCTAAAGGCCATTAAAATCAATGAAAAGATTTCAAATTAACTTTTATAGCCTTTAGATCAGGCTCTAAATGGGCAAATTACAGTTATGGAGTTTCCCATTTACATACCTGTGTGCTGCATTTAATATATTTTATGGAATTGAAATTACTTGGTACTCTTTTTCATGCTTTTTTAGGATAAGAATTTGCCAAGGGGATCAACAGCAGTTTTCCCAGGCTTCAGCACAAGGATTATATAGTCAATCCACAAATGACTCAAATCTTTGAAAAAAAAAAAAAGGGACATGGTTATCAGCGAGGCTTTGAGGACAGCAAGGACAGGAGCGCTATCTGGCTTATTCCATCAGAGATTCTCATTCCCTCTCATTAACATACTCAGGACATCAGCACCGGCCATCGGTCCGCGGGGAATCGCGTCAAACTTTTAAGGAAATGCGCCCAAGACCTAACCCCTGCATTATTTCGAATAGAGCACGTCAGATTTGTCTTGTGTGAGGTTAGAAGAAAGACTAGGGCATGGTAGCATAAGGGGAGAGATTCAAAGGTTGCAGGGAATTTTCAAATCCATTGTTATAACTCAGTAACCTTTCTTCTTTTACAGGGTTCTTCTTTTACAGGGTTCTTCAATCTCGCCGAGGATGCACAGAGCTGATCTCTACGTCTGTGACATCTGCTGCCACTGTAAGTGTGAAAAAGAGATGCCTCTACCTGCTATTTCTCAGTGCCCTATAATGAAAAACCCTTTTTGGGGCAGCACTGGAAATAAGCCATCATGATATCTGATTAAACCTCTTAGGAAACTGTCACTAATCACCTTCTCTGCTCTTGATGGAATCTATTTATGCATTATAAATATACTTACTATGTGTGTGTGCTCCATAAATCACATTCAGCCCTTGTTTATGATGTATAAGCATATTCTATAGAATACACACAAATACAGATGCCAAACTCCCACAGAGTTCATCACTGGAAAATGTTTGAAGGAACTGATCCTTAATATTTAATGAGAAAGATGCTATTTCCTTCCTCAGCTTTTATCTCTGGTTTGGCATAGTCATTAAATTTGTTGTTTCCTTGCAAGATTATATAATTTATGACCTAATTTTAGACTTTTGTGTAACCGTGCTAAAATACTCGTGGCGTATCCGAATTTCTTCATATGGAGTGTTCCAGCATTAGACACCAGCTAGAACATGACTGCTCAGCTATGAGCTTCCCATCAGTGAGGAGTTACAAGCATTAAAGGAAAACAGCCCGACAAGATTCAGATAGCATTACAGGATTATATTATGGGGTTTTTTTTCCCCCTGTAAAAAATATGATTTAGCAGGATTTCCAAAGCTCACCGTACGCAGGGGTTGGCAGGAATCCCCAGGTAATACAGTAATCACCCAGCAACTCCTGTTACTTAAAATATTTTCATGCAGCAGCTCCTGACTTTCAGACCGCTCTGGGACAAATTCATGCAGCCTTCATCACGGGGAGCGATGTACGGAGCTGGGGAAAGCAGGTGAAGAAGGACACTTAGTGCTCAAAAGTGACTGTCGGTCCCCTCGCCCTTTGGAAGAAACTGTTGGCTCTGCAGCACCGTTTGGTTTTTTTTGCTGCACAAGGTGTTGCCAGATAACTCCTAAACGAATTACGCTAAAGCTGCAGCCTCATTTTTTTTGTGTCTTCTGCACGTCCAGGGTAATTCGGCGGTGTCATAAGTGGTGCTATGAGTTTCAGGTATTTTGTCAATTTAAACCATATCGTTTGGGCCAGTCCTTCATCAAACTGCACATGTCGACTATTGCATTAATGCATTTTGAGAGCACTTTATTCTGGTGTTGAAGAGGGAAGAGGCTGGTGGCTGAGGACGAGGTTGGATGCTGACTTTGTGCCCGCAGCACACTTACGAGGCTTTGTAAAGGTGCACGTCTTCCTCTACCTGACCCCGAGGTAGGCGACACCAGAGCAGTAGGGACCACGTACGTGCAGCTGAACGCACCCCTCTAGCACAGCACCTTAATGCAGCGTACGGGGTGAGGTGGGTGCCTACCTGAAAGAAAGATAAACCTCATGAAAAAGTGACATTATTTCTTGGAATGAGAAAGATTGGAGAGTGTATCTGCTTGGCTTTAATGGAGCAGTTCCAGGAAAGCAGCAGTGACCAAAGTGTTTTCAGTATCACATAATTCAAGAGTAAAATCATAATTCCAATTACCATTTCAGCCGTTTCTGGCCTTGGGAAACCTATGCTAATATTTATTATTATATGATTGACCTATGATTTCTTCATCATTTACATTAGCAACTATGATATTCATAGTAACATCCTTTAAATCATATAAGCAGATGTCAACAGTGCATGATGAAGTCACATCCTGCAGATTTTTTATTTACTTGGTCCATTTTTTTTTCTGGTAAAATAACATTGTGAGATGCATAATCTCACCTCCACCAGGCCTCTAGGGGCATATATAATCACAGAATGCATTTTCTATAATCTCACAAAATGAGTCAATTCTATCTGAGGTACAAACAGTTATACAAAGTCAGTATTTCACTTCCATCACTGCCTGACATCATCTTCCACACAGTGCAAGAAAACATTTACTTACCTCTTTGACATGAATTGCCACAAAGCCTTTGGAACAAAAAAAATTGGGGAAAGCGAGGAATTAAAATGGAATAACTTGATTTAAAGAATTTAGCCCCTTTTCTGGGGGCAGCTTTGTCAGATGCTTTCTTATAATGTCCGGACTGGCCATAGACATCTCTAATCTCTGTTCTTCAGTGGAATCCCTATGCACAAATCAATCAGAGAATTGCCCGGAATATCCAAAGCTGGAAGCTGATCCTCTTTCTTAATCATCTAAATATTTTCTTTGCACACGTGAGCAATGTGTGAATTAAATGCTGTATGTATTTCCCAGGCAGCTTCCCGAGGCGCGTTGTTTCTGACGCTTTTCTGTGCAAAGCGCTGCAGAGCAGGCTTTTCCTGAAGTTAAATTCTTCTGAATTTACATTGCCTTAACGGGTTTAAACAGGTGCCAGGTTTAGGATGTTTCAGAGAGTTTTTGGATCATTTGGAGCAAATTTTTAGAGTTCATGGTCATTACAGGACCTGTCAGGCAGGTGGACTCTTTCCTACTCTCTGGGCATGTAGCCCTGAAAACGCCCTCTCATTTCTAGATGTATGGTGAGGTAAAAAGCTCAGAATAGTCCTAGATCACGTTTCTGAAGATTGGTGGGGTATCACATTTATTACCAGTTCCTGTAACGGTGCAGGTTACAGACATGGGACCAAACACCTGCAGTGAACCTCCTCAGGCAAAATTCTCCTTGGCTTCAATCGTGGTTTTTTCCGGAGCAGAGACCGCTGGCTGCACCCAGGGCGATCCGCCGGTTCCTGGCTTAAGAGGCACTTATAATCTACTGCTAAGAGACTTATTAGCAATGTACAAATGAATTTGAAGCAAGAGAAGCATTCTTCCTAGAAGAAATATATTTTTTTGTAAAATTAGTTTTGCTGACAGAAGTAATTGGGCTAACTGCTTGTGACTATGGATGTTATTTGTTGCCCCTTATCTTACCAAAGCAAAGGGTGCCAAATACTTTGAACTTTGTAAATAATTGTTTCCAAAGTGTGGATTTTTTTTTATTTTCTCTATATAAATTCTTTAGAGAAAAGCTGGCTTCTAATCCTTTCTCTTCCAAAGCTTTTACAGCTCAGCTTCTTCCCACTCTAGATATCTTTTATTTTCCCTCTTTCGGTTTTAATATTTCTTAGATATTATAAAAGTCTCTTTTAAGGGTAAATCTAGAGCTTTTGCTCAGATTGGAAAAGTCATTCCTAAAGCTTTAATAGATTGGAGAGAGAGAGAGAGAGAGGAAAAAAAAACCCCAAATTAACTTTATTTCAAACTGCCACAGATTCTGGGGCTGTGACGTGGAGACGAGCATCCAAGTGCCCGACTGGTGCCCGGAGCCGGGGTCCTGGCCATCGGTCTGGGTTTTTTTTCTTGCTCCAGATACCTGGCTGGTGCAAACAGCTGGTGGAGGGGTTGGTCCTGCACCGGTGGTTCATTCCTTCTGGGCTGGACAGGAGCCGGGAACTGCTCTGCCCTCTCTGTCCTACCACACTGGTGCTCACCATCCCCTCCTGTGCCCAGGAGAGGGGCACAGTTTTCTTGCAAACACAATTTTTCTTGGTTTTGTTTCACTTTTGCAACCACAGCAACAAATTTTAACCCAGAAACAGGACAGAAAGCTCTCCCAGAGTGTGCGTTATTGAAGCAGTGTCAGAAGCCGGCAGGAAATCCAGAGTTATTATTTGCATAAAAAGAAGCAAACTTGCGGATGTGGGAAAACTGAAACGCTGGAAAAGCAAGACATGACTTACTCCATCATCCTGGAAAGCTGAATGTGAATGTTCTTACTTATCTGTCTATCTGCTATCTATCTATCTATCTGTTTACTTATTTGGAGAAAAGACATAAATAATGAGAAAGGTACGTCTCTAACCGGAGCAGTTACCTTGCCTTGAGTTCTCAGAGGCGACAGGGATGGGTATGGTTTGGGTAGACGTGGATAGCCCAGAAAAATAAATGACAGTTTCACATGCTTGCATTGCCACTGGAGCAGGGCTGGGTGTTAAATCCCGGTTTTCAGCCTAAGGCAGTGACCTAAACCAGGGAGCAGCAAAGCCCAGGCATCCGTGGGGAACTTCTGGAGTCGCAGGAGCTTCTTAGCAGATCCCAAAGGAAGGATGCGTGTTGAGACACCTTATTGAATCAGTCTCAGACCAAGCACAGAAATACGTCATGGCCAACGTAGGGCTCGTCAGCCCTTCGTCTAGTCAAGATCCAGCTGCTGTTGAGGGATGCTGACTTCATGTCTCGTGTTTGTGCCGTGGTGCCTTTCCCCAGCTGTCCTCCAACGCTGAGGGAGAACGTAATTCCTGTTAATCCCAGCTGTGAGATTTACTTCTTGAGCCTTCAAGTAAGAACTTGATGGTAGGAGATTCCCGCTAAGACTGATCTTTCCTCCTTCCCCTCCTCCAAAGCCAGTGGTTTCAGGTCTTAGATGCCACCAGCAGCTCCACAGGTACTCAGTTGGTGGTTTGCTCCCTGACCCAGCTGAGGTGGGAAGAAATTTATAATTCCCAGCATTTTTTTTCGTTTAAAAAAAAAAAAAATTATGATTTTTAAGGCGGCACCTTAGAGCAGAGCCCAAATGGGAATGTTTGCATTTGATACCATCCATCAACGTCGAGACACCAAGGGAGCGGCTCCTCCGGCTCCTTGCATCGCGGTGGACAGAAGGAGCTGTCAGGGAGCCGCGTGCGGCCGCCGCATCGAGCCGGGCAGGAGCCATGCTGGCAGAGATCCCTTCCACAGAGGGGATTTCTGCACTGACAATTTTTGGCTCCTTTAGGTTACTTTGGAGCTGCGCAGAATTTGTAATGTTCTGCACTCACGGAGGGGCTGACAGGGAACTTAAATACAGATTGCAAAGATAGATCATCTCCCAACATCACTTTGTTTTCTGCTGCTCTAAAATCATTTTACTTGTTCCTGCAGCTCCTATAAAGCCAGAAGAGCTCTCTATATTTGCTTCCCGGATGCCTTTTCCTCCTCTGCTTACAACTATAAAAGCAGCTTTTCATGCTCCAAATGAGAGATAAATTGAAATCGCTGCTGAAGAAATAAAACACGAGGCTAATCAAATTGTAGCACAGGAAGCAGCCTTCAGCCAGTGCATTTTTTGAGAACTATTTTTAGAATATATTTTTATTTTGTCACTCCATATGGGAAGTCAAACCCATATGGTTTGGGAGAATGGAAGGTTGTGCTTTTATAGAGATCTCGCAAACCATCCCTGCTCAGCCACGTACTTAAACATGTGCTTAAATCCAATCATCTGCGATGGGACCGAAGCACTCGAACTCCTCGCTGACTGGGACCTCGGGCCCTGTCTGAGGTTGTAAGAGTATTGCTCCCTCCTGAGATGTAAAACCATTTTATATTCATTAAACTGGTCTCCAGTTAACTTGGCTTTTCTTAATTACGACATTTCTCATTCATACACCTTTCCTTTTTTTTTATTTTTTTCTTTTCTTTTCTTTTTCATTTCTTCATTTCTTCTCCGTTGTTCGGATGCCCTGATGAATGTGTTTGGTCCAGCACCAGCCAGGATGTGATGCTGAACATCCATACCTTCTCTCTCCTGCTTTTCACAGTAAACGTCACTGCCCTGCAAATATCAAGATTAATGTGGTACTGCGGCACCTTCTGAGTATGCTGATGAAGCAATAATTGACTAGAAAAGGTATTGTACTTCTGATAAACTAAATGTATAAAATTAGAAGTATGCCCTCAGTGTTAATGCATCAGAATATCCATTTTACTTGTGCTTTAGGTTGTTCCATGAGACTTCACCAATAATTATGTTTCTTTTAAGGAATTTTGTGGGATGGTTAAAAACATCTACAGAAAGTTTCTAACCATGTAAATTCCAGAGGATCATTTTATGAATATTTTCTATTGTAATCTTGGACTTTCTTCCCTGTGCGGTTTCTCAGAAGTCAAAGTTCAAAAAACCCAAATTTAAACCATGTGTTATTTATTACAAATTCAAAGGCAAAATTTACCTGAGCTTGTGTTCCTTGTGCTCCCAACTCTGGTGCTGACTGCGGTATCGAGGTACCATTTCTACAAGCAATTAGGGATGCCCCTAAAGCAGTGGCACATATGATAACAGTCATGGGGGGAACCTGAGTTTTTCAGTCTTACCAAGTCCTCAGAGGTATGGGTGTCCAGATCAGCTTGTTGGCTGCTGAATGCCCAAATCTATCATTAAAAATTATTTTTGAAACTCAAAGAGCTCCATAGGCAGGCTGCCGCTGCCTGGGTTCCCCCCAAGCTGGCAGGCAGAGAAAGCCACGCAGCGTTGTGTGGCAGGCAAGAGGCAAAGTTAAATCGTACGTCAGTTAGTACGAAACGCTTAAATAGCTGTTTGATCGTGTCTCAGATGATAGCTGACTTTGTCTACAAGAGATCTGCAAGGCATAGCAAAATGCAGCTGGGCGAAATTTGGGTGGTGTGGATTACACAGGTTCAGCGTAGCAGAAACCCTGCAGAACTGCTTTCTGACCAAAGGATAAGAAATTTTATGTGTTGCTTTTGATTCAAAAGTTCTATTTGGCCTCAACGTGGAAGAAATACTAAACAAAGAGCAGGGCATTGGCAGTTAATATTTTTATGCTTTTTTTCCCTTAGGAAACAATTCTCCACTTTTTTTTTTTTTTTTTTTTTTTTTTTTTTTTGGATAAAGTACAATGGGAATAGGACTGCAGAGTGGAGAATTCAGCATGGCAGAAGGATGGGAAAGATGGAGACTGCTGAGATGGTTTGGATGCTGCTTCCACCAAGTAGAAGGGTTGTTATACTAAAATCGTTCATCAAAACCGAGACCTCATATGGATTATTTTATTGGAAAGTCAAGAAAACAACTACTGATTTTTTCCCCCACAAATATAAAGCAGAGATCTTGTGTAAGAGGAGACAATGTTAAAATAACTGAGCACCAGAAGGGGCTGAAAGGAAAAGCCTGAGGTTAGAGCAGAGAGAAACTGTCAAATGCTTTAAAGAAATTTTACGAAGCCATTTTTGTATTCACAATATGTGGTCATTTTGAAGTCAGAACTAATCTAACTACTGTTAGATTATTTGCTCAAAGTATCTTTACAGTCAGAAAAAACCCATCACTTGTATCCCACTTTAAAAAGTATGTTCTATACCATTCTGAAAAGACAATAAAAATCCCCTGGGTTTATGATGCTCAGATGTATTGGAATTAGATGCTAGTAGGTGGGTTTTCCCAGAAATATTATTCTGGAATATTTGAATAACACAACTTTTGGACCAGGTGCTTGGGTTGTGTGTGTGATGTGGGTACGTGAGCACTATGAGGTGGACTCGTGATGTCACTGCATTTCTTGTACGTCACTCAGCACAGCTCAAGATCGTGGCCCCAGTAAAGCCAACCAAGAGTTTGCCAGTGACTTCATTGGAGCCAGAATTTCATCCCAGGCCAGAGGCAGCTGATGGAGAGTGCCACGGGCTGGTGACTCGGAGCCATTTCAAGTCAGTGATGTAGAAGTGAAAAAATTCCTTGTCACATGACTGATCTCATCGGCAACCCAGGGTACCCAATTTTCACTTTGGATTTTCTACCGAGTTTCCATTCATATTGCAACTATGTAGATAATATGTTATGGCATTTTTCTTAAAAAAGTAAAGAATTTATTTCTTTAAGAGACAGGCGATTTGTGGAAGACATTTGTGTAATTTTGCATTCTAAATGTGATTTATATTTATAAATAAATTTGCATAAAATCTCCACCTCTCGATGTCATAGTTCTATTTTATCTTTAATTCAGATGCTCAAAAAATGTAAATTATTTTTACAGCTAAATAAAAGCTATACAAAGCTGCCAGGAAAGAATAATGAGATACACATTGTGCCATGCAGCCATGATAAATCCAGCAGCACCATGGTTACAGTCAAAATGTGAGGCCATCAGCAACTAGGGAATATCAGCATGTATAGATTTGTCTGACTAGATTTAGCAAACTAATCTTAACTAGGGAAGCTCATGACACTAGGTCAGCAAGAAAAAATATTTACCTGAAAGATAGACAGGCACCTAAAATGAGGAGGAACGGCCGGTTTATATGGCAAGGGTTTATTATAGATTAAAACCATCAGCTGTAGTTGGGCCAGGTTCTAACTATGTGTTTTGCAGAAATAAAGATATCAGCATTCCTGTAACACGGCAAGGTTTGCAAATTATTGGGGGGGTTTGCTAACGATAGTATGGGCTTATAAAATACAGCCTGGGCATGAGGATGGCACCAGTGAGAAGGTATATTTGCATCCCCTTAGTCATTGTGCCATGGCTCTGGATTGACTAATAGATTAAGAACTGGGTTCCCCTCATTAGAAATTAACTCAAAGAAGAGGAGATAATTATACAAAATGAGGGTGTGAAGAGCCTCAGCTGACAGCAGTCAAAGGAAAGTAAATAAAAGGTGCCCTGAGTCCACCCACCCCTCTCCTGGTGAGGAGGCTTAGGGGACAAGTTGTCTGGATTCTCAAGATGACAAGCTTTGCTTTCTGTGGCTGGTACAGGTAGGTCTCCCCATTCTCTGTTTTTTGCCTTGTTTCTGACTGTGTTACCCGGTAACACTAGGGGGTTTTGGTGTGTGTTTTTGCTGCTGGAAATGTCTTACTCCATACTGCTCTTTAAAGTTTAAATAGAATGAAATAAAGGTGATATGTGTAGCGCTGCTGGCTCGTTGCTATTCCCTGTTTGCTGAATTACAGTGGTCTTGCTTTAGTTAAACTCAATATTTGGGTCAAGCAGCTCCAAGAGCGGCTTCCCAGGAGCTGGGTGACTGCTCCAGGGCTCTTTGCAGGAGGAGGCACATGAAAGACCAGGCAGCGATGAAGGGGTGCGTTCAGTGTTTTGTGGCTGACCAACCACCTAGGATGTTTAGAGGAAGCAGCTGTCATGAGCTCTCCTTTAGTGCCTAAATTTTGCAGAATCCGTTCGCTCTAGAGCTGTCACTCTCAAATTGTATGTTGTGGCAAAGCGTATGTGATGTGTACCAAACCTTGTCTTCTGGAATCTGCTGCTTTTCTCCTTTAGGTTTCCTCTTCCAGATAAAAAAAAAAAAAAAAAAGTTTTGTGATAAGCTTTATCCTGGCACCAGGCAGGATGCTGCACGATGCTGCGCACCTCGCCAGGAAGGTGCTGAGCCTTCTAAGCCCCGTGGGTTTAAGGACCACTGGGTCCTCAGCATCCTGAAGGACTGAACCCTGTGATGCTCAGTTTTCCCAAGCGTGTGGACAACAGTTTGCAGTGAATAGGGACAGCCTAAAACTTGCGTCAAAAGGAATGCTTTGTTCCGCTGAATCGGGGCAGTGAATGCGTGTGCATCTCTGAGAGCGTGGACGGGCCTGTTGACTCCTAAGGACCACTCATGTGCCTTAATTGAGTATGTGCATGAATGCTTAACCGCCTGGGATCAGCATAAACATCCCTGAATGTCAAGCTCTCTTCTGTGTCTATTTTGTAAAGCTAATGACCACCAGACATTAAAAACCTGGTTCTGGTCTTTGGAGATGCTGAGGCATCTTATTTCATATTTTTTAAAGGTGAATGCCTTCACCTTAAAATAAAATGTCTTTATGTCAGAGACAGTGGAGCATAGAAAAATGGAGAGCTGTAAACTTAATGCCCTTGGAAGCTTAAATTTTTTTTTTAAATGTCCATAACTTAAAAAAGGAACCAAATAATGCTGCTTAGAAACATTTAAAAACAAAAAATCATGCTCAGCAGACAGCTCTTATGACAAGGCTCTGCCCAGAGTGAATTTTTATGCGTGAGTTATAAACCCTTGAAAAATGGGGATCCTAATGCAAAAGCTGACACAGCTTTAACTAAAGCAGCTCTAGTAAGTGCTGCTATAATTATTTGCTCATTAATTACAAATTTTGCAAGACATGAGAGTAACACAAATTGGAAAATAGGAATAATTATCAGTAATAATGACACAGAAGCTGGACACATTGAAAGTATCTTCCTCTTTAAATTTAATAATAGCAAGACAGCTAGGAAACTAATAAGAAATACATAATTGAAAATTAACCTTGCAAATCTGCTGTTAATAAACCATGGTACTCTTGCGTTACAATAATTTTACAGAGCCCTTAATTTGCATTTGAAGTGTTTTTCCAGGTAATACTTTGTGTGTTCACAACAATTAGTATGTCTTTGAATTAAAACAAAAATACGAAGGCAGGATTTAGTATAGCTGAAGAGCACGGGATCGTATATACTGTAGTTTTTAGCAGCTCAGAGCTCCAATGATTGGAAACTGAACATACAATGGTGACTTTTGTGCCTGCTGTTATGCCTGAATGCTGTTTTGTTATTGTTGAATTCGAGTATTGTAGTGTTTTGTGCTTTCATCCTTCGCTTGTGTAAATATACCAGTTGGGCTGTTGGATCGCTTGCGCCTTCTCATACTCCGAGGTGTGAGACTTGGTTACTTAGGGATGCTCGAAACCATCCAGGGCATTGGTAACAGGTAGCGTGTGGCCCTTGAAGCACTCTGCTGCAGCGCTTGTTTTTAGCATCGTCTTTGCGTAGTTTTAATGGCTCTGATGGGGCAGGGTAAGCCAGCGTAGCCTGCGGCTTAAGGGAAAGGTGCTGCTTTATTGCAGGTTGGCACCTTGTGCCTGACGTTTGCCCGTGGTTCTCCATTCAAAGGGAAATGGTACTTCCTTACGGATGTGTTACATCTGCTGCCAGTTGGCAGAAGTCTATCAAAAGCTGTTAATCAATTTGCAAGTAAGGATGAAGAGAATTGTTTAGTCAAAACTACGACTGAGTCAACTGCTCTTGCTAGATATCGCCCACTCATAAAATAAACCTGGTGCATATTGCTGCCTGCTCCTTGTGTTCAGTCACAGAAAACTTGCATGTTTGTAGCCAAGAAGTGTTTAATAATTGTGGAGCTCATACCTACCGAGAAATGAGCGCTCAGCTGAAAAAAGAGGATGAAGGTCCCTGACTGCAGGCTTGTACTTATATCGCAGTGTTAACGGCAGTGGAGATACATACAGAGTTTCAAAGTTGTGTATGGCCAAGCAGCTTAGAAAAAAAATAAAAAAATAACCCAGAGACCTACAGTGTTTGGCATCAGAGAGGAGGAACATTGTACACAAACAATTGGGTTAAGAGTGTGCACTCCAAACAGCGTTTCTGCACAATTCCAAACTCCATCGAGGGCTGCATGTAAAATGTTGGCTTCTTTGTGCAAACCCACAAATCCTAGGGAAAAGGCCATTAGGGGTCAGCAATTCAGCTGTTTGTCTGCTCACTTTATGTAAGAGGTTAGCAGCAGTATGCTTTTTGTCCAAAGCCAGCAATAGCAGGAACAGCTTGTTTCTGAAAGGGCTGTGGCTCCCCTAGTAGTGACAGAAGAAGGGGTCCTGAAATAAACCTCCAATGTGGATAGTCTTTGATTTGACCTTTTGTCCATTTATTTGGCTATAAGCGTATGCTTAGCGCAGCATTTGACTCCTGTCTCTCCCTTCCCATACAGCCTATATAGCTCAAGCACCACCAGCACAGATATTTTTCCTCCATTTCGGTAGGTTTCAGGGAATTTGGAAAACGTTGCGATGTGGGGCTCTAAGGCGTTTTGGTTGCCCAAGCTTCTCCTCCAGAGGAGGTCAGGATGATGTCTGGAAAAGCAAACCTCCCATCCCCTCGCAGCCTCTGGGTGAAGTCCCAACAGCACAGCAACTCTCACGGGTGGAGAGGATGGCGATGTCCCCTTCCAAATGCCTTTGAAATCAGTTTTCATTTTTGTATTTTTTTTAAGATGTAAACTGACTTTAAAGCCTCTTCTGCTTTGGGGGGGAAAAAACCCATGGAAATCTCTTAAAGCAGTGCAGTAGAACTTATCTGTGTGAACTCAGTGTGGCTGTGTCTGACTTGAAATGTACTGATGTGAGGAGAGCTTCACTTGGTCCACGAAGTGAGGATGGGTGTTCCTCAGCTTAACCCCGATCAGGATGTAACCATTCCATTTGTGAATGTCAGAATTAACAGTGTGGAGTCAAGAGATGACCCAGTGAAGGACTGTTGAAGACCAGTTAGATGCAGCTTCCCTCCCATGTGTGTCTGTAGGTCCTGTTGGCAGTTCCCTGCAAGACCAGAGCAAGTGCTGGGGCCATGGTGGGTTTCCTGTGGGAGCTCAGCCAGTCTCCCAGCCCGAGAGAGGCACTGAGCAGAGCTTTCTGTGTGAGCAGAGGCATGTCTTGGGTGGAGAAAGCCTTGAGAGCTGAATGGATGAAGAGGAGCAGGCAGTCACTGCTCCAACCTTGAGAAAAAGGAGATGAAAATATCCTCTCCTCCATCTGAAAAACAAGAGGTTCTGGGAGAAATGTGCCTCTTAATGATGCTCCTGCGGCAGCCTCTGCTAGTGATTCCTGATCAGTATTCTGTTCATCACTGCTTTCTCAAGGAAAGACATAAAGGAACAACTTAGCCAAAAGGAAGCTATTTTTAGAAGATGGAGAGATGACTTCCCCCCCCCAACCGTTCTGCTGTTATTTATGTTGTGTAGTTCTTGAGTTATTTATTTCAGTGGGAGCTGATGCAAAGTGGGACGGTGTTTAATGTGTAGAAGGATGTTGAAATCCATCCTACAGCTGTCCTTGCTATTTCAGGGCTGGGCTTTGATAGTCCTTCCAACCTGCGAATTGGATGGTGCTTCTTGGACATTGTCAAGGTGCAGCTGATTGCGAGGGGTGTTTGTTGTCTCCAGTCCCTCCAGCTTCCAGCGCACTGACCGTGCTTCTGCACTATGTCACTGCAGTATATTTTAACCTGCCACTTAACTCACCCATATGCATTTTTAAAACACTAAAAAGCAACTGATAATTCAAAGTGCGCTCCAAGGTAAAAATAAAAAATGTTATACTTTTCATCGATTGAAACTAATTTATGCGAACTGGGCTCTGCTCGCAACTGCAGCAAGGTATAAATGGTGACATCATTGAGCATGAGCTCTGCCAACCGGAGTTAGTGTTGGGATGACAATGGAGTGATTTAACTATTATGATCTCACTTAATACTTCATACTTAAAATGTAGCCTAACCTGTAATTCAGGGTTAGATGAAGCACACATTGTAGAGTTATTTCAGAACAGATTTTGACACAAACTTTGCAGTTAAAGGAAACGTTTGAGTGACATACATACTACATATGCCGTTACTCTGTAAAGCTGGTGGAAATCCCTTCAGAAAGGAAAATTTACTGTGGAATATTTTCAATTTTTTATATATATGTGTGCATGTCCATAGACACATGCACACAAAAGGGGGGAAAAGTCTGGAATATTGTCTTAACCTTTCTGATATAAAATCATCACAGAAGAAAATCACTTGAATCAAACAAATATAGCTGCATTTTTTAAATCCCAAACCCCATCATCCTCACAACTATAACAACAAAGTACTATAGACATGATGGGTGATGAGTTAGAACTTTTAACACCAATTTTAGTTTCCAGCTTTTTTTTACAGAAACACTGCTAAAGTGACCTCACATTCAATGAGGGAGGTATTGCAGCTGGTCTGAAAAAGCATCAAGTAAAGCAGCAGGAAAAGAAAAGCTTGTTTTCCTTGATGCTTTGGATCCCCAGGTGTGTGGCCGATGGGGGAGGACATGCTTCCCCTGTCCATGCCTCAGTGCCAGCCTCTGCAGATGGAAGTCTTCAGTTCGTTTGCTCATCTGAGGTTTTTTAAATTATCTGTTTGAGAATTAGAATAACAAGGTTTTACTAGTTTAGTGCATGGTGAGGAGAGGTAGAGCTTAGGTTGAGTGTGATGATGGAGAACAACATCTGAGCTAACAACACCTGAACTATAGGACAGTCTGACAACAGAAGAAATGGTGAGTAGTAATCTTCCAGTCAAAAATGTGCAGGCAAGATGCTTATGTTTCTTTAGGATGAAACTGGGTGGATGTAAGAGGTATTAGTTGCTAACCTTGGGCACTGCAGTAGGAGATTGGGGTGGATAAACCAGGAAAAGCTTTTCCTATTTGTGTGGGTTTAGCCAGTCTTCTGGCCTTGGCACCGTACCTAAGAGATCTATGGCTCTGTGGATGTGAGATGGTTGTGGAGATGACACCAAGCTGGGGGGAGTTGTCAATAAGTTGAAGGACAGGACTGCCCTCCAACGCAGCCTTGGCAGGCTGGAGAAATGAGCCGACCACCCTCATGAAGGTCATCACAGACAATGCAAATCCCACACCTGGTTTGGAGTACAGGAATTATGTACAGGCTGGAGACTGGCTGAGGAGCAGCTTTGTGGGCAAAGTCCTGGTGGAAAAGCTGTTTAGTCACCAGCGTGTCCTTGCAGTGAAGAAGTAAATACTCAAAGCTTAAATGGAATAGGCTTTGCCTTTGAAGCTGGCCCTGTTTTCAACAAGGAGTCCAACCAGAGAGCCTTCAGAAACCCCTTCCAAACAAAATTGTTCCATGATTAGTTAACTTTGCAACTGCCTTTAAGGGATAGGAAGGAGTAATTTTGGGTAAGTTTTTTTTCTCTGGGAATGTGGTATTGTTTGCACCTGCAGTTCAAAGTCTAAGATTTGCAAAGATTCATTCTTCTTGACCTTAAGGGTCAGTGTTGCTGCTCCTTTTTGTAGAGAAAAAGGACAATGAGTATCCCAGAAAGAATGTGGTCAAGCCTTGAATCTGCAAACTGCCCCCTTGTCTGGGAAAATGGCCTTTCTTTTCCCCCCCCTCTAAGACTGTCATGTTCTGTGTCATGAAGCCAGATCTGGTTGCTCATTGCTGGCCAGCAGCAGCCCATATTTGATTGAAAACATGTTTCAATGGTTACTCAGCACGTCTGGGGCTGAGACGTTTTATACTTGGGGAGAGGGACTGGGTTTCATTGGGTAAAGTTTTTTGCACCCGTGTTTGAAAGTCTTTTGCAAAGACATTTTCCATGCCAGTGGAATGACCTTGTGACTGCTATAAATACATATCAAAAGCAAACATTATTAGTTCAAGTGTTTAAAGTATAGTGACACAAGAAGTATTCATCAATAGGAGTCTTTCAGTTGAATTAGGATAAGAAAAGGAAGGGGTGGGGTGTCCAAATCCAGAATTCTAGAACTTTTAGTTTATTTAAATGCTACTTTAGGATTTTTTCACTCCAGAAAGAATTTCCAGTGTTCCTTAGAGCTAATAGAAAATTTTATGGGTTTTCAATCAGAATTAGTTTAAGCCACTAGAAAACATCCTTTGTTCCTATATTGATAGAAACCCAGTATTCTCCTTTCTTCCTGTTTGGCCTCCCCTGCCCTGGATGCAATGGGAGTAAACACAGTAGAAGGATTTGTATTACCAGCAAAGAGAAACAATTGCAGCAGTGTTTAAATTCACAAGGTTTGAGTATTGTAACTGGTGTTTATTGGGGGGGGGAGGAGGAGGGAATGTTTATCCCACTTTAGTTTTAGAGGCTCTGCATTTGTGTTATCCATGCTTATCGCAAACGGACAAATGTTTTTCCGTATAACAGAAATATTTCTATTAGATAGTCCAAAAACAGCCTAGAAGCCGTGAGATCCCAGGAATAGGTTTCTCCCTCTAGTGGCAGCGGAAGGGAAGATACAGAGCTCTCAGGCCAGGTAGCTTGGCTCTTTTAGAAAGAGCATATGAGGCAAAAGACCTGCTGTTTGTTTACAACTTCAAAGATTCACGTGGCACGAAATATCTGCAACTTCATGGTTCTCCTTTGTCATTGAAATACTTGTAAAACTAAGATAGCAAAGCAAGGATGTTTCTCTAATTTTTAAAAATTACCTTGAGGCTCAAAGTAAAACTGAGGCAACTTGATAAAGACAAATGCTAATGAGTTTGGTGTCCTCTTCTCACCTGTTGGGAGAACCACGGAGCAGACACTGTATTTGGGAGTAACTGTTGGAGCTCGCTCAGCATCTGTCCCTGCAAATAATGCCTAGCGCTGGGTAGCCTACAGAGGGGGAGGGATGGATGATCTTCAGAGAATTGCCTTAGCGAGTGTTTGAATGGCATTTCAGTCTACCATGCTAGTTTGCCATGTAAAATATAAACCCATGATCTCGATGATTTAATTACCCCTTGTGCAGAAAAGGGCAAAACATACTGTCTCTCTAGGCAGAAGAACCTGACCACCACCTATAAGTGAAACAGTAAGCACAGTGAACCAAATCTACCACTTCTGCCCTGTTTCTGCTTTCCATCTTCTGTTGATGCCTTTATTACCGGAGAAGAGCATAAAACCACTAATACTTGGTTTAGACTTGTGCAGAAAGTTTGATCTGAGGGAAGCTGGCTGAAACAACTGATCTCTGGTTGGCTTCTGAATCTCTGTTGTCACCATTTGAGTCCCCATGACTCAGTCACTGCTTCTTGTGAGTATTTTGGTAAAGTGTTACTTCAATAGAAGAGATTATGTGAATGAAAGAAAAGGTTGAAGCATCTTAAATTCAGGGAGAATGTGTCCTTCAAGCACTACAGTGCTGAAAGTACTGTTCAACTAAAGGATGTGAGCTGTTTTCAAAAGAAAATGTAATAAGACACCCCCAATCCCCCTGTGGCTGGGGTGCAGCTGATAGTAGACCAGGTGGTGGAGGTTACCTTTGTCTTATGTGGGATGGTAGCAGAGGTGTCCCTTGCCAGGCTGGGGGCAGCATGTGTGGAAGCTTGCCTGCCTTCTTGGTAAGTTCCACCTGGGTTCTGGGAGTGAAGAGCTCTGGCTTGGGAAGGCCCGAGGAGGAAAATACGGCCAGTGTCTGTAGCACACCTTGTTACGTGCATGGTGTCCCCTGGGACACAGGAAACGCCTGCCTGACCTGTAGGGTCATGTGCATTAGTCCATGAATTTGGAAGTCTTCTATCAGGGACAAACTTAGCGACTTCAGAGTGAAATGTGAATTCCATTCCTTCCAGTTGGGGTTGTGAATTAGCAAGGCAGTCTAATTGCAGCTTCTCTCAGTGAGAGTTATCAATATCTCTCTTGCCTTTTCTAAAGGCTGTTGCTGTGGAGCCTGTTTCATGTTAGGTCTTCCTGAGGAAAGGACTTGCCATGGGAAGTCTTGATTCTGGCAGGTCTGTATGTGCCTGCTGAACGGTTGCGGCGCCCGAGCTTGCTGCGGATAGGAGAGCTCTTGGCAAAGGGTCATGTTTGCCTGTCACCTTGTCCGCGGGACCAGGTCAGCTTGTTGCAGATGTTTGCCCAGCAGCCATTGTGTTGCCTGGAAGGTTTATTAAGACATTAATTAACAGCAGTACAGAAAACACATTGGGACTTATTTCTTCCAGGCTGACTACTTCTGTGAGAAGGTTCAAGTCTTAGTTACTTTCTAAGTTATAAAGCAATAATTCAGTCTTTTAAAATGGTGTTATCTTTGGATTATATCTTGCCCTTGCTCTGGCAGATACCTGGACTGCTTTTCCAGCCTCTTGTTTCTGCACTGTACCTCAAAACTGTTCTAATTTTATTTTACCTCCCTGTAAAGTTTCCTTTCATTTGTTGCCTTTGCTTTTCTTATTGCTTTTTATGCTCTCAACTTCATTATGCAATTGTTCCAACCCTGCTCTGTATTTGATGTTTTATAACTCGTGTCTGCCTTTTTTCCCCCACTGTTGATTGCTTCTACATTTCTCTGTTCCTTCACACTGGCTTTAAAAATAAAATAGGAAAAAACAACTTGAACATTCCCTGTGCAATTACTGCGAGGTGGTACACATAACCCTTGGGCATACATTAATTTATCTTTGAACACTTTCTATTTCCTCCGTGCCCTTTCTCTCCCCAGCTTTATCATGCTGAATTGCACCCTGCACTTAGTGTCCCAACTTTGCTCTGCTAAAATCTAATCTACTTGTTTTCTAAGTTTTAGTTGAACATTAATCCTAGTGAAATCCTTAAAGACTGAAGTCCTGATTCCGCCCTGCAACACCAGTAATAATTGCTATTACAGAAGCCTTACTCAAGAATTATTCCTTACAAAAAGCCATCATCTTTCCATACTTCAGATGATGAAAACAATACCTGCAGCCAGGACCCACTGTAGGACTGTGTACAGTAAGGAAATATTTTTTCCACAACATTCACAATTGTTTCTCAAACAGCTTCGTCTCTCCAAATTTTAGCCTTTCACTTTGACATCGTCTTGGCATTGTGGCTTGGCAAACGCAGCGACAGTCTGATGGGTCCAGTGAGACTTGTACTAAAGAGAAGAGACATCTGATTGCTGGTCAGAGTGTTCAGTTGGTGATGCTCTGCAGAATAAATGTAGTGTCCAGCTTTTCTTCAATGCAGAGAAGGAAAGAAACAAGTATCCTACAGACCTGCGAAAACAACCTTTTGCATATGACTTCAGATTTATTGGTAGGACAGTCTCATGCAGAGTGATTTCAGCAGGTATCTGTAGTCTAAAAAATACCTCTGAGCAGTGAGGAGAGCCAGCCTGGCCATGGCAATGTCCATAACAAGTATTTGGTGAAATGTGCCTGCATCAGATTGTGCTCAGGTTGCTCAGGGCTGCAGCAGGCACAGAATGATGGAAAATGTGTCATCAGGATCCATGAGAAAGCCACAGAAGGAGTAGAAACAAACTGCCTGGAGATGGGTGGTGGTGCAGGAATGAAGAGGATTTTATGTCCATAAGATGTAGCTGTACCTGGAAAAAAGGCTGTGAGCAGCAGCAGCTGGTGAAGGAAGGGAGGCTGGCTACTGCATGACTTCCTTGAACCCGAAGTCTTTTGGTGTGTGGCCAAGCAGTCCATTTCTGGGACTTTCATAAAAACCTGGATGAGGTGCCTTCAGGTGACACATGAAAACAGCTCTGGCCCAGCAGCAGTAATTACCAGAAATATCACATTCTTCTGAGGACCAGACATCTGTGGGCTGGCAGGAGAGGAGGACAGTGGCTTGTGGAAGGTTAGTCACTGCTGGTCAGCTGCGTCTGTAGTGCCAACCCTGGAGTTGGTGAGCAGCAACACAACAGGAACCCATGATGGGTGTCCCAGAGGATCATCATGATGGGGGGAAGGTAGCACATGCCAGAGGTACTGGGACATGGGTCTCACCACAAGTACGGGCATGTCAACTGCAGTCATGACCCTTCCATAAATTCTTTTTAAAAAAGAGCCGGCTTAGATTGATAAGCATAAAGTCTACATGTTAGTCAACACAAAGGGCTTGAAGCAGACTCCAGATGAGACCTGGACTTTTCCAGACATGTAAAACTAGTTCCTGAAAACTCCCGATGGCTATCTCCATTAAATGTAGTCCTTTAACACTGATACAATTTCATATTGATTATTTGGTTGAAATTTTCTGAATGTATTTGCCTCGTATTTGTCCTTGTGTTATCATATGTAATTAAAACATCTAATAAAATATTGACTTTAAGTGACCTCATCAATGTCATAGCTTATTAAGTTTTGTTTTTTTCATGCAATGCTCCTTTTCCTCTCTACTGAGTGATTACATTCATTTGTTTATCATAATTTCTGAGCACATATATTTTGGAAAATAAAATTGAAATGCCAAGTGCTTTCAAGAAACACTTTCAAGCACAGTAAGTGATGTATCTGAGCATATTTAATCTTTTATAAAGTGCAACATGAAAACATATCTTTACCTTCATTGCTTTTTCTTTTCTATCTTCCACCTACTGCCTTTTTCCCTAGAAAGGCAGCAGACAAAAAAAAAGAATGACGATTTCTTGTGCTAAGTGAAAGCAACTTAAACATCTTTTTTTTTTCTTTCCTTTGGCATCTAATTTCAAGTGAAAATTTGCAATCAAAATGCATGCTTTCAGTTCAAATTGAAAAAGTATTCTTCACAAATAAGTATTTGTTTGGAGAGGGGAAAAAGCTTTAATTGTAAATGTTGGTTGTCAGGATAAATATTTCTGCAGTGTGTTTGAATTGATTAATCTGTCACTTTTTTCAGTAAAGTGCAAAATTGGATCAACCCACATCTTGCTTATTTACATGGCCAGCTTTAATTTATCATTAGTTATATTGAGTACTAAAGCTTTTAGTGCAAAAGATACCTCTTTTACTTAATGGATAATCATTTAGTGGAATATAATTTAAAAAAATTTATACGGTATCTCTGCCATGGCCGTAACCTAACCTCAACATGATAAACTTTCTCCAGCAGAAGGATTAGCACTTTCTGGTGGCTTTTGCCTGGGTTTTGGTTTAGTCATTAGTTCAATGGTCAACTTAGCCAAAGTATGCTGTGATCTGAAATCAAGTACTTGACACAGTAAAAAATATTCTGTGTTTGGCTGTACTTTCCACAAGACCACTTGGTTTCAGGTCATTCATCAGGATTTCAATCCAGATCACTGCAACTTTTTAATTAGAAGATAAGAACAAGCAGTTCAAGGTTGAGTCTGAGAGAATTGGAGAGGTTATGTGCAAGACAAGGGGACAGAAGCTGTACCTGGAAAAAAAGATGAAGTAATAAACGAAAACAAGTTCTCGAGCAAATTACGGGAAGAGACTTGACAGATCACAGTAAGAAATTGTTTTGAATTACAGTGAAGGGCCACCAGGAAAGACTTTTCTCAGCAGTTGCTTTTGTGGAGACTGGAGCTGTATCTGCCCAGCCTCTGAAGCACAGCCGGGTGGTTTCTGACCCTTTTCCCAAAGAAGCACCCTGAATTAGGGATACAACTTTGCTGTAACTTTTATGCCCAGATAACTCCAAACAATGAAGAAATTTTACTTCAACCTGTTGTCCCCCTTCCCAATTTCCTTACACTTGCCGAGCCGCAGCAGTCCTGAGAGGTGGCAACGGTGGCACCGCCGTGTTACGTGCGCTGACGTGGGGCAATCAATCTTAATGCCATTCCAGCACGTGGGAATGTTGGTGGTGTGACAGGTTGAGTTTGCATTAAGGGGTGAGGGTTTCCTCCAGGAAAACCTGCAGGAAGGAGCTGAGAGGAGTGCTGTGTACATTCACGTGTGTATCAAAGCCGCCTTTGTCAGTGTGTGTGAGAGGATTTTTTCCGTTGTGTTCAGACTGAGATGCTGGGACAGTGACTGACAGCTGTTTAGTGGGGAAGACTATGCTGAAAGGTGGATCTGAACTCACCAAACTAAAGTTTAAGGGTAAAAGCTTTCAGTTAGAACAGAATGAGTGCAACACTCATCAGCAGCATGGGTTGACTTTAATTTTTTTGTGCTAAATGTGGAAAAACTAGGCTTCCTGTGGTTTTAATCAGGTTTTGCTTCAGTTAGCCTGTGTCCACCTGTGTTTCAGACCTATCATCACTATGGGGTAGGATGTCCTCTCCAGCTCCTGCTGAAGCTCAGTGTCACTTACTAGGGCACGGCCAAGGCTGATCATGGAGGTGACGGAAGGGTTTTGATTTTTAACCTGCTGCTTCTAGCTCTTCATTCCAAATCCCACAGTGGGTTTCCTACCTGCACTGTTGAGCTCTGCTGCTGCTCTAGATTTGTTGCTTGGCTTGGAGAAGCGTACTGCAGGTTGCATGTGTCTTCCTCTTTCTGCTAAAAAAGCACACTTTAAAAAAAACAACCCCAAAACCTTCCAAAATGACATGTTGCATTTTTAATGATCCCTTATGTGTGTGTAATAATCTAAAGCAATATCTATAAGCTTTGTTTTGGAAGGGATTAACAAAGATGGTTTCAAGATTTTTTTTTAATGTAGTGCAGAAGCTGCTGGAAAGAAAAACAACGATCCAGAGGCAGTTATGTTTTCACTGATGCCTGGAGTTGAAATACTGGTTGATTTTTTTTTTTGGCAACTTTTCTTCTTGAGGAAAGAACTTCTGAGTGCAATCAATTAAAGAAAGGATCTGATTTGCTTTGTAATTGTTTTTCTGTCTGTATGAATGATGTAAGGGCATATTGGAAGAATTTACTTCACTACTCTGTCTTTTCTAAAATAACAGGTTTACTGGTTGATTTATGGGTTGTTTGTTTTGTTTTTGTTGTTCTGTCTGTAGGTGAGAAAAAGGTTAATTTGCTTGAGAAATCATGTCTATGCCAGAGAAGGTCAACTTGTTCCATCATCGTGTACTGCCATTGGAGGCCGACCTGAACCTAAACACTGTGGTTTAAGGGAAGAATTAGGCATCCTGTTTTTCTGCGTGCTTTTCCTAGCATTTGTTTTCTCCTCTTTTTTTTCATAGTTTCTCAGAAAAAAGCAGGAGGATGTGACTCGGTGGTTAGTTGGTTATATCCTCCTCGGAACTTCTTCTGTTCCCTGTAAAGTCATATTTTTGACATTCTGCTTCAAAAACTTCAAACCTTGCTATGGCTGTGCCAAGCTCACGGCATCTCTCATCCTCTGACTGACCAAAAGTCACAATACCAAGAAGCGTTTGTGAACTCTGTTAAAAACCGTGAGGAAATGTGCAAGTAAAACAATCGGGAAAGACAGGGATTACTACATTTGTCAAAGAGCTGTCCATAAACATAAGAACATAGTGGCCAGGGTGGTTCATGGGGTGGTTCGTGGGTCCCCAGCTTTGCTGAACTATTTCTGTGACTCGTAGGATGTGGACCACAAACGATGAACCGCCAAGGCGTTGTTGGAGTTTAAACCTTTTGCAATGTCATAAAAGCTAATTAAAATGAAGGGTTTTCATGTTGCGTGTTTTTTCTAGGAGAAAAGTTTAATATTAATGTAACAGAACTGGGTGTCTGGTTCCCTGCTCTATCACCCATCGCTCACTGCAGCTGAACGCGAAACATCAAAGTGTTTGAGTCTCTTCTGTTTTATTTGTGTTTTTTCTGCTCCTTTTTTCTTTTCTTTCATATGTTTAAGTTCATGTACCTAATATATATTTTCAATACATCTGTTCATTGTGTGTCAGAAAGCAGAGTGGTGGTGATGGAATATTTTTAGGGTGATAATTTCAGAGAAATGTTAAGTCTTATAGAAGCAATTTTGTTTCTATTTTCTGGATATGTGGTGAGATTAAAAGCTCATTATTGGACTTGCTCTGCATATTTTGCTCATGTTCATTTTATAAGGTTAAGTTATGTTTTGATTTCAGTATACCTAATTCAATATACCTAATTGCAATAATTCTGTAACTTTATTCTTGTAGAGCGATAATATGCTTGTTTTCAGTTCTGGAGAAGTGTGCTCCTAGGTTTAAACAGAGTAAATAAACTCTCAGGGCACAGCTGTCATGCCCAGAAAGTGGATGTCAGTTTGCATGACTGACTTTAAAGAGCCTAATATAGGAAAGGGAAAATAAAATCTGCAGTGTTGTTAAACTAAGTTTGCCACAGTATTAATTTTCTCTGATATATTTGACCATAGTTCATGTGGATTTTGGGTGTTAGCCTGTACGTTAAGTGCTGTTTGTTCAGATCCCACAGGCCCAAGTGCCAGCGGGCTCAAGCAGACCCCACATGCTGCGTCCCCGCTGCACCCATCCTGCAGCTACGGAGCAATGCTGGGAGCATCCAGGTCCTGCACCATAGACCAACGAGGCTGCAGAGCCTGTTTTCAACTTCTGTCCAGGGGAAACGCTCTGGGAGGTGATAAAGATGAAACAATCTCCCAATAGTGTTTTAGCTCCCGCATTCAGTGGAGGTGTTGGAGGAAATGTTTAATTAGTCTGTAGGCTTCACTTGCACTCTGGTTTGGATGTATCAGAATTCATGTTGGCTTCTCCCTCTTTTCCTTTCTTGTGCAAAAGTCAGTGTTTCACCTGAAGTATTGGAAATAGGACTTGAAGGTTGTACATCTCATGCTGATGGGCTAAATGTGGCTGGTTGGCTTGGAAGTCATCCAGCTCTTGATTCTGTGCTGTAGATACCTAGCTGGGCTTCGAGGAGAGGAAGAGTAGTAGCGTGGGGGAGTGAGAGCTGAGCAAGGGGTTAGATTCAGTTGGGAAGAGGACAGGGCACTGTCAGAGAAGAGAGCAAAGAAAAGCAGTGTCGTCTCTGAAGCTGGGACAGGATTGCAAGGAGAGGTGTAGATGATGGAAGGATCAGTGCTGTCTTCTCCAGGCAAGTCTGCTGCCTCTGTGAGCTTTTTGTGTAGATCACCTTTTTTTTCTCACCTGTTTGTGGTCTCCTGGAGAAATTATCTCTGACCAGAAGCATGATTTCTCAGCTAGTCTCTGCTGGTATGAGAAAGTGGACATTGTGTAAAGTTTCCATCTGTGTACAGCCATGAGAGGGGCTCCTTTGCTCCTCAGCCTCTAGCCAGCCTTGTACTCCAAGGCTGAGAAAAGGCAGACCTACTCAAGCTTGTCAAAACAAGAAAAGCTGTTGCCTCTCTGCTGCCTTTGCAAGAGCTGGAAGATGAGGCAAAGGTCCAAGTTCTTCTAGTGATGCCATCCCCTCTGCTGTTGAACTGCAAAAGCCAGGGAAGGGGCTGCTGATGGTGGACCTTGGCCTGGGTGGAGATGCTTCGTGGTGGAGTTACAGGGAAGGAATAGGAGGATGGTGATTCTTCAGGGAACTGGATGTGCAGGGTCAGAAGCGTAAAGGGGATTTGGGGACGCATGCCTGATTTGGGTGGTTCTGTTATTAATTGTAAAGCTAACAGAGTTCATGCATAAAAGCAGAATTATTTGGGCAGGTCATAAATTAGGGAACAACGTAGTCATAGGTGTAAGATATCATTGAGTGGGAATATGAACTTTTTTGACGAAGGGATATGTCTGCTATATTAATCGAAAGGTGCTGGATGTAGTGGTTTTGGGAAATTGCAATTTTAGCTAATTTAGTGGCAACTAAATGATGATTCAGTGGTGATGAGGTTATGTTGGCAGTGTATGAATTTGAAATGCAAGTCATCAGGGGTCCCCTTTGTGTGTGTGTGTGTGTGTATTTTTGGTGTGCTCTATGTTTCCTGCAAGACTCAGAGGAAAAAAGAAGCAATTCAAGAAAAGTCAAGGTTTTTTTTCTAGCTAGTTTCATTCCTGGGGTCCTGCTTTGGGCTTTTGCAGATGTGCAGTTGGTATTAAGGTACAAGGGATGCTGCAGGGGGGACTAGAAAGAAAATAAAGACTTTTTTTTTTCCTTCCTTTTACTGGAAAAGTATGTAAATTATGATTGGAGTTTGTCAGTATGGAAACAAATGTCTCAATTTACTTGCAAGGGCTCTCAAGACTTCAGGATCTTCAGCCTTTTCAGGTATAAACCCCCCTGCAGTAAGCAGCACATTTACAGGATTTTACATAATTTACTATTTTTGATGAAAAATAGCATCGAAGTGACACCTGAGGCACCACATCCATTATGCTTGGATAAGAGATGGAAGTTGGTCAGTCCTGTTCTTGTCACTTATCGGAACTGATTCACAGGGCAAAGAAATGGCAGCTGGGAAGAGTTAGTGGTACAGTAACTTCTGAACTATAGCAGCATAACTGGTATAAAAGACTCTCTGATTTCCTTTAGGCTTCCCGTACATCAACACACAACTGTGGTGGTCTCTTCGTAAACTTGCAAGTCAAAACATTTGATATTTCTTTCTTTTTGCTAGCTTCTCATGATTTTTTTTTTAAAAAAAATCCTTTTTCCTGAACTATTTCTTAAAACATTTTCGGAATAAGTGATTAACTGAAATATTTGCACATCCATTTCAAATTTTGGTGATATGTAGCACAACACACAATAATTGCTACTACAGCTTTTAATGACCTGCAGAATTTTTCTTTGCTTTTCCCTCCTCCGGGCAAATCATATATTGTGTCCTGCTTAACTCCAAACTGCGCATGAAGAAATTTCAGATATACAGAGGCAATCAGGCCTCCCCCTGTCCTTGAGCCTTCACGGAAAGGATGTATGAGTTGGAATTTTCAACTACATATTATGAAGTTTATTGCCAGTGGAGTATGCATAGATCAATATTCAATATAGCTGTAAGCGTACGTCCTTCAGACATATGCTAGACGCCCTTCGTTGCGTGTGGCCTGGCCAGCAGCTCACTGAAATACCAGCTTATGGCATCCCAGCAAGGATGACAACTTCTTTCTGGTTTCCCCAGCCCGGGGTTTATTAAAGCAGATGGTCACAAGTGAGACTTGGCACTTCTGAGCCATAAAGTTTGACCTACTATTTTGGTGTTTTTAGGGTAAAATATTTAGGAGAGGGTCTTTCCCCAACATTTCATGGAGCTTTTACAGTACTGGCATTTATTAGTGATTGGTGTGTTCTGTTTGTTGGAGGAAAAAGCCAGCTAGGGTGCTACGTGTAGATCTTCTTGCTGTGCTAATAGAGATAGTCCATGGATAACCGGTGTGCAAGGTCAGTTGGGGCCACGGATATCGTTCCGTTAATTAGCATCTTCCAAGAAAGCTACCCGAAGTCTGAACTTTCCCATTTAATAAACTACAATTAAATAATGCCCTACCTTTGGGAGAAGAGTTTTCTTAACCCAAAAAAGCCCTTTATCTTGCCTCGAAGTTGGAGGTTACAAATACCTTCCATATAAAACCAAAGGGGGAAAATTGTGGTTGGTCATTAAAATTGTTAAGGTTAAACTGCTCTGTATGGGATTATTTTTTTTGTGTTGCTGTATGATCTTGTGTTCAGTTTAAAATTGCTTTAGACTGGACAGGGAGTGTTTGTGGGGGTCTGAGGGCTGTCAGTGCTGTGAATGTTTTTCTTGTTACGGAGAAAAGGCTTTATCCAAGTGCTTATCATGTGCTAGAAGGGCTGTGCACAAGAAATAATTGCCAGGGAATAAAACTGCTGGCAGTTCTCATTTAACCCACTTCCATGGCACATACTTCAAGTGCCATACAAGCCTAAACAACATTCAAAATAAAACAGGGATTTGTTTCCTTCTGTGTGAATTTCCCTGTTTGAGATGTCTTGTCAGACAGGCAGAAATAATTATTACCGGGAGAAGATGGGAATTCTTCCCTCAAAGATATTAATTCATTCATTCACCAGGAGAACAATTAATGACAACTCACTAATGGCTGCAACACTTTATTTTCTATTTCCAGTGGTATGTGTAGACCCAGGCTTCCAAGTGCCTGGGTACTCCCTGCCTGGCCCCAATTACTTTGGCAGGGAGGCACGGTATGCCGCAGGGACCGCCGCTTCCCCTGGCAAGCCGATTCCCAGCCAAGAATAGGTTTGAGCTTTTGGCATTGAAGTAATGCATACAAGTAGTACTGGGTAGCAGAAATCGCTGATTGTTTCCAGCAAAGGAGTGGCAGTTGTGTTTTAACTATGTAATTAATTACTGCAGATTTGCAGGGGGAGAGGGGAGAGTATTTGGGTTTCAGGGAGTATGGGAGACTTCCTAATGGAGCAAACATTTCCCTGCAAAATAAAACCAAGATGGAAAATGCAAGGAAGCAGAAGAATCCTAAAAAAAAATAAAAAATCTTCAAGAAAATAAAAATTAGACTGTACTCAAGTTTCCTTGTCGAGGCTTTTGCCCTGAGTCTGTGGGTAGATCATTTGTTGTTAGATGGTCAATCTTCCAGTATTTAACTTTTACCACTTTTGAAGTGACTTTACACAGCTGTAAATGCGCACACAAGATGTTTGGTCAAGCAAAGGACAGGGAGGCTGTGTGAGGTGGGATGGAACGGCCGTCTGCAACTGTCTGTCATGCCTATGCAAAAGGAAAAATGCGTGTGCTGTGCCTAGTACTTCAGTACAGGGTTCCAGTCTACAGCCTACAGCTGGGAGACACCAAAGTTCCTTGGTCTGTTTTACCAACCTGGTGGCTCAAGGAGGCTGCAGACCTGGGTTTGAAACCAGCCACTTAGTCAGCCAGGAGCCTTGTCTCCTGGGGCATCCACCATGCCCGTCACCAGGGAGGGGGGAATTAAACAACGTGACTCTGAGCCTGCTTCCATCCCGTTGGTGAGCTGCAGCGGTGAGAAACCCTGTGACTCGGTCAGTGGCAGCTCCAAACAGGTCCAAACCTTCCTGATCACTGGGTTGTTGCAAAAGTGGCTAAGGATCATGTCCAAGCTGTGTAAAGTGAATCCTGTTGGATAAATTTGGTAGCTTAACAACAAAGAGATGTCAATGGAGGCTGGGAGCTTGTCTTTCATGTCCATTGAAAACGTTACTTTTAATGCATTACCTCTTCAGACTTGAAAGGAGAAAACCCCAATGTTAGCTAATAATGAAGTGATTAACTGTAATAATATGCTGCACATTTTGAAGTGAGTGGTATAGGTGCAGACAAATCAGGAATGAATTTATACATATACAAAAGTATATTTTATGATTTAATTACATTCCTAAAAGCAGCAATCCAGAGAAGGAACGCAACGTCCTGATGTTTGCATTACTCTTGCACAAGGAAACGTCCAAAGCTGGCTTTTAACTTACATTAATTAATGGCTTCTGTGTAATTTATTTGTTTCTGTACTGCCTTTTCGATTACACTGCTATGGCTGATCTTGGGAAGTGGAGGAGAGAGGCTGAGCTCAGGAAGGAATCACTCCTCATCCCAAAAGTGCTGCTGTAGCAGAAACAGCCTTTGATCCCGGAGAGATGGTTGGGAGATTTAGGACTTGCAACGTTCCCATTGCTGAATATGTAATTTAGGTCACTGAACTATGTTTTGGTGGAAGATACTTATCTATTCCACTTCTTGCTGATGTCATGTGCTGGGAAATCAGATGTTAGAGTGCAAAAATACATGAGAGGCCAGACTTAAAATGGCATAAAATATAAATGACTGCTTGCAGTTTCTGATAGTGGTTATAGGGCATGAAGGTCACGTCACTTCTTCTGTACTTCATTGTCCTGCTCCATCTAAATTCTGATTTAAATTAAAATTAAAAAAAAGACTTTTTATTTATAGACTCTGTATGTGCAGGGGGTGAGCAGAAGACCCAGAAGAAATACTGTCTGCTACTTGCTATATAGACCTCACCTCTCTGTTGTAACACCTCTGTTCAAGTTAGGGAAGCTGAGAGGGTATCAAATTCAGGTGTTTTCCCATGTCTCGTACAGAGATGCTCACTGACAGCAAAAAAGGTTAATTCAACCCGAAAAAGTCCCCCTAAAGAGAATGGACTTCTAGATGCATGATAGTGGGACTTTCCCAAGAAAGTGATGGAAGAGCTCAGCATAGCTCAGGTGGCTGTTCACATAAGCCAGGTTTCTCTAACCTTCAGGATATCTTAGTCTGGAAAGCATTAGTTAAATTATTTCATCATTTAACTGATTGGCTGTTGGGGAAGTGCCTCGCAGTATCAATCTGTAGGTGAACTCTCCTCTCCCAAGCATTGCTGGCTCACCTACAAAGAAACTGGAGGTTGACTGACTTGCTAAAAAAGTCTGTCTGGATTTTATGTAGTTTTCTGAACTCTTCCTAATTTTTTTTCTTCTCTGGAACCCGCAAAGTTTTTACTTAGGGGAAAATTGTTAACAGGGAGCAAACTTGCAGGAAGATATGTAGGTGCTTATCTTAGTTGCAAAAGTACTCAGAAGTTCAACAGATAATAGCATTGAAAATTTAAATAAGTAATAAAAAAAATACTCAAAACCTCACCCTTGGGTAACAAAAGGAAAATATGCCTCCTAGGTAATTCATCAGGCGCTGCTCAGAAAACAGCAAGAGAAAAATGTTTTGGTTTTTTTATTTCCCTAAGTCTCTCATGGAACAAGAAAAAACATCAGTTTTCCTCTTCCTCCTGCAAAATTTCAATAAATAGCGATCAGTAATGCAGCTGTGAGAAATATCAATTACTTTTGCTAGCTAGTATTAGAAACCCCTTAATTTACAGAGCAGCCAATGCCAAGATAGCAATCTGGAGTTTACAAATCAATTTTTGGGTTTGTAGTATCAGAACCATTAAGTTCCCTTTTTTCTGCAGGTTTTTATCAGTCCAACCCAACTGTATCTATAAAAGCAACCAGACGTCTAGCATTGTGGCTTTGGATGACATATCGAACAGTATAATTCAGTATACCTATGAATCAATAAGAGTTCCCATTTTCAGTGAAACCTTGAGATTTTAACAAGTTAGGAGAAAGATTTTCCTTTTTTTGTGATCTTCCCCCCATTCCTCAAAGATGTACGTACTGTAAGAATGTTTGTATAAATAATACATATCTATAAGCACTATATACAAATGCCCGTATTTATATTTATTATTACTTGAATGTACTTATTTGTGCTTCCTCATGGCTAATTAATTTGGCAAAAGCTCACAAAGCTAATGATGTATGTTGCGTTCAATTGCACGCTAAATCAAAGATATCATCCTAGAATTTACTGTGAGATGTTAATTGCTGAGGTTATCGTCAAGTAGAAGGTATAGGCAGCTTGGCATCATTTGTCATTTATAACAACTCTTCTGTTACTAAAAGTTACAGGATTTACAGATGAGTTGATCCAGATCACCTTTGGACAGCAGTTAATTATTAGCTCCTGGGCTACCAGCTTGTGCTTTAAAATTACCTTCTTGCTCCTTCAGTCTTGGCTTTAAAAAGAGTTTAAGATTATGGAATATACTTGCCACCGAGGCTGCTGCATTTGTTTTAGGCATCGGTGACTCTCAAACTCTGCACGAGATGCTTTCGGCGTACCTCAGAGTGAAGCTGTCTCTCTGAATTTGTGTCTCAAGAACTGATTAAAGTGATAATTCTTCAGCAGTTGTGGCATAAATACTGCTGCTGATTTCCCTAATGGACAAAAGGCACAAATAACCACCGATTTCAAAGAAATTTGCGGAGTTTCTCTTTTCTTCGTTAGCTTGCCATTCTGAAATAAAAAAATCACGTCCAAAATAATTAGCAACTGTTGGGAAGATTTCCTGTATCTGTAGGAACGCTGCAGAATTCAAAGAGCAATTCAAAAATATTCCTGCAACTCTTTAAACACACTTTGGGCTGCATGCAGCCTTTCTGCATAAACACTGGTACAGTGGGGTGGAAAATAAACATTTGAGATTATTCACCAAAAAAAAAAAAAAAAAAATTAAGCTTATATTCAGTGAAACAAGGGTATAATTTTCCTGCCAGCGGTGAGAGGAGGTGGGGAGGGGAGAGCAGGCACATCCAAAGATTTTTCTGTTTAGCACTGCAACTGTATTTCTAAGTTTAACATATAGCTGGTACCTTGCTAAGAAAATGTATAAAATGTATTTTGGAACACCTTATCTCTCAATAATTTTTTGTTATTTTTTCCAGATCATAGTAACTTTTTGTTTGCCGGTAGTTAGTTATTTTAACAAGTAAGATATATTGGGACATAATTCAAAATGACAGGAAAGGAGTAACCAATATATGGTGCACAAATGACTCCCTGTTAACATGTCACGTATTACATCCTTTATTAAAACCAGCCCCTGCTCCGTGTCGGCAAACAGCGCTTACAACCATCGCCCCAGCTCGGCTTTATGATGGATTGTCTTAAAGCTTACTAGTATGTGGAGTAAAATATTAGCATCGATATAAACATACAATGTTGTTTGTTATTTTTTCTTTAGATTGTCTTCGTGGGGATTTACGTTCAAATAACCTTTTTAATCACAGCTCATAGTTTTAGATAGGCTTCCCAAGGCAGCCTGGATCCCAAACCTGGGAGGTATTTCAGCATCCATCTTCTGCACAATCAATTAGTTTGAGGGTTGGCATACCTGACAAACGGGTCTCTGCCTCAGGTCTGCAGCTTCCTTGTGTTCCTCTGACTACCCCAAGTTTTTGTACAGCTTCCCTTCTACCCATGATAGTAATTTTTTAACTAAAATGTTTTTTTTTCTATTATAAGCTATTTGTCATCCAACTTTTTTTAATTTTTTTTTTGAAGCTGTGCATAAATCCTGAATTGATATATAAAGGATTCAAATTTCCCACGTGCTCTGCTCAGTTTTACCCTCTGTACCCGACTGTGTTTTTCTTTGTGCTGAAACTGGAAAATCCTGACTCTTTATTCCGGTGTTAGTGCAACAGATGTCTGAGTCCTGTTGTCGGTGAACTTTTCTGAAGCAGCCAGTGAGTAGACATACTGTTACTGCTGAATAAGGGCAGATTAAGAAATATGTGGCTTTTTAAACCCTGTGTATATATTTCTGGTGTCTGCATGTTTACGTGCAGATGCCAGGCATTGTTTTAAAACTGGCTGCTAGTATAAACAGGTGTATGCGCTATTATTTATCGATTACGATAATGCCCCTTATGCATCATGAAAGCTTTCATCAGAAAACAGGCGTTGTGGGGCATAATCTTTACAAACATTGGACGCTCCAAAAAAACACCCACCCCCAAAAACCCTTGAGGGGTCTGTAAGTGGGGGAAGAGGACGGGAGGGAAAGAGCAGCCCCAGCGCCGCAGACCGGCTGTGGGTACGGATGCTGGCAGTGCCGGCGAGGGAAGCCCACCCTAGGGAATATCGCTGGCAGTTTTCCATTGCATGGCAATACCAGCACAGGGGGAAAAAAAAAAATAAAAAAAATGCCACGTTCTCTTGGTGAGAAAGGTGATGGTATGTTTATCACGCTGTGGAGAAATAAACGGTAGCCATTACAAAGGTGTATAATTCAGCAATTACAGTTATTTGTTTTTTCTGACACCCCCTGCAAACAGTTATCGCTTCAGTCAACCATAATTTGATTATCTCTTTTTTTCTTTTTCCTGGTACTGTATATTAACAGGGCAAATAAGAGGGAAAATAGTGCAGTCCCTTGTAATAAAGAAAACAGCAGCAAACTATTAATGCTCTTTGAAAAGAGTAGTTTTAACAAAGTAAGCAAGAATCATATTCTTTGGTTGAGTGTTGATTCCCCAGTGTGCTCTCAGTAAGTAATTAGAATGGCCCAGTGAATGTCAGCATCAGCTTGTTTATTCTCATTATTTTATCATTTTAAAAACCCTCTAGGTGATGAGACATGCAGTATAGAACATAATTACCATTATTAGCATACTAATTGGACACAAAAATAGGCCAACTACAAGGTAGCCAACTGAATAATTTCACATTAATCAAACACCATAGTGAATAAGCCTATTGTTAAATTGACAGCTACAATAATTGGCAATATTTCGCTGCGAAATATAAGAAATTCCTTGTAATATCTCTGCAATGTTATATAATTTAGTAATTTCCCATATTTCCAACCTTAACTTTGTACACCTAGTTCAAGTTCAAGAAAACATCATGATAAGATTATTAGTCTATTATCAAGTGGACGAAGTATATAAAGACCTGCTTGTTAGCATTCAGGAATAGATTCACAAGATAAGAAAACAAAAAGGCTACCAATTTAGTTACTTGTTGCTTCAGCATTGAATATGTATAAAGGTTCACGATAAGATATTTTTTTAAACTGTATATTAAAGTCCAACTGGCACCTTGAAGAAGCACAGAAAATAGCAAAGAAATTTTAAAAAGCAAGAGTTAAAATAAAAAAAAAAATCCAGTGGGAACTGCTACTTTCGTTCTCTAGGATGATTTTCTGGTTGAGGCTGTTTGGCTTTTCAGTTGCGCATTTGTCTGGTGCCGTCCTCGTCTTGTTTAACACCGAGCTAGAAAGTTGCAAAGCCACCACCAGAAGTGAGAATTCATGAACTGCTCAATTAATGGCAGGCAGGGAGGGAAAACTGGCCTTAGCTATGTTTCGCTTTGCAAACCTTGGGGGAAATAGGACAGGAAAGGAGAGAGTGGAAAGGCGAGGAGAAACAAAGACGGGGAAGGTGTAAGCGGGGGAAAATGAGGGTTGCGGCAGAGGGAAGGAGACCGATAAGGAGAACAGAACCAGATGGTGAAACAAGAGGAGCAGAGCTAGGAGAAGACGAGAAGAAAGAATAACAGTGAGGAAGAAAGAAAATAGTCATCAAGAAAAGAGAGGAAGAGAAGGTAAGGTGAGAGTCGGGGAAGGGAGAGCAGATTTGGAAGAGTATGAAACAATATTCTTCTTTTAAGAATTCAAAGGCAAGGGGAAACACAAGTATCTCACTGAAAGAAATGTTTCCTTCCCACTCCCCGGGCTTTCAGAGTTGTGGAGACTGGGAAGAAAGGCGGAAAAGATTCGCTTTTAAGTTTCTGTTTATTTCAATAGGCAAAACGTTTTTGAAAAATTCACATAAAAACTGTATTTGGCAAGGTTGCTCACGTTGGTATTGGGAGCTCGTTAAGGACGTGTGCTGAGGCTCAGGGTACGCGGCAGTAGTACCGGTTCTGAGCCCCCCGAATATTTCTGGATTGCTTCTTCATTATAAGCGCATTGATGAAAGCCAAAACCATGCGGGTAGACTTGATGGATGGCATATAATTTAAAGAAATAAAGGAAAAGAGGGGTCAGAAAGAGAAATAAAATGTTGACATAGGTTTTACGAAGTGCCTGTTTTTGCGGAACCAGACCTGGCACCCGCTGCAGTTGTTGCCAGTTTCTGTATTGGTATCAGGTTTGGCCTTTCTTGCAGGGTTTGGAGAAGGGAATCTGCATTGAGAACAGGCAAGCAACTGCCTGAAATGTGGTTATTTCAGTTAAATAACTGAGTTATTTCAATTTCAGTTGCCAAAGTGGCAATTTTGGGTGGTAGCTCTGCAGAGCCCCCTTTGCCGGATGGTCGGATGCCCAGCGGTAGAGAGGCTGGTTGGGCAATTGTAGCAGTTACCCAACGGAGCGGTTCTGGTAGCGGTGGTTCTTGAGACTCTGCTGATTTAATTAAAGGCAGAAGCAGCTTTCTGTAAGAAGTGACCTCTAAGTTTATGTTGAAATTCGGCTGCCTTATTTTGAAGGAAGCTGTAGGGGAAAAAAGCACCAACTTACAAGCAAATAATTTTTTTTTCCAGTTGTTCTTTGCTTATTAATCTGATAATGGGTAATTCTCTGCTAATGATTGGGGATGCCTGTTAATATATCACTGTCCCAGTTTATTGATTACCTGTTTTATTTCCCTTTGTATAGCCAGCCTCTTCAGTAGCAAACCCATGGTAAAAAATACTCAGGACTGTACTTCAGATATCTCTTGGTACAGAAAGGAACCACCATGGGAAATGTCAGAGGGTACTAAAGTCTGCTAATATGTGCAGTATGTGCTCAGACTTTGTTTTAAGCATGAGCGTACAAGATACGGCTTTGATTTACTCACTGAACTTGAGAAACACATCTCTGGGCACTCATAGCCGGGAAGTCTCTTTCCTTTAGTTAACTCCGTATCTGTAAATGACCATAATACCTGGGTCGGGAGGTCTTGAAAGATCTCTCAAAGTGATATAATCCACCTTTTATACAGCAGGAGAAAGGGAGTGTCCTGTGCCAGGTTTACAGCAGAGTTAAGGATAACAGCCAAGGCCATATTTTTGCTAATTCATTAGGATGGCTCTGAAATGTGCCAACCCCCTAGCTTGGAATAAAGAAAACGACAAAACTGAAAATATCCTTGACAAGACGTCTCTCTTAACACATTAAGAGGCTGTCCAAACTGTGAAAAAAATCCTCAGCAGTTCCTCTCCTTCTGTCACAGAGTCTGTGCTTTGGTGGTGGAAGTTACAGGGCTCTGCCGAAACGCTGCGTGTTAGATTATACGTGCGTAACAGCTCAGGGACAGCATGTTTAACATACATCGTGGCTCACCTGCTCCTTTGTATGCCAGCCATTGAGGGCACTGCAAAATCCTGAAAAACACCCTGGTTAATACACCAGCTAGATCTGGGGAGGGTGTTTGCCATAGGCACACGCAGCTGCTGTAGATCGTAACTATCCGTTGCAAAGACGTTGCAAATCTGATGTTTTGTCACCCCTTAAATACACCTGGATGACTAATGAAAGAAATCTATCACCACCTACCCCTCAAAAACCCCAAACCAAAGCCCACAGTTGAGAATGAAAGGAAAGAAGGATATTGTACGCATTCAGGCACAATAAACATAGAAGAAAAACACTGCAAAGGATAGTTGTTGAATACATTTGAATAACAAATACATTTGAGGAAATCCCAGTCTGCTTGGGGACAGAGCAAAGGAAAATAAATTCATCACATTATTCATTGGAAATTATTTGTTCAGCTCTGTTCCTTAATGTGTCAGCTAAAGATGATTTCTAAGAGTGAAGATTTTCTTTTCTTGCTCAAAATGACTCAAAAAGAAATGAATATTCCAGCCACCAAGTGAGGTTAATATATGAGTTTCATAGCCATTTGCTCAATGCTGCTGTTCCCTGCAGAGTAATGGCACTGAGATGCATTCTGGGATTGCCAGGGGTGAAACCATAGTAGATGTTCTTGAATAATTTAGTAATGTATGAAAGCTTATTTCATCATCATCAGCACAGTAATACCTTGCACCAACGGAGTGCTTTACGTTTCTGGTTTCCAAAGCTGTGCAAGTATTCTCATTCCCATTTTTCAGTTGGGGAAAGTTGACAATAGAGAGCCAAAAACGTTTTCCAAAGGGCATGAAGGCTGTGGCAGAACCGGGATAAAGATTCATGTCCCTAGGAAGAGACATCCATGATGTTTGAGTTGAAATCTGTCCGGGTGAAGATGCTGCAGTTTGGACCTGTTCATGCTTAGTGAAAGAAGAGGAAGAGATCTAAACAAAAGTATCTTCCTCTTCTCTTCTTTTTTCTGGTAAAGTAAGAATTAAATGAGGTATTAAGTTTCCAGAGTAAACTAAATTTAAAATATATTGCTAGTATCTGTGGACTGGTTATCCTAAAGTGGCAGCACAGATTCGCATCCAATTCTTCTGAAGACAGGCAGCTCCGCTTACGTTATAGAGTGATTATTGCCATTAGGCTAAAGGAGCAGAGAAACTCTCCTGCCTCTCTTTGGGCTGTTTGCACATGCATGGAGCTGGTAACTTTTTTTGTGTTTAAAGACTCTAACAGCTCATCAATCTTATTCTTCCTTGAATGTAGATTGGTCTTTAATGAGATCAATGAATAGTGCTGGTACTTCGCTGGCCAGAATTGTAAATGTGCTGTTGCATTTCCTATTTACCCTGTAGCGCAGGGATTTCGGCGTGTTACTGCTAATGTGTTTTGCATTCCATTGCTCTCCTACAAAATTTATGGCCAGAGAGAGACTGCAGAAACAGTATGGGCAGTCAGAGCTAGATTGTATTCTCTCTACTGCACTCAGATTTTTTCGAAATAAATGGTTTTGAAATAGTTGAAGGAAAGGGAAATGCAGAGCAAAGAGGAGGGAGTTGGGAGTGGGAAAGAATTTCAGATTAGTTTTATAAAAACAAAACTTTGGTTTCTGAGACATGTCAGAGATGGGAAAAAATGTTGCTTAAAGCAGCTTAAGAAAAGTGACCTTAACAGTGAGATGCAATGGGAGTGCCTCTAGTTAGCCCAGACAAAAGATGATAGGAGAGAGGAGGCTGTTGGGCAGGGAAATTAGTGATGGAACACTGTATGTTAATTATAGCTGCTCAGGAGTAGCCTGAAACGACTGGTGCTCCTCCAGCCAGGTCCCTTCTCTTTGCTGTCCTTGTTAGCACTGTGTTTGGTCCTGTTCTAGCTGTGCATTAACCTCTATAACTAACACCCTACATACCATAAGTTTTGTTTCTCTAACGTGGCTCCTATGGTGAGAGCTGTATGTAGACCCCAGGGCTATGACCTGGAGGGTTTTTCTTTGTGCATGCAGGTTGATGTTGAAGATATGTATCTGGTACTTTGACAGTTACGTGGTGAGTTCCGTATTTTTTTTTTCTTTTTTGGAACTTTCATCCATGACCTACCATCTGGAGCAGCTCCCAAGGAAGTTATATGTCCCGAAGAGATCGACCTAGAAAGTTTGACTGTGGCAGGGAAAGGAGTCATTGTGGGGCATCCTTTACATAAAATCTCTTTTGGTGCATGATGGCCCAAATCCAGATAAAAGCTACAGTCTAAGGCCTTGACCTGACTCCATATTATATGAGAAATCAACGCAGAGAGTTGAGGCAAGCTTGGTAGACTTCTCTTGGCCTGTTTCGGCCAAGATGTATACTGAATCAAATTTCCTACTGACTGACAGCTTCACCCCTGGGTGGGTACAGGGGTGATGATCAGAAAGAGTAGAAAATATAGGGGAATTAATTTGGTCAGATGAGTTGGACCTTTCAGAGGGAGTCTGAAAGGTCTAAAGCAAGTTGTGGATAAGAGCCTGAAAACCCTGAAGGAAGCAGAAGCTCTATGTGTGGAAAAATCTTAGAAAGATGAGAGAGATCCAACAGATGAGCTACAGGAATTGCACATACCAAAGATGAGTTGGAGACCTTGCATGCAGATGTGTAGGTCAGCGCTGCCTGTGCTGCCATGGGATGCTCTCCTGAGCTTGCCCTTGGGGTGAGTGGTTCATCACCCTGTAGCTCTGGTATTTTCCAGCTCTGTGCCGTTTCTAAACATCATTAGCCTCGCTGTTATTGTACTATTCCCAGTGATGCTGCCTGTGAAATAGTACCCGACAGGTGGTAGTAAGGCGAGATAGGCTGTTTGATTAACTCGGTGAAAAGATTTCTGGAGGTCCTGCCTCCCAGATGAAACGCAGCATGCCTATTCAGGGACCCTGCAAATATACGGGTGGCAAGCACGGTGTTGCTAACCCATCGCACATTGTGTCTATTAAATCTGAAAGATGGTGAGGACCCTCTCTCTTTGGAAGGCAGGCAAATACTTAGGGGGTGTTGAACAATCAGTCAAATCAACCACGTAAAAATTAACTTGGGAAATTCGAGAGAGCGTTATTGTCTGTGTTATCTGTCAGGGGAAAAAAAAGTGATATTGTTCTAAAAAGGACAAAACTGCAGAGGAAAAATGACTCTGCACATCCTGAAGCTTGGACTGATGGCAGTTAAATGCAGCCACAAAAATTGAAGGGCTCATTGAAATCCTTCAATGCTGCTCAATGGTGCCAAGGCTCTGTAAAGCCCAATAGAGCTGATTTTCTGATAAATCCCTCAATAAGGGGCATTCCTCAGTAGCAAAGCGCAGACTGGTATCTGCTCACCTCCTGATCTCTTGGCTTTGGCAAAGAGTGGGTGGCTTGGATGTAAAGGACAAAGTGCAGAGCTGGGGCATAAAAAGAGCTTCTGCATCCTCCTGCTTACTAGAAGAAGTAGAATGACGTGTGGGAAGACCCCATTTGCAGGAGCTTCCACTTCTTCCCTTACACCAGGGCCAAACTGTGGCCTAAGCTCAGTATTTCTTTTGCTTGATGCAAGTTTTCTAGTTCAGCAAAGTTGTGCTCCAGACCACGTCATTGCACGTGTCGAGTGGAATAATGTAGATGGTGGTAGGAGAGAGAAGGCAGATAAAAATTTGAACAGCTTTTTTTTTTAAGGAAACAGCCCAAATTCCACTTATGGTTACAGTGATATAAATATGGAATAACTCCCCTTGGATCAGTGGTTTCCTCAGAGTTCATATTAATCTTAATTGATTGTAGTATTTAGCCTGCATCCTTTGAAAAATATGGCTTTCCATGCACTTTTTCCGTGTTAGACATCTATGTTATATCTTAAACTCTTACCCAAGTTCCCTCTGTAAAGAGCAAATTTTCTCTCCGCTACTTAAATTCAGGATTTAAGTGCACATCCTCCCTTTAATTCTGCACGCTTCTTTTTTTAACAGTCTGTCTTTCCATCCTTAAGTATCACTGAGTTGCCAGATAAAACAGTTATTGTTCATATTACTAGAAGATTGTAATGGATTTATATAAAACAAGTGCCATTGTTCTTGAAGTCCATTTTATTGTAATGAAGTTCCACTCTTAATATTCCATGATCTTCAATGTCCTTTACAAGTAACTTTTTATAAATTAATCTATAATAATCTAATTCAAGTCAGTTAAAGTGGATAACTATACTCCAATTACGATATTGGGAAGAGTTTTTACATAATGGGTGCTTTTATATAGATGGTTAACGCTAATACTGTAGTTTACAACATACTGTATGAATCACTAATTAAATGCCTAAGTAGCAATAATGGAAGTGGAACTATCAATACAGAGAAGATATCAATGATGTAAGGCATTAATAAAACTTTATGGTGCCATTTAATCTTTTTTTATAGGTACTCCATTATGTCAGGGAAAAGAAAAGGCAGAAAACAAGAAAGGGAGAAAGAGCAGCACTTAAAGGGATCAGGAAATGGAAACTAAAATTTACTTTCCCTTGCATCTTCGCCACAAAATGGGCCAGATAGAAAAGTAATGAGAAAACTGCCCAGGAGAAATAAATTTATCGCATTTCTAAAAATGTGGCTGTTTGTTGCAGCCGAATAGTTTAAATGCTACTTAAATAACCTATATTCTATGACATAAATGAAGGGCGGCATAAATAGTATCTTCAAAAGAGGACTACAAGTTTAGTAACGCACTGACCAAAAGGGAACAGCTAAACTGTTGTTTTCTTGCTATTGGCCAGCAGAGATGACTAGCAGGGTAAATATATAAACATTTATATTGGAAGGAAAAACTATTAACAAAGGTATTTTATTTTTAAGCCAAAGCACAAGCTTGGCTCTCGGTGCTGCCCAAGGACCGTTCGAGACGGCCGGGCTGCTCTCCTGACAGGACATCTCCTCTGTGTTCCTTGGATGCTGTCCAGTGTCCCCTGCAGGAAAGCAAGCTGCCCATTTGCATATCAAAGCAAAGGAATAAGCCAACCCCAGTAGACCTCTAAAGGGAAGTGAGAGTATATGGGAATTTTTAGTTTTAACAACTCTCAATAAAAAAAAAAAAGACCACCTCCATTCCTTTCATGCAACAGTCTCTTCAAATGCTTTTGTAACACATTTGAGCAGAAACAAGTGTTTAACCCTTCAAATCCCCTCGCAGGGTGTTTCAGTCCTGGCTGTGTTTTGCAAATAAAGGGGAGATATTTCTTTCCCTGAAAAACACACTTCATAGAAGCTCGACGCAGCACTTTGAAAATGATTGCACTGAGACCTCCTACACACCTTGACATATATTAGAAGTGCACGGTAGTCAGGCTAGTGTTTCATGCTCGCTGTTGTTCAGTTGACGTGTTTATTTAGTGCAAGATTTCTAGCCTGGCGTGTTTCTATGCCTTGTAGGAGGCATTTGACATCATCTGCATGGGATGTCGTTGCTGAGGTCTGGCTCTGAACTGCACCTTTCCTGGGTGTCCGTCGCTGGGTAAACTGGAGCTGGCAACCTGCTTCACAGCTTCTAATAAAAATAAATCTTTCTGTATTATTTTAAAACTATGACTTCAATATGAGTAGATGAAGAGGCTATGAAAATTCTATGCCAATATCAGTGAAGATTAGATCCGAGAAATCGCGTCTCTCTGTGATAAGAAATTCATTACTCCCCTTGCCCATCAAATGCGGCTGTTGGCAACCTTCTGCCTCGAGTACACGGGAGCCGAGGACATCAATAATCCTGCAAATTTGCAAGTGAAACTGAATATTTGTGCAGATTCCCCCTTCCTCCGGTGTGTATTGCTTCATTTCACAGCCACCACCTCTGCTCTCTTCGAATACCTTTGAAGAACTGCTGGAGTTTAACTTAACTCCTACCTTTCTGGTGTTTGGAACTAATCCTGCTTCCACCGAATGGGGTTTGATGTATTTTGTTGAACGACAAATTTAGCTGAAACACGTGAACAATACAGCTCTGTACCACCAAGCAAATCCTAGGCATGTCATTAGTAATACGGTCAAACCTGAACAGTAATTAAAAGGCACCCACAAGAGGATGCGGGGTTTCCCATAAGCACAACCTTGCCCTGTGTCATGGTTATCATGTGAGCAGAGCTCATCCATGCTCACTTGCTTTTCTTCTGATGTTATTCTGATTCATCAGCAGTTACTTTAAAGCAACCGTTATCTACCGGCTGCCATTAGCAATCAACCATGGAATAAACTTTTTATTAGAGAAATAAACATCATTCAAATGCTTTGGAGTGACCATAGGTTTTTCTAGACTTACTCAGGAGGCTGCAATTGTCCTTCTTGTTCTGGAGTTCAATGAAAGAAGTTCTGCCATGAAGCTTCAAGTCCTTCAACCTTTTCCAGTCTTTCAATAGTTCTTATTTTTTTCACAGGTCTCTTGGTAGAACATAAAGAAAAAAGGAGAAAAGATCAATGAAGGTTTGCTGCAGTTCAATAGTTTTAGCCTCTTTTGATGTTCTTGTCCCTCACGACAGCTGAGCACTGTATTGCGTAATGTGCCGTGAACCTGGGACACCATCGTAGCTTGTTTCAGAAATCTAGAAATAGCACTAATGGACAATAAAAAAATAAATTGGTGAGAGGCACAGAGGCTCAGCTGTGTCAGCAAGAACAGCTGGAGAACCTGAACTGCGCTTGGGGATGGCAGCAGGACCTGGCCCCACTTTGCACAAACTTGTGTAAATACAATCATGGCACGCTGCTACACTGGGGTAAGATGACAGGCTTACTCGTAAGGAAACTGAGGCTGTGATTCAACTTCTATCTACAATTTTTAGATTAATTTCTTTTTTTGGTCTTCTGTGGGGACAATGGTTTTTCTTTTTCTCCAGGAAGGTCTGCAGGCTTTATACGAGGTGAAAGTTTCTGTATGAACCGGGTTTAGCTGGGTTAGAAACTTTTTTGCCTTTTTTTTTTATGATTTTAAAGGGTGTTTGGATATACATTGAGACTTGCAATGTTGCTTGTTATACTGCATCCCTGTTTCCTTCGAATGCACCTCCACATTCAGCGTCACCTCCGTTTGGTTTATCGTGCAATAGGATGTCATGTTTAATTTTATTTATGGGCTTAATATTCAAGTTTTTTGCATGCAATTTTTCCCATATGGGCCTTTAGAAATATGTTAGAAAAATCATTATGTACTGCTGTTAGGAGTTATGTACTAATAAGCAGATTAGCGTCCTGCTGATGGGCAAAAATCCAGTTTTAGCACCAGGCAAAGGCTCTTGTGTCCAAAATGAGCCACGAACCAAAGAGTTTACAGGTTATGGGTGACTGGAACATTATAATACTTTGTACACTATCAAGTGCAATGCTCCCTCCTGTTTTAGAATTAGAATATCCACTTAAATGTGCATCGTTGAGTCTGCCTGCCTCTGCTAAAAGGCTTTTCAGCCTAGTTTCTCTCCCCAGAGAGGTCCTGTGCCCTTTGGGAGCTTCTGTGGTCAAAGTACTCCTCAACTTCATCTACCGGGTCAAAGCAGGAGCCTTCTGGGTTTTGAGTGATCCCTTTGCACAAGCATGAGTACAGGAACTTGCCTGATACTGGTATTTTTTGCAAATTTGGTACAAGCACCTGATGTGAGGATGAAAATCAGTTTTCTGCGCTGGCAGCCTGTGACATCTCTGTTGGCTGGTAGAGTCGTGCTGTCCCTGAAGGGTTGCTGTTAAACTTCTCACATTGCTTCTACATGGCCACGTGTGTAGAAAGCACCACTTTTGGAGCACTTCAGGCTCTTCCTAAATGAAACCTGTTGCAAGCTTGAGAGTGGGATTGACAGGGTAAGGGGAACAGCTGTGATGTTCCTCTAAAGCTAAATGTTGCTGGTTTTGCATAATCTGCAAAAATATGTTGTCAGGACAAGGGATCCAGCTGGCTCTCTGCCACCTTCCCCCTCCGCAGTGTGTGCTGCGGGAGCGGGCGTAGCATCTGGGGAGCGGAAGGTTTATCTCTGACACGGAGATGTCAACCTAATATAGAAAAAAAAAAAGTAGTATATTTTAGTAACTTGCAATTCTTCTTGCACAATGGCCACTAAAAAAGAAATAAAGGGAGATGCAGTTTCCAGTTCTGCGATGCTGCAGGGTTGGATGTTGCTGCAACGGGAATAGAGGGGCTGTGCGCGCTCGCTGCGTGCCGCGGCGTTAGCATATGCACACCACAATCTTCTTAATACCCATGGTAAATCCTGCTGTCTGCTACAAGCTCTGTTTTGAATGTTAGCCTTGTTTGCCTTCTGTTTTTTAAGCTTATAAACACTTTGGGGATGAAATTCCCACAGAAGGTAACAAGAGCTACGTTAACCCTCTGCAATGGTCTATTTAAATGAGATTATCTTGGGCAAGTGGGGCAAAAGGACCCAGCAAGCTCGCTGGCAGCTGAGGAGCGGGTCAGGTTTGGGATCGCGCTTACTCCAGATTCGTATTTCCAGCAGCAGCACAGCTGCGTTGAATTCGGTGGGGATTTACGGCAAGCATATGAGTAAAGATGACAATTTTGAGTGATTGATAGGCTGATGTTGCTCATCTGCTTAGACCCAAGGGTCAAGAACTGTTGTTTATACCTGAGCGCTTATTTTAAGCGTGCTGCTGCTGCTACTTCTTGGAGGCTGGCAGAGGCTTTGATGTGAGTTTTCTAGGATTGTGTTTACCAGTGTCCGTATATGAGGTTTTGTGGTGTTATAAAATGTTCTGAGAAAATAAAATTCTGATGGAGGTTGCAACCAAGCAGGTTGTAACTGCTTTGGTTAACTCTGCATTTGGTGTAACTCTGCATTCCTGGTGTTGAACCAGAATTCTTCTAGCTTTGGTGGAATGAATAAAGAATCAAAAAATCCACTTTGAAACCCTTACCACAGTTTTTTAAACAGCCCGAGTGAAGGTAGCACTTGGTTATTATGGTTAATTAGCATAAAAAGAAAGATGATGCCAATATCTGCATCTAATTTACATCTTAGACCAAAACGCTATTGGCTTCAAAATATATTAGATAAAACCTGAGGATGAGAGAGTAGGTACGCTGATTCAGCCGGGTGTAAAGGAGGCAGGTTTGACTTTTGTGGTGAGAGCCATGGAGAATAGTGAATGTAAATCCTGCAGAGAGGATTCAGAAGTGGTTAAGCTCAGTAAAAAGATTGGTCTAGAATTTTTTTTTACTGTTGCTGATCTCTATTAATAAACAAAATTCCTGGAGTGGGGTAAGTTTGATGGGTGATGGGTAGAAGCTGTGATTTTCTTTTTTTATGTGTCTATGGCTTGAAAAAGAGGAGGAGGAGGAGGACAGGTGTAACAGGCTGTTTCCCAAGATGTGGTAAAAAAATGCCTTTCCCTGGTCTGTGGGCCCCTCAGCGAGGTGTTCCCAGCTCTAAGTCTGCCCAATTCACGCCCGTGGACACGTCCCTGCAGATGAGGCTGTGCTTCGCCTCCCCGCGCGCACGCCTGCAAGAGCAGCGCTCCCAAGTCTTGCAGCGGTGCGTTCCACTTTATCTTATCTAAAATAATAACAAATCCCTTTTATTTATAACCCTTTATATACAGAACGTGCACCTACATATCCTGGGGTCTAGCGAGGAGGCTGCTTAGAGATTGCTTGCCCTGTGCTGTCAGCAGACTAATAGTCAAATCTCCCCCAAATTTGTGCATTCTTCTTTTGGTAATTCTTGCAGTCTGTCTTATTTGCTACCAAAATATATACTTAATCTGATAGAAACCTGCATGGCCTTTCCCCCCCCCCCCATCTGACAGATTTCCCTCCTTTTGGGTTGTTTATCCTTCAAATGTGTATTAAAGGGATGAGGAAATTATTTACTGAGCTGTTAAAGAATGAGCCGCAATCAGGAAAAAGTAAATTCACCATCCTTCCTTGGCAAGTACATCTCCTAATAAATCACTGATACGAGTTGAAGGTGTGAATAACACCTGCTTGTGTACTACGGGATGAGAAGAAAGTAGCGCTGCCAGGAGTGGGCTGTGGAAGAACTGGGATTTTAGTCATGCAGGTAGGGTTTGCAGGGTGATGCTTTAACAATGTTCTTTCTACCCGGGCATTTTGACTTGGAGTTATTATATTATTCCCCAATTATATAATCTAAATATGTAATAATGATATTATTATATAATAATTAACTTGCAATAATGATATTATTACACTCAGTGTAATAATGCAACAATGATTGATTTGTAGACTATTTTTAAATCCAAGAGCAAATGAGTCTATCAGAGTTTGAGAGAGAAGGAGGTGCCTGAGTTACATTGGAGGGCACCCAACGTCACCATCCTCATGGAAGAGAAAGAAATAAGTAAAAGAAATAAAGGAACGTCTTCAGAAACACTGCAGTTATAAATCCATACCAATGTCAGGATACAGAAAACAATTCAGATGTCTGACTTTAGCTTTTGGCCAAAATTTTAAGCTCAGGTATCTCCTGTTTCAAATAGTAAGATTTTTTTTTTTCTCTTTCAGTGAGAAATTTAATTACATGCCTATGCTGAGCAATTTCTGTTAGGATTAGCAATTTCTGTTCTGCCTGCTCTACAGTCTCTGAATGTGAAGATGATGATTCTCATTTGCAAATAATTTCAGCATTTCTTCCTATCTGCAAGGCTGAGAAGGATGGATCAAAACAAAATGTGCTTTCAAACAGATGCATGCAAAACAATCGGCTCGTAAACAAAATGACTCAGAAAATACAGTTCTTTAAAAAATCCTTGTTATCTGTACTCCTTGCTAAATGTTTATTAGAAGCTGATAGTGTAACATTTTAAATGTGAAATCCAACAGTATCTCAAAACACTTGTAGAATACCCCCAAATGCTTTAGTACAATGATCTGAAACAAAAGATTTTAAAAACATCCTTCATCATCTCCAAGTAAAATAGTACTTTTTCTCTTTTTATCAGTTCTTCAGCCTACTGACTGAATTGCCCACGAAGTCGTTATTAAATTAAATAATGAAGGATTGAAATATTAGAGGTAGAAAGGCTACATCCACTATTGTTCCTTTCCATGCACCGAGCTTGGTTAAGTAACTTCAGCTTTTTCATTTATTTAATATATCTCCGATTGGTATCTGCTTAAGTCATAACAGCTTACCCCTGCCAACAGGCAAGCTCTGCAGAATTTACTACAGTAAAATGCAAGCATGCTTCACGTAGCCTTAATTTGTTTTGAGATCCCATCTTTTATCTATGGAAACCTGCTCTCTCAGCAGGATGAACTTCTCCGTGAGAAAGTAAATTGGTTGTAACGTGGCGTGGGTCCCAGCATGCAACGCTTATTACAGCTCTCCCTTCTGATGCCTCGCAGAAACGGGTGGAAGAAAGAGTTAAATCAGCCTTTAGCATCTCGCATAATTATTCCTGGCCAATTGTCTCCAACTGGAAACTCACAATTTGTTACCACTTAGTTGGTTTCGGTGAATGAAGAGGATTCATTGCTTTTTGCCGGTGTTCAGATCTTTTGTTCACAGTTTTGAGAAAATTGCAATCTCTTTTCTTGCTACTGTTCCAGCTTTAGCCATGCTTGGTTAAGTCAACGCTCAGGTTTCTCTGGATTCACACGCGCTAATCTGGTAGCATGGAGGGTTTTTTTTTCTTTTTACTGATTTTTCTTGAGTGTTTTGTTTCCCATCCTGACACTAGCAGAGCATTTATTTGATATTTCTATGGTGACTCCACTTTTCTAAAAGTTCCCTGTCTTTATGGGGTGGCCATTTCTTTGTATCATATGTTAATGTTTTCTGAGCTTCACATGAGACTAAATAAAAAATGAATCCAAGGTATAGGCACAGGGTAATAAAACTGATGTGGCAACTCTATATAAACCAGCATCTCTGTGCTTGTTTATAGGTGAGTTAACTTTTGTGAGTGGGGTCAGTAGCTCCTATGGGATCCGTGTGGCTTGTATCTTCATGGAAAAGATCCTAGAAAATTTAATAACTAAAGGGTTATTTTCTTAATAAAAAGTGAATGAGTTGTAGTATGCTGATCCTGATTAACCAACTGTGACAGATGGTAATTCTTCTCTTTAAACGTGGCTTAGAGAAATTAAATTCAAGGTGATTTAAGAGCTCTTTAAGAACTGTTGAAGCCACCTTAAGGAAAAAAAACCCAAAAAGCAGGGCAGAACTCCTTGAAGTTTGCCTTGTTTGCTCTTTCAGAGGTGTCTCTGAAGATGGGGAGCCAGCTTTGTTCCCAGGGACTGTCAGGGACCTTTCCGCTCAGGTGTAGTTTCCAGGGTCTTTTTTGTGTGCTGTAGTATCAGCCCAGGACATTTGTCTAGTCATACAACCCTCTTTTGACCTAAAGAATAGTAATTTATTATTATCTCAGGAAATGATTCTACTCAACATAAATATTTTGGGGCCAGGGGAGTGAATTATTACACATTTTCCAGGAGGTTCGTTAGCAGAGTTCTGCAAAACTTGTGCCATATGTCTTTTGAAAGCCTATTTCTGGGGCTCGGATTAATACGGGAGGGCTGAGACCTTCCCATTCTGATTCTCAAAGCAGTGATTTGTATTTGAGTTTTAAAGACATCTCAATTTACCAAGGCAAAACCAGCTGTGTTCATCTGGTTTCATACCAACAATCCGTGAATAGCGATAGATTCTTCTTCATCGAATTGAATCATTGTAAAGTATAAATACATTATCTCAAAACTGGACTTGATTTCACTCTAATGATAGCTGAATCTTACTGTACAGCCCGATTAGATCGCTTAAAACAGGATATGGAACCTCAGACTGAGCAAAGTTTGCGTTTCTTTTTGATATAGGTATATACCTGCATGAAATCAAACCATAAACCTTTACAGTATTTTTGCTGATAGTGTGTCTAGAAATAGCACACAAAAACAAATAACAGGCTTCATAATTCTGGTTTTCAAAATCACGAGAAAGTAACTCGTAAGAGGTGTGGGAGTTGTCTGAACCTAGCTGGTGGGACAGTATTGCACTGATTGCCCCTAATAGATCCAATACAAGAGTGTACCTGGGCAGGAGCACTACCTGTGGCAAGACTGAGCCTTGAGATCAAGTCTTGTACGAGGGGATGCATCCCAGTGGGAGCAGAGCGATGCATCCCTGTGCTGGAGCAGAAAGCATTTGAATTCTTGATATGCACATGAGGAAGAAAGTGAGCCAACTGTAATGGTGTGACGTTCAAATTTGTGAAGGTTTCCCAGCTTTCCGGGATGGTGTTCTTCAGCTTTTACTCTTTGGCTGAGCTATTCTAGTACAAATATCAATCTCTTTATAAAACACAGTGTTTCAGCTATTTTGTATTATCTCGGTGTCAGTGGTTTCAATATGATCTCTTGAAATTGCTTTTGTCAGCTGTGGAGTAACTGTGAGTTGGAAATATGTATCTATTTCTGTGCACGCCACAATATTTTGCACTACACGTGCATACATCTGCATATATATTTATACCAGATACTGTGTTCAATTAAGTTGTGGTCCAATTCTTGTACTAATTCTAGAGATTATTAGAAAATTATGCACTATGCAAAATTATCCATGGTGCAGTTTTTAAGGATAATTTTTGGCCTCATTGCTAGCTATGGAGTTTGAAGCCCAGGTTGCCTTGCTTGGACACAAATGATGTGTTCATTTTGCCTTTTCCGGTTGGATGAATTTATTCCTCTGGAGAGGCTTCTAGGGTGCGTGTTCGCAGGTGTTAGATGAAAAATATAAATTTTCTGTAGGTATTCTCTCATACGCACGTAGGCAGCTGGTTGTTTAAACAATCTTGTCACTAAAGGCAATCTTCTGGGAAAGGAAGGAGTTCTCTTTGTTTTCTGACAGTAACTTTTTTTGGTTGAAGACTTGTGCACGTGCAGTCTTTCAGACTAACACCAAACTACCTTTTTTTTTTTTACATACTTGCCTATGATGCTCAGACTTGAGAGCTGTGACCCTTCCGATTCTGCATTCATAAAAAGGATTGAAGAGTTTGAACAAATTGAAGCAACTTTGTTAAAAATGTGAAGAAATCTTTCCAGGTTGTTGGCAGGTGTTATTTAATGCTGCTGTTTGTTAGCAGTAATGCTTTGTGTTTTGGATAGTCCCTGGTGCCCAGGAATCTTGGAGAACCTGGCAGATATTGATTCAATCTCATTGCGTCTCAGAGTAAAAGGTAAAAATTATTGAGCTTGATTTTGAAATGGGCAAGTTGAGTCATAGCATGCGTAGGTGTCATGCCTGGGACTGTGCAAAGCTGAGGTGTGGCGTGCAACCCTAGCTGGAAAACAAGCGTCAAACCACTGATGCATCCTCACCCCTCCTTCCCTGCTGCACCCACACGACTGGGTTTGCAGCAGCTCTTGCTCTGCAAATGCTCACGGAGATGGGGCATGGACCCACCAGCACCCATCCTTGGCTCTGGGCACCGGCATCACCCATTCTGTTCCTCCAGCTTCTGCCTTCATCCTCCACCCATCTGCAAGAGCTACCCTGCAGCAAGGAGTCCCCGGTCCTGGGGTCGGGAGCATCCTCTCCTTGTCCAGCCACGGGCCATTGATCTGCTCTGTCAGACTTGAAGAAGCATGCTCTGATCGACCGCATGGTTCAGGGTGACATCCTGTAACCTGGTAACGGCAAAGCCGTGTGCCTTTCATTATTTTTAATGCTTGCGGAATGATTTATTAATATGTATTTTATATATATTCTAACATCTCGTGTGCGTCACAGAAGAGTATTACAACTGTTATCAGGCAAATCAAACAGCCAGCGCCGAGCTCATTTAAAGTAGTACAGCACAATGTAATGGTTGCATTAATGGCAAGTGATAGCATTTGTAGCCTGAGCTTTTAAATACGTGACGATTTCCATGAAATCGCTGTATTCTCTGTTTTGAGGGTTTTAGAAAGAAATTACAGACTTAAATTAACACTCGGTCATTATTCTTCTATCATGTGCTCTCATTACTTCATGAGGATTAGTGAGATGGCGATCATATATTTGTGTGTGCCAATCCAACATTATCGGTATTTACTCTGATTACCCTGCTGGAGAAAATACTTTACATTATCACAAAATGGTCTTAAGTGTGAAGATTTTGCAACAAAGCCCAGTAGTGTTAATCTGATGAGAGGTTGTGAAGCGTTAATACGCTCAATAATCAATATTTAATAAGAATTATGGAAATAGCGTTTCTTCATGAAGGGTATTTAGTGATTGTATTTGATTTTGATAATTGTTCGCTAAGTGTGTTGGATTATTTGTTTTCTCTTCTGCACTGAATTCAGTTTCCAGGGGAGAGTGAAAAACCCCCAAGCCTCAAATCTTGATGAATAGTTCTTCTCTGCACGACGTTGGCTCTGATAGGCTTATACGGTTCTGCAAAAATCTTTTTTCCATATTTTTTTGCACTTTATTTGCTGTAGATAAAAGATGTTTAAAGTCATGTTTCCCACCTTTAGAGTGGCATTTATTGGTGGTGAGTGACTCGAAGGGATGGCTGTATAACAAAGTTCAGCTTTATTTGTCTTCTACCTGCAAAGCTAGCGGTAAGTGCTAGTGAGAGACGGAAAAGTTCATTCTCTCTAGCAAGGTTACTCTTCTTGATGAGCATTAAAAGATAGCTTTAAGCCATTCACAATTATGACCTTGACTAGGAAAATGTAAGTTAATAAGGCTTCAACAAATTATGGTCTTTTTGGTCGATTTGCCTAGTGAACTGTTAATTGTAAAACTGAAAGACATTATGTTCAGCTTTCTCTATCACATCTTTTGTGTTTTAACAGTGACACTTCATTGAGTGCAATTAACAAAGCCTAGGAGATTTATTAACACACTTCTTCATGGCCAATGATCCATTCCACTTAAGACATAACACTGTAAAATGCACATTATCTCCTTTTGGCACTTACAATAATGCTTCATGAACTAGGAAGGCATATGTTAAAGCAGATAAAATAGCATTATTAGCTGACAAATCTTACAATTTATTAGACAGTTAATTTATCAGCTTAAAAGACACTTAAAACAGCTGTGCATTTAATGTCTTTTTAATGTATCCAGTAAAACTTGCATAATTGCCTGTAGTGCAATTTATTTTTAGCTATGTTGCAAAATGTCTGCATTTACTGTTTACATCTTCTTTAATTTTTCCTGCAAGGCTCATCACATCTAGGCGCAAGCCCTAACAATGAGGGCAGATAATCAGATAAAAAGACTTCTTGTACAAATGGTTGCCCATGAATGAACTATTCAAAAAGTACATGCTGCGCTGGACCAAAGAGTTCTTGCATTTTATCTCCACCCCAAGGGCAAGAGGGAGGGAGGGGGAAAAAAAAAACCCAACCAACCAGGGGTGCCTGATAGGCAGCGCGGTCATGGACTGCCAAGCACGGCCCATCAGAGACCGAGGATGTCTGCCTTTACTGGCATTAGCATTTGGAGCCCATTCGGAGCCACATGTCTGGGGTGTGAACTAACAAGGCTCCGAGACTGCGTTAGCAGAGGTGTTTCATTTTATAATTAAGGTAACTGCTCCCCGCAGATCAATTGTAGCAGACCTAAGTACTATCTGTGAAGAAAGTGTTGGAGAGGATACACGTTTAATGACTCCGATGCATAAATTGGCTGTGTTTGTTTATTGCTCTCTAATTTAATGGAACCTTTTGTTAAGTCTTTCTGGCTTCCCCCCCCCCAACATTCTGCTAGTAATGATTTCTGTGGGAACAAAGGGTGTTGCTTATTAAAATAAAAAGTCAAACATTGCCGTTTCCCATTAATTAAATGTCAGATTAGCTTAATCTTTTTATAAATATTGGATATAATCTATTTACGGAATGAAATCAGATCTGCAGATGCTGGCATGTGGAGAAGAAGCGTGTACAAGTGCAATTCTCCTTGCTTTGCAGAAATCAGGTAGGGGTTGGGAGCTCAGGGAGGTTAGACCTGTGCCTGCAGTTGGGCTCATGAAACAAAGCTAAGGAAGGGTTACAAAATGCGAGGAGTACAGGGGTATAGGTAACTTTTCTGCAGTAATGGGTGACTCATGAGAAAGGAGGGGGAAAAAACCAAACCCTCTGGAGAGTTTCCAGATCCAGGAGTCTGAAAGTAGCCAGATCTCCAAATACCCAGAGACTGAAAACGTGTAGAACCCATTGGCATGGGCTATGCACCAAAAAAACCAAGCAAACAACAAAACAAGCAAAAAACTCAAAACACTGTTTTGGGAAGGGGAGAAAGAAAAGATGTAGGATTTTCATTATGCAGGCAATCTTAATGAGATGAGAATCAGAGAATCCAAGGCTAAATCCTCCTAAAATCCTTTCATCATGTCAGGATGCCCTTTGTTTTTCCTTCTAAAGGTGGTTATCCATTCATTGCTGCATTTGATACAAGCTTACAAAAGTGTTGAATATCTGTGGTGGCAGCTTTATAATCCTAGTCAGCCTGGAAATTGCTATCAAAACTTTTCCCATAAATGACTTACATTAGTAGTCTGGCAATATGATAAATTGTCCAAATGAGTGGATGTGAGAAAAATGGATGAATTATTGAAGTCAGATATAATAGGAGGCATATGGATACCTATATTCATTACAAGAAAATTTTATGTATTACATTTAATCAAAACCTAAACATGCAATAGTGCATTATTCGTGCAGAGATAGTCAACCAATGAGAGCTGCTTCACAGTTTGATTAGTGCAGCATTGTTGGCTATTTTATTGGTGTACAGTAAATTGTTGGAGAGTTGTCTTTGTCCCAGTTACAGCTGAATTTTGATGACATCAGACTTTTGGTAGGGAGTAACCTGGTTGGCAGCTGGTAATTCATAAATCATAGATCTTTACAAGAGATATTAAAGGCTACCGCCGCAGAAGTAAGGTGCTTTTAAAGTTCTCCCTCATCTCTGCTTTCTAGCAGGACATTGTCATCCAGTTCACATTCTCCCAATTTGTCATTGAGAATTTAATTTCCATTTATTTAAAGGAAAAATATATCTGGCAGGAAACCACCAGAAATGTCTGTTCTTATTTAGGCTAGCATTGATGTCGGGCAATGCTGTAGCTGAGGAACAGCTTCAGATTTAAAGTACTCTTATGAAGAGTAAAAATCTAACCTTTGAAATCTTGTTTAGGCATAATCCATCTTGTTACCATAATAATTATTTTACGGCTAGTGAAGTTATCTCGTTTTGTGAGCAGGCTAGAAATAAGCTCATCTGTAACCACAGATACTCGTGAACTTTTTCATATTCCTCGTAGAAAGCTTTCAGACATGGGAAGAGGATGATTTGTTACAAAATGATGGGTTGAAAGTACAGTTTTGCTCATCTGACATGTTTTCTGTTATTTAATAAACAGTAATTTAAAAATAGATAAAAAAGTTACAAAACCAGGAATTTAAGGAATTGGTTGATTTTTTTTCCTTTTTTTTTTCCCCCCTCAAAATGTTGAGCGTCCTCCTCTCTAAATCTTGTGTCCTTAGGAAGATGGTTTATAAATAAGTCTGGCTATGGGGTCTCACTCCCCAAGTTCCCCACACGCAGTGTATGGCTTGAGATGTAATCTCTCTTCAATGGCTTGTTCTTATCTCACGACCTACAAATGCGTGTGGGAAAAGCACACGTTGGCTCTGAAATTCAGACTTTTCCACAGACCTGTGCACCCACTGTCATTTGAGAAGTGAAACATAAGTTGTAGAAAGCTCATCATAAGTTGTAGAAAGCACAGAAAAACTCAAGACGTGCTTCTGACCAGTTGGGCAACAGAAGGAGGTGAGGAGCTGGAGATGATGGGCCTTTGCCCTCTTCTGTAATTCCACTAGATTACTCTTTCCTGCCCTTTGTACTTGGGACCATGCAACTTGGAAAGTTTAAGGAAAAAAAAAAATAAATCTGGAAATAGGTTAATAATTCTTCCCTGGGACTGTTAGTATTTCAAAGAACAAAAACTTTAGTTCCTTTTCACATGGGGCAGTTTACTATCATAAGCTAATTACTTAGACCTTCTGTCAGAGCCTGAAAATAGTTGGTTTCTCTGTCTTCTATTAGCACTTCATTTGAGATTACTTATTAGAAAAATATTGTTTAATTTCAAGGTTATTATGCCATATTTCCCTGTCTTATTAGGTGGGATTTCTCTTCCCTGATGTGTGAAATACCTCTCCCCGACACTGTTCTCTCTGCAGTAATCTTTATAAAAGTCTATTTTAAAAAAACCTACATTTGAGCAGACGTTGCTAGTTTTACAAGAAACGTGTTTGGTGGTGTGGGAAGCAGGAGCGTGTGTGGATCCCTGTCAGTGCTGGAGTCTTTTGGGGAAAGGATCGTTGGGGACCGGTGATGCTCTGAGCCCACCGCGTGGGATTCTCCAAAGCGTTAGTTACTCGTACAGCTCTGCTCACGCTAAAGACCTGAGGAAAGAAAAAGAAGCAGCGCTTCCCATGGGTTTTTCAGTGAGCAATTAGAAAACCATATCTGGTGAGCTTCCCTTACAAAAATCACTTAAAGCGTGCTATAGAGAAGAGTGTGTATCCCGTTCCATCCTCTCAAATAGTAAATATATTTCTGTCCTTTCTACTCTTTCATGAATTTAACCTGCCCTCATAGAAGATGAACCTGTAGTTAAAACTAGTTTTGGTTCACGTTGTTTTTCCCCCTGAGCATCAGAAGCCAGATGTTTTCAGTGAAAAGGAAATTAATGGCCTAAATAATGAATACATTGAAGTACCGTAGCCACAGTCCATCTGCTGCTTCAGGCGCTGCTATTAATGAATCGGGATCAAACCCTCTTTTAATTTTTGGAGGGTATTTGTTACATATATTGTAAATGTGAATAAAAGGAAGATTAGCCTACTCCGTGGGTAGCTGTTAGCTTCCATCTTTAACAGTCAGGAGCAAGGAATGACCTAGATGGGGTTGCACCAGCTGGGAATAGCTGGAGAAGCCATATGGACCCCAGCCCTCCACCATGGCTCCCTGGTGTCCTCACCCATCCCTCCAGCTCTGCTGCGGAGGTGGGAACCCATGGCAGGTCCCTCACCAGACCATGTCTGCCAACCTTTGTTCCAGCAACATCTACCCAGGGAATGCTGCAAGTCCTCAAACTTTATTTCTAAGAATGTTATTTTTTGTTATGACGCAACAGGAAGCTGTAATGACCGTTTCAGAGCATCCTGACAATAATATTTCATATAAAAAGCTGTGTGGGCAGACACCTAGGGAGGGAGAGGCACAATAATAGAAAATGACCACGAAGTCTTAATTTGCGTCTCTGGAAGTTGGGGGTTTTTTTAAGATTTTTTTTTTTTATTAATAGTACCTGGACATTCCCACAAAAAGGAAGGACCTTTCTAGAGTTCAGAGATGGTGATGCCTCGACAAGTAATGGTCTTTCCAGCTGGTCTTGCATTCTGGCAGCTTGGGTGCTTCACTGAAGTCTGGTTCTTTCAGATGTACTACAGCCATTACTTGATTCAATCACTTTGATTTCAAGCCCAGTGAAAATGTGCACTTTAAACCTTGGAATAAGCCTCTTCACAGTTCCTCTTCTGTCCTTGATTTTACAGCACACCTATATCCCTGCCACTGAAATAGCCAGTCTAGTAGAGCCCTACCTCTCCACCACCTTTTTATCATAACCGGAAGCATGACTTACCTGTCTTAACTAACGTCAACTTCAGTAATGACTGGGCTCTGAGGTCACATGTCTGGTTACTTGAGTACTCTGTTTTGAAAGAAAAAACCAACAGTGTCTGTGCTTTTTCTCATCATTATGTTACTTCTCTGCTTTGGAAAGAAGTTTCTAGAGGGAAGATGCAAGTAGTGAGCTGGATTCACTTCTCCAGGGGTACATTCAGCATCATAAGAGTGACAGTACACATAGTTCAAATCAGAGTGTTTTCTGCTCCGAGTGTCTAAACACAACTGTATTCCAAAGTGTGGACCTTCCCCGCGAAATTTGGCACGTACAGGCATAAAGTTGGGCTAAGTTTCCAGTGGTGTATGGTAATAGCCTACCTCTCCCTGAAGGAGCGGGGAGAAGTCCTGCCTCTCCTCTGTCAAGCTGCTGGGTAACTGCTGTTGCACGCAGATGTTTTTGTCCTCCAGTAGGTATTAAAGTTAAAATTCTTTCAGTTAAAAGACAGCAGAGAGTCTTCTCTAACAGGAATACCTTTGAGTTGAGGGGGCCACCCCCATAACCTTCTTCCTTACATCTTGCCCTGACGTGGCTGAAGGCCGTCGTCACAAACTTTTCAGGTTCATGTCAGTTTCCCGAGCTGTCCCTGGCCACCAGACGGCCGTTGTCCCTTCCAGCCACTGTGACACCAGCCCTTCACGTGCAGTTCTGGTGGAGGTGCAGCTTACCGACCAGCCTGAGGACAGTCTGTTGGAAAAGCTTTTGCTAAGCATCACTATAGGCTTTGGTGGGGAAGGAATTTGCTCATCCTTTACGAATCACCCACCTGCAGAATTTCTGTGCCTCTTCACCGTGAATTACTTCATTTAAGGTTCTTAACTGAGGTGTCTCTCATTTTGTCCCTTTATTCTATTTCATTGATGGCCTCGTGTTTTGCCATGGTAAACGTTATCAAAGCGTGGGAAAAAATACTACAGTGAAGGATGAGGTTTGGACCAAGAAAAATATCAATATGAGATAATATCTCCTAAGAAAAATACTCATTTGAAAATGCAATCTGCAGCAGAATATTTTTAGCACCAGTTTTTTGTATAAATCATTTCATCTGTATATTCTGGGTTGTAAAGAAACTTAGATTTAGAAATAGAAAATTTGCAGCCTGCACTCAGTGGGCTCAGAACTGACACAAATGCACAGAATATATGGGGATTTGGGGTCGTTTAATTATGGATATTCCCAACTTTCTTCGAGGCAATGCGGAATATTGTTTGGGGAGGTAAATAAACTATTTTTTAGAATTAAAAACAAATATTCCTGATCCAGCTATTTGCATCTGGCTGATGGATTTACATTTTGTAAGTGTAGTTAGAAGCTGAATTCTCTGCCGTTCTGTGACAAACCCAGAAATAAGCCTTTATTTTCTGAAAGCATATGAGATCTTCACACGGGTGCAATATTAAAGGAACATCAGAATTGAGGATAAAAATCATTTTTTGTTCATTTTAATCCTGTGAGCTGAAGATTGTTGCTTATAGAGGTCGGCAAAAATAAATACTTTTAGTAGGCTGGGGAGAGAAATCTGTAAAACACACACAGGTATAAATGTAAATTGAAAATTTTAATGTATATAGTGTTTATTTATATTTTGAAAACATTAGGTGGTCTGCCTGGGTAAGGAACTGGGCACTCTAGAGAGTGGGAAAAGATGTACAGTAATTCTTCAAAGTTTTGGTGGTTTGAAAGTCACAGGAAGGGAAGAGGTCTGCCTCCTATGGAGAGAAAATATTTTCTTGCACCAGGTCAGTGATCTTCAAATGAAAAAAAATAAAAATCTTTAGGTTTAGAGATATTAGAGTGTAACATCTCCTAAGAAATAATTTCAGAGAATTGGCCCAGTGGTCTGAGTCAACAATGTGCTTTTATACAGCTGCAGACATGGCGATGATGCTGGAAGAGCCTGGTGGGACTGCTGAATAAGCCTGCAGTCGTGAAAATATTAATCTACAGATTCGTAATTGGGAATGTTTCCACAATCTGCAGAATACAGACATGAAATCAGGGCGCTACAATGACATAAGCCAGCGGTGTGTTATAAAAAGTGGGAATTTAAGCTGGATAATTTAAGCTTTCGTTCATGCTCCTGTACCTTTCCCCTGACCCCAGTTTTGTTCAATTGGTACTAGCGTGTCAGCCTGGATTTTCAGTCCATTTAATCATCTGCCTCTACCTTTCCCCTTGTTTGTTTCTATCTCCGTGCTAAAAAGACTGCTTCTAACGTGTTATTGAATAAGGCAGCGCTCTGTATGCTGCGGAGCACTTTCCCTTAGTGGTGATAAAATGGTGATAAAAACGAAAAGTGACACTTCAAACGCAAGCCTGCTTTTGAGCTTCGCTGCATATTGCTTTTTTTTTTCCTCCCAAACACAACTCTTTATTTTTTTTTTTTCCCCTCTCAACAACTGATCATTCTGAAAGAGAATAAGGATGCACATATGGTACGGCGAGTCTTCCCAATATCTAGCTGTATGATTTGCAAAAACGATGTGACCCATCAACATACTTGAGCCCGTGGTACTGCAGAAGCTACTAATATTTGGAGAGAGTATTTCCTCTGCTAGAAAGGTTTCCATCTCTGCTGTTTCTGTGTGTTGGGTTGGACTCGCCAGGATCCTGTAGCTGCTTTGTGGGGATGCAGAGCAATGCTAAACTTGGTCGGACTTACCCCTTTATTGGGTTTGCAGCGGCTTTGCTTCACTAAAAGAGCTTGGTCTCAGGTGCATCTGCCCCCCACCTTCTCTCTGATGGCCTAAACCCGAATAAGAGTTGCTACGTTAATTATTCTCTCCTTTTAATTAATTAAAGAGGCTCAGAATGTGGATGTGCTGAAGTCTGGCCGCAGGGATGGTTGGGAGAGAAAAAAAAAAATGTGGGCTGAGAGAAAGCTCCCTTGGGATGCTCAGCAGAGCTGCCCTGCTGTAATACCACTGAAAGAGGCACAGGACGTGAGAGCTGGGGGCTCTTTACACCAGCTTGGTTCTATTTTCTGCACAGATTCTCCAAACCCTGATTTTTAACCTCCCTCATCTTTTCTTCCCTTCCCTCTACACATTAAGCTTTTTGGTTGTCTAGTAGTTTGTATTTGAAAGGAAAAAAAACCCATTTCTTGCCTCCCCATTCTCTGCCCTCAGCTCCTAAAGCTGGGGATCTTCATAAAGCAATGCTGGGAGGTGATAGAAAAAGCATTGTCCCCTGTAATTTATTTTGAAGCTATTCCTCTTATTCATTTTTGTTTGTGCTTAAAACATTTTTTCCAAGATGCCTCTACTGATTTTTTTTCTGCAGCCTGGGGGCAGGGCAGGCTCTTGGTGCTGCTGCAGGCTTGGCAGCATCCATTTTTAAATAGTGTTCTTTAAGGATGCTGTGCAGGAATCGGAGCTCTGAAGAGGACCAAAAAATGATGAAAGATTCAGAAACAGTAGGTCGGAGTCAGGGCTGAACGAGCTGGGTTTGTTCGGCAGAAAAGTCAATATCTCTGTCTCCCTGTTGGGCTTAGGAAAAGAAGAAATTAGCTCACTTCGCAGCAGAGATTTTGGATAAAAAGGCTAGTTAAACATTAAGACAGCCCTGCTAGGGAGGTTAGGGATCTTCTTTTTGGTGAGTTTTTGTGAACAGGCTTGTCAAAGTCCTACTGGGAATAACGTAGGTGAACTCTGTTCCCCTCGGAGAACAGGGACATTAACTCAAGATTCCTACCACCTTTCTCTGCTTCTAACGCCTATGTAAACACGGGAACATAAAAATATTGCCTTTTTCCACACGAGGCTGTAGGAAAAAAATATGTATGATATGGTTAATATTTTATAACTGCTCTGAGCTATAAAAAAATTGGCCCTGCTTCCAAAGTTGTTGCGGAAAGGATGGATAATTTATAAGAAAAATGTGGGGACCATCCCATCTCCTGGTTTTAAAATTTGGCAGGTTGAAATTATGACACATGGACAAAAAATTTTATTTACGGAGGGGTAAAGTTGATGAGTATATGTACAATTGTCACAGTAACCTTGCAGAAAACTTCATTAATGTTTAAATCCCATAGAAGTGTGCAAAGATTTCCTCTTTGTGCATTGGGCACTTAATACAACGCTGGCCCATGGCAAGTAAAAATGCAAATAACTCTTTAGAGTGCTAAATGACATTTGTTAAGTACGGTGATTGATACCCAGCCACGTGGAGGTCTTATAATAAATGCCTAGATGGTCTTTAAAAATTTAACATTGAGAGTGCTGCGTTTGCCATAGTTTATGGCAGTTGGCCTCTGTTTCCACTGGACACCTCCGGACACGTCCCCTCCTTGACCCCCTGCTACAACAGCCCTGTTTGTGCCCACAGCTCACCCCGCTGCATCTCCCTGTAAATCCCAGTAGCTTGAGGAGAGAAAAGAGTGATATTTTTTTTTCTTCTTCTTCTTCTTTTCCAGTTCTGTCATAACCTTAATGCAGATTTTAAACTGAATTTTGCATTTCATGATTTGTTCTTCCCACACACGCACAGATTCCCACTCCCCCTCAATGAGGTAATGGCATGACAACTAGATTAATATCTTTTACATACTTATTAAACTCAATAAGTGGTCCTGCGCAAACAATTGATATTTAATTACCGTATTATCATCCTACTAAATTTTAATTACTATTCATTTAAAATACCTCATACGTTATCGTTCATGTTAATGTGGATTTGTTTCTCTGTAAATGTTTCTCTGTAAATCCTAACTTTAAGTTGAACTAACCTGCAAAGTAATTGGGATTTCTCAAGGTAATAGTACGTGTAATGCGGGTCCGGAACATCGCAATACACTATAGAAAGGGAAAATGCAACCACCAGCCGGTATTGGTGGCATTAAAGAGCATATGCTTTTGAACCAGATTTCAGAAAAGGTTGAATGACTTACCTCTTCGAATCACCTTGCGGTGTAATTTCAGCTTAAAAGATCTTAAGCCAGGAGAAACTAATAGTTAGCAGCTGACAATAGGCTGATTGTTAAGAACCAGAACAGTTCCAAACTTGGCGAGGAACGTGGAAAAAACTAAAATCACAATCCTACGGTAAACTTGCCTCTTCTACTGATCATTGTTTTTACCTCTGACAAGTATCGATTTTCTAAATCTCATCCGTGAGTCACTTAATTACTCTTCAGAGAAAGGAGAATACACGATAATTTTTGTAGCGAAAAACAACCACCTCTGATGGGTAAAATCATAACACCTTGTCAGTCCCTGCAGCGGGAGGCAGAGGTGGTGGGGTCTCATGACCAGATTCGGTTAGATCTCTTTGGGTTTTTTTAAATTTATTGATCGAGAATATTTAAAATCAAAAGGGATTATTTTCTATATTTCTCTCTGTAAGATCTGGTGCAGTTGTTGATGGCTCTACCGAGGAAGGTCATATGCTCTGAATCAGAGCACTTTGCTCTGATCAGCTCCTTCTCGCTGTCTCGTTCACTGAAATTAAATCTCTTCAGATAGCTCTTCAAACCCATTGTGCTTTTCCCAACAAGGCACGTGAAACTATTAATATCTGTACTCTGGCAGCAGGATTTCCAAAATTTCTGCAGAATCCCTGTTTTTCTCCTCATTTTTCACAGTTTCTATAGGTGGTATTTGATTCCATTTATTTATTTTCATTGTGAAAAACTGAGATTCAGCTCGGTTCTTATTAAAATCATAAATTTATAAGGTCTTTTTTTCCTCACCTAAAACATAGATTATAAGAAGGCAGTTCAGTAACAGCTTGCAAAAAGCTTCTTCCACATGGTGTGGTAGTTTGAGGGGATTCATTTTTGTGGGGTTATTTTTGCTGTTGTTGCTTAGCTATCTTCCAGAAAAGTTCACGTAAAGGATCGCCCTCCTTGTATCAATAGGCTAAAAATATATTTTGTTTACTGCAACCCAGAGATTTTTCTTAGGCAATTAATTGTGTGACTCAGTCCCATAAGCTCCTGTAATGACTTTATAGCCTGTCAGTGATATATAACCTATTGACTTTCCTTTGGTTATAGGACTATTACTTTCCTGATAGATAAAGGTAGCACAGAATGATTAAATCAATCTCCTTGCTTTTACGGAACTGTTGAATAGCCAATCTTTTAAGGACTGATCCAAGGGCAAGAGGAAATCAAGGGGAAGTCATGGTAGCCCTCAGACCCGTCATTTGGACATTGCTCCCACAAGAGGTGGACTTTACTCATGGATCAATTCCAGAGCAGACCTCTCAGTGTGGTAAAATAACAATTATATGTTTCTATTGGTATATTTATCATAATGGAGAACGGGCAATTTTCCCTGTTCTCAAAACACCAGAATAGGGTTCCTGCTGGAATTATTGCTTTATTAATTATGCCAATTTTTGTTCATATTTTAGGCAAACAGCCCCATTCTCTTCAGGTGAGCTTATTTGCATGAATTGTGATGTCTCAGGATTGGCATTTCTATAAATCAGTGAGAAATACGGAGTTGTTTCTAGCCTGTGTATAACGGGCATAATAGAGCCTTAATATTCTTAGAAATATTTAGTATGCAAACACTTTCACGAGACAAATCTACTTATTGGAATGAAATTTGTGCAATATATTAGTGGTAGAAACTATTGAACTAAACCATTTAAACTGGTGCTGGACTTTAGAGGAAATTAATCACGCGGCAATGAAGATATCTGCTGGGCAGAGCCTCGGCACGCTTGGGAGACGCGGTGAAATCCAAACCGCATTGCCGATGCGTTTGTTTGGCCTGAATGACAGAAAAGACAAATTTACTGACCTGGGCTCCACTGTGCTTAGACCCCACGTATTGTAATTTTTATAACACATATTCACTATAACACTTTAACTAAGAGAGTTTGTGTATTAAATGATGTTAGATTACGATATTTAATGGCTTATAGGATATAGCTAGTACCCGGGAGGCTAATTTGTTTGCATTAGTTGAACGGGTCAACTGCTTCAAACATGCAGATTATAGAACTACTGGTAGATTGCATTACACAATTTAAATAAATAGTAGCAATTTGTCAATGTCATCTTAGCTTCAACATTTTCCTTTTAAACCCCAGGAAATAGTAGTTCCAATTAAATTGACCTTTTCTTTTCTGCATCTTCATGTTATTAGTAGATAATGCTTAGTCTTTTAGCAAGTAAAAAACCCCATAGAAATAAAAATACTTCCAGAGCAACAATGCGCTTGTAGTAAACTTTACGACAAAATTACCTTCTGTATAAACAAATGAATCAAATTTAGCCACCCAGTAAATTTTACAAGTCAGATATACATGTATACGTCAGGAATAGATTAAGACACATGAATTGCTGTATCTCAATGATTAGGTCTTTGGTTTCAGGGGACAATTGCAGATTCTCGGCACTGTAAAACTTTAAGTTGTACTATTCATTTTGGAGACAAAGCAGCAAAAAAACCCCCATAATGGCTGAACCATTCATACATGAACCACTCTGAGCAAATCCTAGACGTCTGGAATGCTAAGTCGCTTTTGGGAGTCGGGTGTAGGTATCTACTTACTTAGTCTTGTAGCACTAAATGAACTGCATTTGAAAAACTGGAAGTCCTATAGTAAAATAGAAATGGTGAAATACTTAAATTGCCATGTAACATGGAAGAGTTTGGGTACAAGCATTTGTCCATGAGGTAATACAGAGCAATACCACGTGCTGCATGTTTTCCTGTGTCCACGTGCATAAAAAAGTATTTTACTCCTTTGATGTCCTCCTGGCAAACTTCAGCTGTAAGCCTGATGGCATCAGAACCAGATTTTGCCACAATTTTGGTAATGCAGATAGTTTTGAAGACACGGCAGCTTGAGGTTTTTGTGAAAAATTTGTCCAGAGGAAGATACCTAAAGCTTTCTTAGTGCCTGAAATAAAATACTGGGACAGGAACTCTAGTATAGCTGTATCCTGGTGGCCTTTAGCTGTGAAAGGGAAGAGCTCACTGTAAATTAGAGCATCTTAAAACTTCAGGGTTTGCTGAAAAGGGTTGGATTATTTTTAGTCTTTCAGGCTGAAAAGTGTTTTTGAGCTACTATTCTTGCATGAGTAGTTGGTGATTAAAACAAAACAACACAACCAAAATGTGGAATGATTGGAAAAAAAAAAATTTAAGGAAGATGCCAATCATCTCTGATGCAATCCTAAAAAAAAAACCAACAAAAAAACCCCAAAAACAAACCAACAAACAACCACCCACAAACCCAAACAAAAACCCAAAATAAACCCCCAAATCCCCACAAAACTCCTCCCCCACGAAACCCACCAATCAATCACCCAAAAAACCAACCACACCTTTGTTCACCCATCTTCAGTGCCATGGAGAGAATGGCATTTCTCATGAGAAAATCCAGATTTAAATTGATCTCAATTATCAATTGCTTTACTCATCTCCTTTATTGGAAAACACATCTGTTTCCTACTGCTTTTCTTTCGGGCGCTGTGCTAGGCATCTCTCACTTATTCTGTTGCTTTTCTTCAAGCTGCATCAATTCGGTTTGCATAATCTTAGCATTTGGGTTAGAGGTTTCCATCCATTTCTCGTGCCACGTAACAATAGATACTGGAAAGAGAAATGAGCCAATTTCTTGTGCTACCCTTTATCACACCTTCTGTTTATGTGATACTTGCATTTCGTAGTGTCAGGAGCACCCAGCAAAGTTCCTTCTTACGCATCAGCTGCTTTTCGAAGGTTATAATAGCATTGACTTTATATAGTCACCTACTAATTAACAGGACGTTTTCGTCTTCTGAACACGCAGAATTGGTACATTCCAAGGCTGAATGGTACAAAGACAGAGCACAGGATATTTAAAGTTTCACTTTATTTAGTATTCAGTGCATATCGTTCAGCAACCACCATTTGAAAAGAGGCCAGAAAGCAATTTTAACAATATCACATGTGAGAAAATGATTCAAAGTTTTGGAGAGAGAGATAATTCTGTAATCTCTGTGATCTAAAACTGAACAAAGGACGTGACCTAACATATTAAATACAAGAAAAACAGATTCCTGTTACTTTCATTTCTGACTCCTTAGAAAGCAGACACAGTAGGTATGGATCTAAACTCATCGTATTATAACATCGTTAAACTGAGTCGCTGATCCTCAGCAATCCAAAATAGCCCAGAAAGTGGGTGTAAGTAAAGGGGCTGATCCCCCCCCCCCCTTCCCATTTTTGACTTGTGGGACACCCCATCCGGCTGATCCCTGGGCACAAGGTAGCAGTGTAAGGACTGTTCAGGCTTCTGGCATCTTCCTGTGGCTCCGAGATGTCCAAAGGGCAGCCAGCTTTCACTGGGAGAAAAGAAATAAAATGGACAGGTGAAGGACAATCACATCTGGATTTTTTTTTTTTCCTTAAATGTAAATCAAGGCAAATATAGCCAATTAGAAAAATGCAAATTTGTAATCTGAGAAGGCAATCGCTAACAATTTGGAGAATTTTTGCTTGCATGTTCTTAATGTGCAATTTAATATTGAAGACAATACTGCCCCTCTTCTTAGGTTCTTCACATATGCTATTTCATCAAGGACGCTCTTTTTATTTGAATCTAGATACTGAAATGTAGTAGTAACTTTTATTTTTTTGTTTGCTTTTGCATTTTTTTTGTGAGTTTCACAAATTTCTCATTTGTGATCAATCAATATTTTTAAATTTCTTTCAGAGTAGTAGTTGTATACTTCTTCCCAAAGGACAAGAAGAGGGTAATAACTTTTAGGAGGCCAATCGTGACTGTTTCTCAGTATTGTTGGTCTTTGGCGAGTGCTTCGTAGGAAGATTCAAGGATTCCACAAACACAAGGAGACAAAAAAAATGCCTCACTGAAAAATCGTTATCCTTTCTCTTTTCTTTTCTCTTTTCTGATGAAAGGCTTGTTCATTTCTGCTGTTATCTGAAAAATTTGAGTTGAGAGCTTGAGTGTGTACCCGACAGATAATCAATGCCACATACCTTCTAAGCAGCTGCCATGGTTGGTGGGTATCAATAGCAGACTTCTAGGGCTGACACTTTCTTCATTTACACGTGCAGTGTACGGACCTCATCTATTCCTAGCTACAACACACTTTGCGTCAGTGCGAACTCTGTTGACTTCAGCAGAGACAGATGTGATGTGCAGTGGAATTAGTTAGCAGAGAACCAGATCCTACGTACACAACAACAGTTTCATGCCACTGTTTGTTGCCAAAGAGCTATGTACTTTCGCTATCAGCTGGCAATGAAACAGGAGAAATGCCTGCTACGGAGCAAAACGAGTCAGAACCAATTAACATTTGTACCGTTTGCTGTTCTCTAAGAATCACTTAAGGATAATTCTGGAAATTCCATACGTCTGCGACGTATTCTCCCTTATTAACCATAGATAACTGCGACTGGAGCAGGAATGTAACTGAAATGAAATAGCAAATAGACCAAGGTTAGTCAGCAAATTAAATAAGCATTAATGACTCATTTTTGTCAAGTGACTCCATACTGTAACAACACTTGGATAAAGATATTCTCTTCTTTTCCCCATTTCTGTAGTTTCTGCGTGTCCAAATGAAATAGCATGGCATTGTGTTAGTTGGCTACTGAGACTGAATCCACATACACCAGAGGTTTTGATATCTCTGAATCTTAGGAAAGGAATTATTTTGGTGCATTTCTGAGTATGCATCAATGTATAATGATTATAATTTCCTTTTAAAGTTCAACCCTGCTGCCAAAGGGAAAGTTTCTCAGTGTAAGGAATGACTAAACAGCTGCTCTTGGTTGCTACATCCTTCCACATAAATGAACTGTTTTAATTGATTCTAAATGCAATGAAATAAAATTATTTATAAATTGGTAGACATATCCATGATTGCAAATAGAAACTGAGCTTGCTTGAACAGGCTTTCTTATTTCTGATAAGCATCATGATGTCACAGCCTTTGATTTTGTGACTAATGCATGAAGCAATTCCTTCCAGATCAAGACAGATCTTCACTGAGGCAAACCAGAGCTTTTCCACCTTCTGTTTCAGCGAACAATAATCATGCTGGAATATGCATAAGGATCTTTATGAAACTGCTATATGTGCATTCCTTAAATACTGTAGTGAAAAAGAACATGTCCACCATAGATCTGCAAATGGGCTGTGATATAATGGACTTAGTGCGTGTGGAAATGCCGGAAACTTTTTACGTGTTTGGACAAAGGATGGATCAGAGAGCGCAGGGAGTTATTGAGAAAGAGCAGATCGAGATACTGGTTTTAATCAGTACAATCTAGTCGGAGCTCAAGGGACAGTGATCCCAGCACTCCCGCATGCGTGCTGGGTCGAGCTCTCCACCCCAGCACACCCCCCGCGCTGTGCTTTGCCCCCAAGTCCCGGGGGAGTGAGCTGGAGAAGGTGTGGTGGAAGACCTAGGGAAGAGGCTCCTGTGAATAAGATGGGGAGACTCTAGGAGTTTTTATGAAAAGAATAAGGTTCCTCTGTTACGTTTTGCTATGCAAAATGTTTATAATTATGCACTAAGATTTGGGGAAATTACTCCTAGGGGTTTTATACGTCTATATGCTGTGCGATGGTGGTTAATGTCTCTTTGGGTGAGAAGGGCCTGAAGGAAGATAGCACGGAGCAGGGAACAGCCGAGGGGGGGGCTGATGGCACCTGGGTTTAGACGCTGGCTCGGGGGACAAGGAGGCTGAATACAAATTTGCTCGGTTCAGAGCGCTCGCTGGGACCTGGCGCTGTGCTCCTACAACTCATACGTCTTTTCACGTTGATAGCCATTACTAAGGTTTGATTTTTGATCTAACGGTTACGTAGTTTTTTTGTTACTGTCTCTTCTCTGTATTAAGATGCGCTGTAGGGATTTATTATTATTTAACGTTTATATTGAATTTTTTGAAGAGTGCCTTTAAAAGAATTACTCCTCATCAGCCATGCTGATATAAAAGCACAGTTACTATAATAATGGCCTTTGAATACTGTCCATTAAACTTTGACATTTAAAGTGTTTACTGTGAATACATATTAAGTTTCTCATTAAAGGCAAGGTCTGGCTTTCTTGATGTGGCTCTTAGATTAAATCAGTCTAATCCAAAATAAATACAAAGATGGAGAATTCATAACAAGCCGCTTGTAGATTCTCTGTGTGTAAAACAGCAACTGCTATTGTGGCAGAAAGATTTCATTTTAGTGTCTCCTCTTTGGCCCTCAAGAGGGGGAAAAAAAAAATCTATTCATTGTGTATAAAACCTTTTGCACTTTGACATAAGTCCTTCCAGCAGAATCCCTTTTTTTTTATTGAAACAAACTTAAACCATATTCCATTTCACAAAAGCAAAATGTGCTGAACATGTGCTTTTTAAAATAGAAGCATGTGCATCAACTCTTCTACAAGAAGATACTTTCTGAGAGTAGTCTCCTGGGAAGGTCCATTACCCAAAATCCAGCGAGCACAGGAAAAGGGCGAAACAGTGTTAGATCAAGCTTTACTAAGCTGGATGGCCCAGGCTGTGGAATAAGTGATATTTAATATGTGCGCTCTGAGGCTCCTGTTGAGTGCCCTGTTTGGTAACCCGGATCAGGATGCTTGTTTAGTGGATAAAAGTGTAACTTTAGAAATTGGCAGGAACTTTCTGTGCTTGGCCACCTGTACTCCCAGCCAGATACGGTGTAAGGAGACTCAGACAAGCACACTTTTCAAAGTTTGTTCTATTTCACTTCCTTACAACTACCAGGTTCAAAAGAACCATTTATTTAAAAAAGGAGGGGGAAAAAAAGAGGGAAAAAAAAAAAGCCTCGATCAGTTCAAAGATGCATTTATAAAGCTCACTAGTCTTTATGATCAAGCTCATACTTTGTCTTCCCGTTACTAAAATAATACTTTTATCCTGCCCTCTTTTTCCCCTCTCATCTGTTTTGTTATGAAAACGTAAGTATAATGAAGGTCTCAGGCATCGTATTTTCCAGACAGTATGATACTATAAGTAATGTAAAACGGGAATCTTTTTTCGTGGAGTTTTTGCTGTCAATAATAATAATAATTGTATCAAAAATAATGTGAACTCCCACTGAAGCCTGCATAGTCAATCAGCATAAAGTATTAGCACTTCAGGGACACAAAAGCTCTGAGCCTGATAAAAGAGATTGGACTGAGAATTTTGACCTAAGAATATAATAATGTCTTCCAAGATCTCATTATGCCCGTGCCCATTCGAAACCATCTGGGGCCCAGAATAATAAAAGCAGTGGTGTGAATTTATGAACCCATAGATCTAGCCATGCCCCCTTGGATATTGTGTTGGATTAGTAGATTTACTGCTAATCCAAACACCGTGGACAAAATTATGTCTTTACATCTGCACTGCGGATCTCCGAGAACTGCAGTAAGTTAAACGTTTGAAGGGTTGACAGCAGCTCCCCTGCTTCAGGCACAATCTTCTGGCACCCTGCCACCTTCCCAAAAGTGCAGCTCCTCAGATGCACGTCCTCCACGTCTGCCGTGGCAGTTCTCCAAAGGGAGATGCCGCCTAGCAAATGAAAGGGGGGCGAGCGAGCAAAAAGTCACCGCTGCTGCCTGTAACAGGTGGGAGCGGTGTCAGCTCGGTGCAAATAAGGCACAGTTGGCACGGGGAAGATTGATCCGTCGTCTTCAAGTTGCCTCAGGTGCAGAGCCCGAAGAGAAGTATCTACATTTAATTGGGGGTGTCTTCAGCTAAATAAAATAGTCAGATGCAAATCCTTTTCCTAAGGGGCAGCCATGTGGACTTGTGACCTTTCTTTGAATGGTTTGGAACCCAGAAATCAATGATTACACTAAATCCATAATTATATTCTTTTCATCTGTGGCATGGTACTGATAGTGTGACAGATGTGAGACCTTGAAAGCATGGAAACTTCAAAGACCGTTGAGATGTGTTAGACACCATGGACATGTGGAGCAGTAAAACATAAAATTAAAATTAAAAAAAGACTGCTCAATCAATGCTTTAGGTGATCTTTCTCTTTCACACGCATATGCACACACATGTATGTGTGCACACGTTTATGCACGTGACTTGAGTCCCTGGAATCCCCAGGATAAGAGGAGAGGGAGTAACTGCTGTAATTCTTCTAGTTAGCCAAAGCTCTCTGATTGAAATAGTTGTCTTGGCTCAAGAGGCTTCACGAAGAAGGGGATGGGCTGAGTCAGGAGATGTGGCTGGAGACACTGTCGGGAATTAAGGCTGTATTTTTTTTAATTTCATTTCTCTTGTAAAGCACAAGGAAACTGTAAGGGTTCCGGTCTGCTTAGGTACTGCGTGAGAGAGGGGAGAAAGGTGGTTAGTAACATAAACCAGACAAGGTTTGCAGGGAGGCAAAACAACTTGCGTTAGACCAATTGGGTTAGAAAACCAGATGCTTGGGTGCATTCAGGAGCTCTACGTCTTTGTAACGCATTGTTCTGGCATGGAGAACATCACCTGACTGTCAGCGCTGCCAGAGGCACGTCTTTAGTTCCAGCAAGTGGCACGCCACCTTCCTACAGCTGGTGGAATTTTTGCTGCGAGTATGTAAAGCGAGGTATTTTGGCTAGGGAGGGTTGTGTTATTGGCACAGGAAAACAAGGAAAGAATGACGTGGGTCATTTCAAAAAGCCTTATACCGTCTTTTCTGTTGCTGCTTATGGTTTAGGATACATGTGAGCAGAAGAACCACATGCGAAGTAGTTGGGGACCCTACTGAGAGCAGTAGCTCCATGGGACCAGGTACTCTGTAAATGAGCGGAGGCAAAAGTCACCCTGGTTAGAAATCTGTAAAAAAAGTAGTTGTTTCCCATTTGTCCTAAATTCAAGGTTTTGGGATTTTTTTTTAGTGTAGTGCCTTGCATTCTTTGCAGGTGGAGAACAAATGCTTTAGCAGGGAAAGGGAAATGACATTCCCAACATTTCTTTGGTATTTGCAGCTGCGAATGTAACTGAGTATCTTACTGCTCATCATACTGGAATACTTGAGGGGCACAACGTGGATATTTTTTATTTATTATAATGTCAATAAATAATAAAACTATTTAATGTTAATCCATATTATTTATTAATAACGGCTGCTTCTTGAAAAATTCTGTGTGAATGAGAAATTTTGGGAGCACTGTCAGAAATTAATATACCTGAACTCTGCATGCTAATGTGTCAAAAGCATGTGGTAAATGCAATTATTTTTTTTGTTCCTGGCATTACATGTTACACGGATACTCGTAACTGTAAATGGTGGATCAGGCAATGACGGTATCAAGTACACAGATAAGATAAACTGAAGATTTGTGGTGGCTACCGTCAATACAAGAAACTTCATAAGCATATAATTCAATCTCACGTGCAATTTCCTAACATCAATGTGGACGTGTAAGTTGAAAAAGATTAGGATTTTGGTTTTTTCTCTAAAATTTGGAACTTAATATTAGGTTACTTTTTCAGTCCCAGTGTAGCAATCTCAGAAATAAAAAAAGCACATAAAAATGTGAAATCTCCCCAATACTGCAAGAATTGTTTAGTTTCTAGGGCAAGATCAGACGGTTTATCTCTTTAGCCTGATCCTGAGATCACAAAATACTGGACTGTCACTGATTTAGGAGTCTGAAATGCCTGAATGGTAAGAGAGCTAGTGCTCTCTCTGGGATAAAAAGACCAGCTTTGGAGAAAAACACCTCTTAGGATGGTTTTTTCCATAAATATTTGTTGTTTGCAGCTGGTTGTGCATCTCTAAGATCAGAAGTGTCTCATCACAGGTGCATGAACAAGCAGAGTGTAGCACAAGTAGCCAAGCACATGGACTTTATCTCACCCCTGTGCAATCTATGGATAACTAGTGAAGCTTTTGAACATACTCCAATTTGAACACACCGGTAACTCCAGCAGTTTCTCTCCACTCTCCCTGTGCAATCCCCAATCTGAGTCAAGCCTTTCCCATCATCTTTCTCCTTTGCCATTTTTAATATCCACTTTCAATTCATTTTCCAGATGAGCTTGCATGAGTTTCTCTCCTCGTTCCTTTCCTTTTGTTTCTTTGTCATACCACTCCAATGGTGCTGCTCGGCACGCACCCGAGCGTTTCTTTTCCTGGTCACCAAAGGAGCATCTTCTGGAAGGCCACTCACGTAAAGTCAGCGAAATACTTGCAGAGAATTTAAAGATACCTGGGCAGAGCCAGTTACTTGTACCTCTTAGGTCTGCTTCTTCAAGGCATATTAATTGTTGAAGTTATTCACCAGTTGCATATCTATTATATGGTCATTTTATCACTTATGTAGACTCCTGTGAAAGGAGTATCATACCCGTTCCTCAAAATATTCAAATCTTACCTTTTCTGACTAACACGGGGGCACCAAGATGAACAAACTAGTTATACATGCATGGAAAGTAGCAAGCTGAAAGTAATTGTGTATTCAGTTTTAATGGAGCTGAATCTCCTGCTGAGATTTCAATATCTGACAGCATTGCTTTCATTGCCCCAAATGCCCAACCTTTTTCTAATGTTTGACCTTGGGTATGATTATATTTCTGTATGTATCTCAAACGATGCAAAATCATTTGCCTATATCAGTCATCTCTCGCTGACAGTCCTGTTCCAGCTCATGGCAGAAGAGAACAAGTCTGATGGCAGTAACAATAGCTAAAATGAGCTTTGATAGATGTTTCTCCCCTTTCAATAAATACATAAAGCATCTCTATAATGTCATTTTGTTAACTGATAAACAACAAAAGGATGAAGGCATTTACTTTTAACTCTATTGCATGTCATTATTTTCTCATTGCCTTACTTAGTGCATATAAGTAATGTGACCCGCAGAATAGAGGACAGGACTGTTACTTTCAGTGTTGGTTATTTATTTTATTTTATATCCAGAGGCCCACCTGCTAAATGAGAGCTGTGCAGGTGTACGACAGGCTCTACCACGGCAGTTTTGCCTCAACATATTGACTCACGAACCTGGGTCTGCTCCTGGAGCAGCCTCAGCAGGATCTCACAACATAACCTGCGGTGCCTGCCCCCGCCGGCTTTGCATCTCTCCGTGCTGAGCTCAACGTGCCACACGGGCTCCGCACAGAAGCGCAATTCTTTGCGCTCACCTCTTGGTTTTTCTTCTCCAGCCGATCTAACGCTGCCCCGTTATTAGCATTGTACTCCTTACTCTAGAGAAGCTCCTGAGCAAGGCACCGTGCTGGGCAGGGCAGAGGTGGGTACAGGAGGAAGCCCGTTTGGGCACGGCACGGAGGATGACGTTTACAGATGTGTACAGTGGTTTGGGGGATGATAGAACAACTGAATTACTGGGATTAAGGAGAGAAGGAGAAGTTGCATCCCACTCCTACCCCCGTGATGAAGTGGTCATCAGAGAGGAGCCGGGAGGCGGTGGTGCTGGCAGCCCTGGCAGGCTGATGAAGAGGTGTTTCCAGATAGATGGGGACAAAGGGACCGTTTTTTAAGTGCAACTCCAACAGGCAGTCTCAGTGTGATTAATGTTCCTGTACTGGTAACGAGAGTGTACCCCTAAAGAGAGAAAATTTGATAGTGGCCTCTTTTTTTTAGGTCTGTGTAAGCCAGGCACATTATTTTAATAGTACACCATTAAGGTATTTATCTTAATTTAAAAAAAATAATATTTCCCTTGTTGTTTGCAATTGCCCACTAGAAATGAAATCCCTTTCCTGACCGAGTATCCTTTACAATCCTGCGCTGGTTGTTATTGCAGATTGCCTCGGGAATACCGAGTTACTGAGTTTCAGACTTTCCTCAGAAATACTGAGAGGAGTTTAACAGCATTTGAAAACACAGATAAAGAAATACACGGACCATGCAAACAAAACTAAGTGGGATAAAAAGAGATGTGTTTACTGGAGTGGTAGAAAAAAAAAAAGAAAAAGGTCCACAAAGAAGCCCCTTGGTCTGATTACAAGACTTGTTAGGGATGCAGAGCACTGACCAGGTTCACTGGAGTTTGAAATCCCAAGGGCGGTTTTGGGTTTCTTTCTGCGGACTCCAGAAAGCGATTTAATAATTCATTTGAAACTGTGAAAAACTTTCTGTTGACTTACTTTACTCCCACTTCAAGCGGATTTTTACTTTTGCTCAGAGATTTTAACCCAGTATTGAGGAAGCATAAACAGACGGAGATCTAAACCCCCAGACTAAACAGTTTCACACATGTCTAGATGACCATGAGCAATCTGACAATTGGTTTGTCTGAATTTGCAAAGGAAAGAGGGCACAAGCAGGCTTGGTGTTAAGTTTGCTATCGCTCTACACCGGCCTGCCTTAACGCAGCCTCTCTACTTCCTGAGGACAAAGAGAAATTAAGGCAAATACAGACATTGGCGTGTAAAAGAGGGTAGAGATTTAGTGCTGTGAGCTACTGCTAGACAGCAAAGCATAAACTGCGCTGTGCTCTTTAAAAAAAAAAAAAAAAATACATCCCCAAACTGACAAAAAACCATAGACAAAATCATCAGACATGGTAGGTAGCTGGTGCGTGCGTCTCCTGTGGGGTCGTTCAGAAACTGGTGTTTTGGAGCATTTTCTGTTGCCCTGTTAGCATTTCCCATTCTCCTGATTATTTCCTTTTGGAGCATTTGGAGCTCATCCCCTGCATCCTCCAGGATGGTTTTTGCCGAGCACTTCTCCATGCTGACGTCCACCAGAAAGGCATTGCCAAGGAGGTGTGTGACGCGTTGCTTTCCCTCAGGAACAAGCCTGAGCCCAATGCCAAGGTGGTCCCGTAGTCACCCCAAGGGACGTGGTGCCTCTCTGCCAGCTGTGGAAACAGAGGAGATAACTGCAACAGCTACGCTTATCTAAGGCTATAAAAAAAATACGTGCTGCTTGAACTTAGCAGCATCAAGTACAAGGTGGGCTTCAGAGGCGGTGGTGTTTAATATTCTGTTTGAGGATGCTGGCCATAATATAAATATATTAATAGGTGCATCACTCCAGGAAAAAATGTGTTGTTTAAACATAAGCAAAGCGTTAGCAGTTGAATAGATACAGTGATAAGGTGTTAACTCTGACCTCGTAATTAAATGCAAATACAGCACAAGAGCAAAGCAAGTGACTGTGTAAACAGGTAAAGGAGGAATTACGGCCTGGCTCTTTTCTTAATGGCTTTGTTTGGGCTGTAGTGGTAAGAGAGGATTTATTAATCAGAACAAAAAAGGCTTCCATGAAGAATTCATTAATTTATGCATTTTACCCAAATGCAAGTTATTACCTTCAACACCTTTGTGCATTTACTTTTAATAAATTTCCCTGGTAAATTTACATTTACTTCTCACTCGCAAATATTAGAATGCTTCATTAGTTACTGTTGCTTGGTTTTTTTAATATTAACAGTCTCTCCTCCTGAGTGTCTTTTATTGCAGCATACAATCTTAATAATTTGTGGAAAAGATGACATTTCCAAAGAGATCAAAATGTTTATTGGTCACTTATTCCGTTCCCATGCCTGCCTTGGCGGTGGCATAGTCCTCCACCTCGTCTCTTAAGATAACGTATGAAAACTGTCAAGGTACCAATCGTTAAGGTACCATAAGCATCCATAGCATGCAAAATTATTCCGCTTTAAGCACAGTTTTAGGTGATTTTCTTCAGATTTTCTTCTCTCCAGGATGTGAACCTGGCTTTCAGTAGGAAATCAAGTTACAAAAATTTCTGCAAAATATATTAAGAAGTGGATCCATTTATAACTACATCTTGGAAATAACCTTTAAAAAAGAAGTAAGTCTTCTCCCAAGAAAAGAGGCTTTTGTTTTAGGGAGGAAAAAACTGTCTATAGGTGATATCTCAGATAAAACATTAACAGATTCAGTCTATGAGTAGCTGTCCAAAAATGAAATGCAGTCTGTGGTAATTTTTTCTGGTGCATGCACTTGTGTTTCTTGTGAAAAATGGAAGTTCCCACTCAGAAAGTCAGAACAACATGTACAAGTGGCCCAAATTGTTTTTGATTAACAAGGTTTTCTGCCTGGAAGTCACTTTATCTTCAACCCATTAGCTGGACTCGACAAAACAAATGAATCTAACGCATTAGGCTGAAACACACTCTTGCTGTGCGAATGCGAAGAAAAATCCTCTCTTAACGGCCATACAACTGTCTTATGTATGTGATGTGGGTTTTCTGCTTACTATTCCCCTTTGGGTTTATATGAAGGGAATGCAAAGTTTTCCGCCTCCTTTCACTGTCAACTCACATTATGCTTGTGTCTGTTATTCTGAAGTATGAATCAGGTGACGTGATGAATCGGCCACTGTGACGTAGGATGGTGAGACCACCTCTCACCTTGTGTGCTAATCAAAGCAAGTAATTCACTTCCACGTCTTAGTCTGCTCTTCCTCTTTTATGATTGTCTGTGAGGAAGTCTACTTTTCCTTGAATATTATTTCAAGATTGATCAATTGTTGTGTTTTCATAACTATTCCAAATAATCTCTTTTCTAGACGGTTAATAGCTGAAATGAGGAAAGAGGAGTCATGTGAGTGTTGCCAGAATGCTTCAAGGCATTTTGCCCTCTAATTCCATTCTATCTTTGATATATCTATATAGAATATGTATTTAGATTCTAAGTTATCTTGGGAACTATTAGTACATGCCCTTGAATTCATCTGGTGTTCTGCATAAGTAAATACGACTATCTAGACAGATACTGTGATCTTGTACCCTAAACAAGATCTATTCTTGGCCATATAAAACCTGAAGGTGACCAAATTTTCATATTTTTTTTCATCTTTTTTATTTTACCTCTCTGGGCAATGTGATACATAACTTTGTGCTGTTATTAGGAAAACAGTTACCACTAGAAAATAGCAATTAGAAAGGACTCTTCCAAATTCTGCGGAACAAGATGGTGATCTCTCACCAGCAACAGGAAATCAACTGCTGAACCAAAATGCAGTGTCTTAACTAAAAACCGAGTGGGTCTGCTACTGCTTTTTTTGGTTATACTTTAGTATATTAACTAAGCCAAACAGCCAAGAGAATAAATTTACACGTAATATGTGTTTCCTTAGTGTTCATTATCTTGTTACTTAAAAATTGCCTGTGAAAAAGTGAACATGTTCATAGGAACATGACAAAAATATTCTTAAAAGAAAATATACGAAAACAAAACGCTATTCAAATTAAACAAAATATACAATTGCAACTGGCGCTGTTGTGTTCAGCTCCAGTAGGCAGACTGAATTGTCTTTTTTCCAAATGGATAATTTATTTAATTAACTGAGATGCAATGAATTTTAAATTGTATATTAAAATGGAAAAATTAGGTAGTTAGGAAAAAATATGATGTGGTTTACATTCTTACTCACTGTTAGGAAATTTTTTATTGCATAATTAAAAATTGCAAATGGCAGTTTACCCTAACATGAATTTTGTCCGCAAAAAATGTTTTCCTTGACCATGTTGACCTGATGGGTTTGAATAATTTTTGAATATTTTTAAAATTGAAATTAATACACCTGTAAAAAATTCTTCTTGCTCATGTGTAAATTTTCACAATGGATAACGAAGCTTTTCTTTTTTGGCCATTGTTTTTCATCTGGGAGTACACTACGTGCTTAACTTCAAGAAATTTAAACGTGCTTTGCTTTATGTATATCCAGTCTTTTACATTTAAAACAGAGCCAGCATGTACAAAGTCCTTTTTTTCCCCCAGAAAATTTCATATAAACTTTATTCTGCAGTTTCTATCAGGAACTGTACTTCACTGCATTACACTGCTTGATCCTGTTTATCTGCATGATTCAAATGCAACCCTGAAGGATGTAAACATGGTGACAGTTTTTAAACATACTTTCTGATAATCAGCAGAAACTATTACTCGAACCTATTCAATAACATAACACTGACAGACGGAATTCAATGACCCTCAATAACAACAGATACAATCTCATTGTATAAAATTATATTATGACATGATTGTGTTGTCTTGAGTTATGACTTGGGTTGACTGCAATATGGCATGCTTTTTCTTTAAGAAAAGACGATACTTACTGACATTGAGATAATGTGGGATCTAAATTGTGCAGCCTGTTTCTGTAACGAAAAAAAAAACCTCAAAGAGTGAGAAGATATCTGTGTACAACTAGGAAACAAATAAGTAGTTTTGTTAGCAAGAATGTAACTTTTACTTCACGCAAATTTCTTTGATGGGTCAGATTCTTTGGTAGCTGACATTGACATTTGGTGGGTCACTTTGGTCTCTAGCACTGTTAGGAAAATGGATTACGGCAGAGGAGATAGGCATCGGAAATCTCTGTGGGTGAGATCCCCGTCCATGGGATCTGGCAAGCCAAGCTGATTCCTAGGCTAAGACGGCAGCGTGTCATCCAAATGGATATTTAGTGGTCAAAAAAAGCCAAAGTGATTTAAGGATGGATGTCAGGTTCCCGTAGCTGTGGGGGGAACTCATATTGCTCACTAAGATGGTAACAGCTCCTGGCCAGGAAAGCCAACATTCCCATCTTCTTTCCTCCCTCTCTGAGTCTGAGCTTCCGACTCCGGAGTAGGTGGAACATTGCAGTTTTGGTGTACCCCACGGTGTCTGATGGGGTAAAATTGCTGAAAGGGAGAACAGCACATATCTTTCATGTTTGCTCATCATCATAAGTCTTTGGTTAAGGTTCCAGATAACATGCAAATGAATGGAGTAAGGTCCAGAAGGGATTGCTGATGGGGCTGCTGTGTTGGCCAGACCTGGCCAAGGCTGCGCTCTTGGTGTCTTGGAGATTTGAGAGGTTTCTGGATAGGCATGTGATTCTTGTGTCATCCCCACCAAAAAAATATCCCAAACCCCCAAAAATAAACCAAAATGTCATTTTTTGCATCTTTGGGAAAGGTATTTTGGTAAACAGTGAGAAACTTCCCAGTGTCTTCAATCAGGTTGAATGGGGTAAAATAATGATTTAAAAGTGTCCAGCAGGGTAATGCGCTTTCACTTTTCATTTGAGAGGAATAAAGATTTTTGTCCCAAAAGCCAATGGTCCTGAACATTGAGATTCCCAGTGCATTCAGATGTTGAGAGGTTTGGGTTTGTTTGCCCACATTGTGCAGTATAGCCAATGATTGTAGAAAACTTCATTATTACAAGCAGGTTAGAAATACAGGGTTTGTTTATGAATAAATAATTCTGTATCTGTTCTGCAAGGTAGGAAGGACACTTAGGACATTCAACATCTCTAAGGATGCCGTGAGCAGGAAGTATATGTGGCAGGAAAACAGATTTATGGTCAGGTAAACATAGGGAGAAAAAAAGACGTGCACAATATATGGTATTACTTGGGACTACATACTAACACAGAAGCTGTAGCCGTTGCATGTATTCACAGGTTAAAATTTAGTATGGATAGAAGAGTGCAATATCTTGAGTCATTCCCATTACTGGTGAGATAAAGCCAATATCCAAATTCTTCCTTACTGGCAAAACCCACTGAAAATACTGATCTGCTGTATAATATAAAAATTCAATGCCATTAACCTAAGAGGATAAAAAAACCCTACACACTGTCTTTAAATAATTGCCTGTGTTGTTTCCTTAAACTTGGTTTCCACAAAGCCATTTCTTGCAGAAAGTTGTCGTTTGGCTGTGTTTGATGGCCTGGAAGCACCCAGCCTGGCTGTTGCGATCCACCATCGACCCAGGGACATCAGCGTGATGCTCAGCTCTCCGCTGCCACCCCGTTATCAGAGAGGGATTGCTGGGAAGAGGGACGCGGGGCGTTACATCCCTAAATGCAGTCTAGAACCACCTGTCCTAAGCGATACGGGAGTAAGCCAATTAATTTTAAGTTTTCTGGAGAGGCTGCACCCGGTGTGTTTACACGCACGTGCATTACCACGCCTGTGGGACGCAGGGATGCTGTTAAAGCCCTGCCCACCCTCTGCAGCGGCGTCTGGACCGCGGCGCTGCCTGGCCGGGAGCTACTTTGCTTTCGCATAAATAGTCTCTCTTACCTCTGAAGTTTTTCCTCTTCTCCTACAGCAGTGCTAGGGGTCAGGCACACAAAGGTGGTGTCCCCTGATTGCAGCAAACACCGCCATGTGTTGTATGTTTGATGAATTAAAAGGATGCTGCCAACTTAATTACACTGTAACCCTTCAATAAAGGAAGGGCAGAGCTGATTAACTAGTGAATAATTGGGGGCTGATTGATGGCTTTCTCCCTCACTGCTAAAGGCTGTATATATAATTATTTTGCCTGTGGGCCTAATTTTGCCACTGTTAGCTTCCACTTTTGTCATCAGCTGTAATTTATGGATGGGGCCTGAAGCCTTAAAAAAGGCTGGAAAATGAAATAGCCCCGAATCCCCAGATATGTCACCTGGAAATGGCCAGCAGGCAGCCTTTAACGTCAACATTTGCAGCCATTTAGCAGCATTAACACCTCGTGCTTAGCCGGAAAATAATATTATCATTTGTCAACAACTATCATAATATAGATTTTTTTCCTGACATGTAATAACGTTGCATCACTCACACCAATGATTTAATATATGTTTTAAATGCAAGATCAATTTATTGTAACTGAATAGAAAATTCTTCTAGTAATGCACTTAAAGGAAAAAAAGAAAAAAGAGAGCAAGAGAAGGAAGACACATGTCCCTTCATTGCATTAGCAGGTTGGTTACAGAATTAGTATGTCAGTTGCTAACGAACCCCCAAAATCACTGCAAACTAAGAGGGTTTGTGAAACTTAGTTTAAAAAAAAAAAAAAAAATCTTTTTTTCTTTGAACTTTGAAAGATGCAGTAGCAGTTTCAAAGAAAATATAGTTAATAAACTAGTAAACTTCCCTCCACTGTACTTAAAAAACATTGTGGGACAATTTTCCATCTACTGTCAATCAGCAGCCCGTATAGCTCTGCTGGTTTCTATGGGATGTAGATCTGGCCCTTTGTATTTTAAATGGAAATAAGATTTCTTATTTTTTTCAGAGAGACAAAAGCTAATCATTAGTGCTGCAAAGTAATAGTAAAAGCCAATCTGTTTTGAAGGATTGAATTGCTTCAGTGGCAAAGAGGAGAGATGCCCCCCAAAATAAAGCCAATTTTGGGAAAATACAACATTCTGATTAGAGCTGCTTCAGTGGCCACGTGCATAGAAGTGCTGCCTATTTTATATTCCACAAAGATTTTTATTTCAGTAAAGTAATAACAACTTAGATTCACTTTTTTTTTTTTTTGGTAACCCATATTTAAACATTGCAGAGAGGAGGCTTCTAATTTATAAGCCAAGATATACAAATCCTCTCTCTCAAATTTCCTTTGTTGTTTTGTCCTCACGGAGCGCTCCCTTGCCTATGAATCACACAAAGATTTGAAGAACCTTTCAGTCAAAGCTCAGTAGTGTGCCAGTGGGCACTGGCCAGGAAAAAAAAAAAAAAAAAAAAAAAAGATTGATATTTGCCCTCTCTTCTTATCTGCACTTGATTTATAAGTCAGTGTGAGTATGCAAGAGAAATAAAGGCAAAGACCTTGATGCCTCCCTGTGGAGAATATGCACCATTTGGATTGAAGGCATGAAAGAGGAGAAATTAATGGTAAGCTGTTCATCTGTCACTACTGCCAGCCTGATGGTTTTGCAGAGAAGGAGAGGACTAGATGACATGCCCTCCAGTCAAGGGCATGACTGCCCGCTGTTCTCGTATTATAAACACAGTGCTTTGGGTTTCTAAGGGATTTAAATTTAAATTATACTGTACTTTGGATAGGCAAATCTTTACACAAGTTTATTTTCTTGAAGTATTAACATGCAGGATTTCACTGGCTTTATGTGGAAGAAAAATAAAAATGAAGTCCCCCTATTTGATACAAATGTGTAGCAGACTCTTAAAATGTCTCTGTATTTTTAAAGCAGTGTGTTATAGTGTAATGAGATTTAAATTTATATATGCATTGAAGATTTAGGCACATGCATAAATAGATAAGCTTTAGTTATTCTACTTTCTGGCACATAGGAAAAGATTAAAAAGTTCAGAATAGGAGTTGAATGTTTTTTTTCTATTAAAACGGTATAATACTAACTGCTGCTATCGATGACAATATTAGGAGCACATCTGGAGGATAAAAACCGACGCAAAACTTTCATGTTGTGCCAAACGACAAGAAAAATGTACTTATTGCTAAATGACTTATTCTCAGTGCTGAGCATTTGTGTACCCTCTTGCTGCTGTTGAAATATTTTTGCACGGTACAAAGGGTCGCCGGTCTGCTCGAGTTCCTCGAGATACTTCTGCGCCGTGATGAATCACAAAGCGGTATCGGTGCTAATAGGAGCGATTTTTGGTGCCTGGCGTGGTTTGGATAAATGCACACACAGGCATGAGAATTAGTTTGCACTGTGCACAAGTTCAGGGTTCAGATTCTGTGACGTTACTGCCACCCACCCACCGGCTATTTAAAGCCCTCTTTGCTGAGACCCAGCAGTGGGATGGGAATTTCTGTTTTCCATTAAAAAAAAGGAAAAGTTAGTTGCTGGTCCAGTGGTTTCAAATGCCCTTGGGTTTTATAAACCAGAAGCCAAAAAAAAAAAAGAATTTGTCACTTATGTTAAAATCTCCTGAGTTTGGAGCTAATTTCATTATTTCCTGAGGTGTGAGTCATGATTCCTGAAATCCTGGCTTAGGCAGCAGATTTCAATAAAATAATTGTGCTCAAGTAAACCAACATTTTGCTCTTACTACAGCAAACTTAATGACTTGCATATCACTTCTGAAAGAACTGTAAATCGTCCACAAACCTGACAAAGATAAATCAGAGAAGAGGAGATGGAGGTTGGTTGGGTATGAGATGGTCCTCCAGGATCTTCAGGAAGGAAGGGGCATCCTTCCCTCCAACGCCATTGGCATCTCCAAAGCATCACGCCTCGGGTTTTTTTAACTTTTCTATCTTTCCCCACGTTGTTGCAGGAGGGGGTTACCTTGCTTCTTGTTCTGGTGTCGGGGCACAGAGACTTTGCTTTCCTGGGCTCCTCGTCCTCCTGAGCCCAGTCATGTCATGTCCGAGGGCTTTGCTTTCTTGTGCACCATAATCAACCTTCTCCTGCCGGGAAAACCCTCAGCGGGGTGATTTCTAACCCTGAGTGACAAGGATCAAGGCGTTCACAGTCCAAATCAAAATTAATCAGCCAGAGATACTGTACGGTCACCAGGGCTGAGGACAATTCGTCTTCAAAAATTTACAGTAGCTCTTATCTCCCCGCTCGTGAAGCGTCTCCTCTGCAGTGGTTACAGGTTCCCGGTGCTCTGCGTTTTAACTCCCTGCTTGAATCTGCCTAGAGCTTTGGCAGGCTTCAAACGTTGGAGGTGATATTTTCCGTGCCAGCTGTGCGTTAAGCATTTTTTAGAAGTTTCTGCTAAAATTAATAAGGTGGTGGTGTTTTGTAGGGTTTTTTTAAGAGATTGTGGGAAAGAGTGTTATTTCACCAACTTCAAAATTACAATAATTTTTCTGAGCAGCTCCAGTTCCTCCAGGCTTTGGAGCAGGTAGTTAGTTACTTTGGTGCTTTTTTTTTTTTTTTTTGTTCTTGTCAAAAAAATTCTCCTGTGGCCTAGTTTATACGCATGTTAAAAATCTGTTTGCACTTGCTGAGTCCATCTGCACTGAGGCTGATCCTTCTCCTCGCAGTTGCATGCCGACCGTGGTGCTGATGCAGCGCCCATACGGAGCGACTCTTCTTGCTACAGCCGGGTACCGTCACCGCGCTGCTCCCCGCCGTGCATCGGCAGTGCCGGAGGAGGTGAGGAAGCGAAAAGCTTCCCTCTGCTCTCAGATCACCCCTTACTGATTCAAGGACAACAATATGAAACCCACCAAACTGAGCATCGCCTTCTCTGTGCTGAATGTTTGTGCAAACACTGGCAAATTCTGTGTGTTCGGCGTCTATAGTGATGGGTGACATATAAAAGCTCGCTACTGCCGCGGGTTACGTTGCAAGCTAGGGCGCAGGAGGTGGTACAGCAGGTCAGGAGGTCCCAGTTTTGCTGATGAAGAGAAGGAAGGTTGTGTGGTCCTGCAGGCTATAAATGCTTTTAAGTCTTGACTTGTTAGCTGTTTGGGAAATGGCACGCAAAGGGTAGCAAAAGACTGCAAAGGTTGTAAAGTTAAGAATGGAGAAGTAAGAAAATGTTAGTACAGCCATATTTATACAGATACTTACACGTACGCATACATATAAATACGCATAGATTGGCTTTTGTTACGTGGCGTGCACTAAAATGTGTTCAAATGGCCCCTCCTCCTCTGTCAGCAAGTGTGGTCTTCTCATGATCTGTTACTTCCCAACCACCATCCAGACTTTGGGCTTTTCCTCTGATGCGTTTGTCATGGCTCTCTACAATTAACTGCTCTTTGCTACCTGTGTGAACAGTAGCAGAGAAGTACCCCGTTATTGTGGAAGAAATGGGTTGTCTCCGTTTTACACGTTGGCGATCAGGCACTGAGGTTAAAGGTATTTCTAAAGCACCACTACATTGGCAGGCTGCAGATGCTGAGATGCCCCGGAGCTGTTTTTTCACGGGCATTACCCCTAATAACTCTTTGGTGAACGGGTGCTGCCGCCGGGACAGTTTCTTTTAAGCGACTTGTTGCGCATCTGGAGCGGAGCAGCTGCTGTGCCCAAGTACGGGTTTTGGTACCCAAAGCAGCGTGCATGTGTGGTCACCACCAAAACCTCATCAGCTCAGACGCAGCAGGATGCCGATGCAGCGATGCTGCCTTGGGGACCCAAATGGACTTGTTCAGCGCTGGCGATGGGGTTCGCATTTCGGTGCATAGATGTAGTCTTAAATGGTGACACAGATTTTTATCTTTATGGCTTCTTTATGCTCATTCACTGTGTATTCACCAACTACAGATAGTAGCAAAATAAAAATCCAGATTTATTTCCATGCACAGTCATTCCTATGCACTTATGAGACTGGGTTTCTCTGGAAAAAAAAAAAAAAAAAAAGAAAGCAAGCCGCCTGTGAGCAAGTAATTAACAACTACATCATAGCGAAGACAGGCAAGGGCCAAATTAAAGTTGCAGAGGGACCTTTAATTCCAGCATTTCCTAGCTATTGAGCGCTTCGGTGTGTGGTATTAGCAATCTTTTAGCCTAGTTTTTGATATAAGTGTGTATCGACAGAAAATGAAAGGCTGTGTTTTCGCCTTTCGTCTGAAAGGCAGTGGATGTTCCCGCTTCGATCAGCTGTGCCGCTGTAGTGGGCGATGGCCGGGGAGTTTCGCACGCACCGTGCTGCCTGATCGATGCCCGCATCCAAAGGCGCGAGGACGGGGAAAGCACGGGAAGGCAGGGAAACTGCAGAAGGGTGCGTGTGCCGCGGCAGGAAACTGGTTCAAATCCAAATTAACTGGGAGGTGGCGTGGGGGTCCAGAGCTGAGCTTAGCTTACTGCTGGCGGACCAAACCCAGACTGGTTTAAAAGTGGCTTGCCAGCATCCTTTAAAAGCCTATGTTTTCTGATTTTCATGCTCTTTTTTTTTGAATCTCTTAATTATAGCTGTTCTTATTTTCCAATCAAGTGGCTTGATGTTATCCTTTCAAAAAAAATCCCTATCAACAGAAATGAAATATCAATACAAAGAAAAGTAAAAACTCAATCTATTTCCTGTTCACCTTCACATAGAAATCCTTAAGTTTCTTTACCTAAGGGGGCCTAGTTATGAAAATATTTCAGAATTTTTGGGAAATTCTGTTGTTGTTCCTCTGGAATGAAAAATTGTGTTTTATCAGAAATCTATTCTTTTTCTGTGAGGAAGTAAGAAAATTTTAAGCCAATGAATACTTTGCTGAATATTTTCAGGAAATTCTTCCAACAAGCTAATGAAGTACTCTCACCGCTTCCGAAATATGGGGATATTCTCATTATACAACTAACAGCGAAATGACACTTTGCTTTTCCTTGCCGGACACCCTCTGTCACCATCATCGCCGTTGTGTATCAGAATTTGGGGATTTGCTGTTGTTTTGTGGCTGTATGGCCACAAAACGACCCAAAACTCATAATCAGATTTAATTACAAGCCTAAATGAGAGTAAAATAACACCCAGAAATTCAGTTCTAGATTTGACAACATAAGGGGCCACTGATATTTTCTCTCATTATTTTAAGTGTGTCAGGACTACCTTGCTTAGTGTTCATCTGCTTATTTTACAATATTTTTTTTTTTCTGGGCACTTGATTAAAACTTAGGAAATAAATGCATTTTTTATTTTTATTTTATCTCTGAAATATGATTATAAATGACCTTTGATAAAAAGTTAACAGAGAATATGTCAGGAAGCAGCTCAGAAGGAAAAGATTAAAAGCAGACAGTCTAGAGAGGTGTTTAATTTCAATTTTCTTTGTGGTATAAGAAATCTGTAGATTTTAAAGCCATCGTGCCATAGTTACTTTTATCAGTAGGGCTCTTTTGTTTTGTTCTGCCACCTAATTCTTTTGATGACAATGAGTCCACAGTTTTCCAATGACTGATTTCGATTTGCATGTTATTGTCAGCCTTTTATATTTTATCATATCTCCACTTTGGTTTTTATGCAGATCCTCACATCAGAAGGCAAGGGCAGCCTGAGCTAAACAGCTGGCTGGATTTGCATGAAAATGGACTGCCCTTTTTCATTTGTTTGTTCTTTGGAAATTACAGTAGGTGAGTATCTGACTCAAATTTCCCAAACAAATAAAGATAAAACTTCACAGATATTAAACTGTGGAGCATTAAACTGTATCATTTTACATATAAAAAGAAAAGGATTAAATAGAATTAGTCTGTTGAGCTGACTGAGGAGAAACAATGTGAGTGACGGTCTGAAAACTAAAGATACAAAAGAACTGTGGTATCTTCAAGAGATTTTTCTCTCCAAATATTTTCCTTTCCCATGTTTAAAGGATAAACACTAATACAAATATTTCCCTTATGAATTTAAGATATTTTTGCTAGGGAAAAGAAAACCATAATCTGTTTTAAGTCATTACACATTGGATAGTATTCATGTATTTTACGTACATATTTTACACACACGGCAGTTTACAGAAGCCCCGTAGCGGTGGGTGTTCTTTACAACTCAGTGGCGGTGTAAACCAGCCAAGGTGTAAACATGACCGGGGCAGACGACATTAAGAAGTCGGTATAGTTTTGTTTCCAAGAGGCAAAATCTGTAGGGTGAGGTAAGATCTTTTATTAGACTGACTGATATAGATGGAAAAAATGAACAAGCTTTGGGGCACACGAGAGCTTGATAGTTGACAGATACGAGCTTTATAGATTTGAACAGTAAGGTATCAAAATAACACATGGCACAACTTGGAGTTGTCAACAGACTTATAAATTATTTAGAGCATGTGTGCCCTTGTGTGCCTGCAAGCTTGTCCGTCTCTTTCCACTTAGGCTGCTTGAGCTTATAAAAGACATAACCACTCCCTGCAAGCCTTACCTCTCTTCTGCCTTTAGACCTTCTCAGAAAGAAGAGCACGGCGATAACTTTTAGCTGGAAAGAGTGGATTTTACGACGTCTAGCTATACTATGGGATTTAACTATTTTATGTGTAGACTCTCCTGCTTTCAACTTGCAGTAGGAGCTTGGATTAACAGTAATGCTATATGCTTTCTTGAGTTAAATGTCTGGGGCAAACAGCTATCAACTCTGAATTTCCTGGAAAAGTGGTAACTGCTAGCCGTGCGTGAGAAAATCAAAGTTCGTTCTTTCTCTGACGTTGTTGGAATTGGGTATGTAGAGTTGCAGCCGTGTGGTGCTGGGAGAGAAGCGATGTCCCCAGGGAGTAGCACAGAGTCAACTAATAGCCAGGAGCCCAGGCAAAGTTTGTAGGGCACAATATATTCTCACCTATTTTTTAATTTTTATTTTATTTTATTATTCAGACTTCTTCCATAATCTTTCCTGAGTACACATGGGGAAAACCTGGAGAATGCTTTAAATCCTTTTTCTTTTAAATGTGGCAAAATCACACATAACTTTCATTATACCTACGTATTGAAACTTATTAGCGAAAAGCATTCTAAATAATTCATAAGCCCGTTGACATCTCTAGGCTGTGCCTTGTGGTGGTGTGAAACCTCGCTGCTCAAATCCACAAAGCCTGTACCTGTCAGCCGGCAGGTGTTGACACAGCTGGTGTAAAGCCCTATAAGGTCAGTGGAAAAGACAGTTCGTATGGATTCTTGCTGTTTTGAACCCCGGGTCTTTCATACGGCTGTAGGGGATGCAGATCTGCCATGGGCTAAGCGTGTTAGTAGTGCTTTAATAGGTAAAATAGACTTGCTGTTGCAGGGCAGCATTGCTGTAGTTCAAGAGGCAGCAGCAGCAGAAGACAGCTAGTCCCAGGTAAGTGCAGAAAGTCCTAAATCCACCTCCTGTGAAGCTGAAATGATCATTTTGTAAATGCTGGGACTCGGCAGATGACAGAACTACAAATGGAGACCTAGTCCTGGAAGACTAAGGATATTCAGGACCATGCTCCACAAGATGGGGCAGGAGCCTTTCTGGAAGGCAACAGGCTGCTGCTGGGAACCTGGCAATCGGGACGACTGAGGACACGTTCAGATTTGGGAAGCTGTGTGTGATGGATGTCGTGTCTGGTGGACTGGGCTAGGCTTGCCTATAGTCCTTTTGTTGTTTTCAGCTATTTAAAAAACTTAACAAATATTGTCTTGTTCTAGGAAAGCCACCTAGGGAATTGCTCCCACTTTGCTCAGCTCCCAGCGGATCCGAAGGCGCCTTTGTAAGATTGCACTTGCTAAGGAGTCACCAGGAATATTGCTAATCTATAATTCAAGCCTCTGACTGAAGGTAAGAAAATGGTGTGGTTTCATTTTGAAAGTAGCAATGGCTTATGGTCTAGGAGCAGAGAAAGGATTCTCTTGGATAAAACCGATGAACCCTTCACTTGGCTTTTGAGCGAAGAATATTAGGGACAAGTGTTTGCTGCTATTTGCACTTCACAAGACTTGTACGGAGCATCATATGGCCGTGTGCATGTTTGTACCTGTGCATAGAGCTCCCCACAGCACCTCCTAAACTCCCTCAGAAAGCGCCGTTATAAAGTCCTGCCTGTCAAAGCCACTGAACCTGCAGAAATGCGTCGTACATAAAGCAGAGGCTACGCAGAAACTTATTATAGTTCAGTATTTATAGAGGCATCACGGAAGTACAAATGATTTTTTGGTTTATTATGCATTTCCTGTTGATTTTGTTTTGTTACATTGTATTTCTGGACTTTTTCCTAAAAATATTGCATTTCCAGATTCTTTACTAGATATCTGACATCGATATCAAAAGTTGTGTTGGCAACTTTTTTTTTTTTTTTGAAAGTTTTCCAAGGTTTTGCTGTTGTTACATTTGCAGAAACCATAGCCCTTGCGTAGCTGTGAATGATTTGAATCACAGGCATTCAGCCTGACAGCAACTCAAATTACTTTGATGTTACAATACGTAAAAATAATACAGAAAACAAGACATTTTGGCTTTGGAACCTGACCTGGAAATGAATTGCTGGAGGAAATGGAGTGTTTGACTTGCTTTTCATTCTAATGAAAAGGAACAAACTGTTTCAGATTTGGCTAAGTTTAGCACTTTGATTTTTGTTGGGTTTTAATCTGGGCTCACATGAGATTTCCTTCAGTGCTTAGCTCTGTTTGAATGGGCTCTTCCTCCCATTGCTGTTTTAATCAAACGGGGCTGGCATGCCCACGCAAAAATCAGCAACGCAGGGAGAAAGAGCTAGCGCATCGAGAGCCAACTCACGATATCTAGCTATGATTTTTCTCTGGACTACTTCATTTTTGCAAACTGCTGGTGGATATATGTTACAGCTTCAGCGTGATAAAGAGGAATGGTGTGTAAGTGTAAAGGGTTAGATCTCCATCTGATATCAAACAGTTACTTGAACTACGTGAATTTATACTTGGTGAGGGTCAGGTGCAATATGCGGGGTCTACATTTTGCAGAAAATATTATTCAGATTCTATTTTAAAATCTCATTTTTACATTGACTTTGTAATGTAAGTTCTTGCATAAATCCATAGCTATAAATAACGGTGAAGTACCACCGCCATCCTTGCAGAGTCTGGAGTAATTTTGGACATCGGCACATTTTTCAGTTGTCGTGGTATAACGCGGCCAGCAGCTGAAACAACCACACAGCCATTTGCTCGCACCCCACTCAGTGGGATGGGGGAGAGAATTGAAAAGAAAAAGGTAAAAATCCTGGGTTCAGATAAAGACAGTTTAATAGGACAGAAAAGGAAGATGATGATAATAATGATGATGATAAAAGAATACACAAAACAAGGTAAAACTGCCACCAAACCACCCGTGATGAGGCCAGTGCATCCGTGGCAGTGCCTGCAGCAGCCGCTCTTCTTGCAGGAGATCAACGGGGCTCAGCTCAAGTACCCGTTCCTGTAGGACAGCCTCACCTCAAGTAACCTTCTGTGCTTTTTCTTGATGTTTTCTTGGTGCAACTAGTTGTCTCCTGTAGCTCTGTTGACCTAAGGGTAGCATCAGGAATCCTCTGAGCTCGTCACCTTCGGATTATCCATCTTTTCCCTAAATGGTCAGATTCTGGTTGTTTGTTGGGTTGACGGTGTTTCCAGCATCACCCGCGCAGCAGTGAGATGATGCGGATGGGAGGTCACGCGTCCCTGCTCGTGGGCGAGAAAGGGCATAGCTAAAGTGCAGATTAATTTGGATTACTCATGGAAAAAAAAGTCTATCGTTAGAGTTCGCTATGGCATGGTCACTTCCAATTTGCACCCATACTACGGGTGCACAAACACTGCTCGCACAACCTGGTTTTTCTTACTGTTTTCCCAAAATAATGGAAAAATAAGGGTCTCCATAACCCTGGGCCTCTAAGCAGTTGGATTAATTGCATTTGTTTGTGAAACAGTGTTTTGTTTTTAAACCCTTTCATAATACTGAAAGGATGTTGAGCATGTCTTTCTGTGTTTCTTAAATTTCAACCAAGAAAAAACAAATGTGGCTCTTTTCTGTCAATATTTTATGTCTCCGTAGGTTTTGTGTTAAACTCCTGTACAGAGTTACTGTGTGTTATTGATAATGTGGAACTGGACTTGGTGGATTTTAATGTCTTTTTTCATGTTTATATGGAACATTTTGAAGCAGCAATTAAAATAATTAAGGAGGGTGAAGAAATCTTTAGCATGCAACAAAGATTTCTGCAAAATGTTAATTTCTGTCAAATAAGTGAATATATGCACAGATGCCTCCTGACAGAGGCTGTGATTTCTGAGTGCTTTGCATGCCAAATAACTTGTTTACCCCCTCAATGTTTGCCAAGTTTACTGTCAATTTACAAATAATTTCCATTTTGCTGTTTATTCTGCTGCCTTTTGATGGATATGTCTTCCAGACTTTTATCTTGCATGTAGACAAACTAATTAATATTTTCCCTTCAGGCAAATATTTTTTTCTTAGATCTAAATGTGGGTTAGATTCTTCTTCGTTTCCATATGCTTTGTTCTGTCAATCATTTCTCTTCTATGTTACTAAAAATGTACCTTTGTGGATGTCATTTCTCATGTTTTACAGATTTATTTCACCTACATCTATATGGGAATGTGTGTATGTGGAGAGACATATTTGTTATATATGTGTTCATATATGTTTAAGCAGACAGAGTGAAAATACTTCACGTTAAGATTTGGTTTTTAAGACTGAATGAAAATGCATCTTGTCTTGCCTGTTGCTGCCATTTCCCAGGCTTGACCTCATTGTCTGTGGTTCCTGCTGCCCATATGGCACAGGCAACACCAAGTACGCCTCTTCTGCAGTGTCAGCCTGGATTCCTGTACGTCTTTTTGACCTAGTCCAGCCCTACTAACCATGCATACAATATCTGGTATATCCCATTTCCATCCCTCTACCGTCATCCCAGTACAGACCGCAGCGGGATGACCCTTCTGAGATGAGCAGGCTGATGCAGAAGCGGTCCTGAGCCGTCGTGGTCCTGTGGGGAGGGATGCTTCACCCTGCACCGGTCTGGCCAAGCTCTGCTGGTCTTGGTGCCAAAAACTCCTCCTAATGCATCAGCGCAGCCCCAGGGACGCCGTTCTCGCAACGCCTTTCGTCAACATCTAGCTATGTTTAAAGATCTCCGATAGCTAAATATTGTCATATTCAAGGAACAAGATTTCCACATAGTCTCTGCAGCTTCCACAAAGCTTTTAGGAGGTATTGGAAGACACAGTGTGGGATTAAAAAAAAGTTCTTATTGGAAGCCTGCATGTTAACCACGTTCTGCTGAGAAAAACACAGGTGGTAACCAAGAGAGAGCGCAGATATTGCGAACAGATTCTTGCAACTTACCAGTCGTAAAAATATCTCTACAAAAAATACTCCCAACGACTCTGTTTACAGAATGCTTGGTATTTCCTATATCTGGAAATATTCTCGTTGTAGCTCCATATGTCGCAGCTAGTCTGACAAGCTTTCTTTTGAACTGTTTGCAGGTTGCAGTCTGTCTGGAGGGCTGGGTGCTGATGCCTTCAGGTTTTTAGGCCCTGTGTTATGGGCATGATTATCTTGTTCACTTTGCAGGCGTAGAAAAACGGAGCTGGGATTTAGCAGGATTTGAAGAAACTTCCTAATTATACCAAGTAGAGAGCTTGCCTGAGTAAAATCTCAGCCAGGAACCCAGGTTTTTTATTACTGGTTCTGATTTAAGTGTATCTCTGTAATTTTCTGTGTTTCTGCTTTTGTTTATATCATCGTAGTCAGCGGGACTGAGAGATTAAAAACCGAAATATGTTATCTTCGCACATCCTCAAAACCTGTCGAGAAAGGAGGAGAAATTAAACAAGGACAAAAACTCGCAGTGAAGTGAAGCTGTTTCCTTTGAGCTGCCTTATTAACCAGTCAAGTACTTGACTGCCACTGTCAGCTAGATTTCTTTAGAGAAAGAGTGGCATTTTGAAAAATACAAATTCACCGCCTGCACAAGTTAATGAGGCCCTTCAGCAATGTTCATTGATAGTGTAAATTCATCATAATACAGTGCTACAAACCATAAATGGGATATGCATACAGGAAATCACCCACTATTAGAAATTTGCCAGACACGAAAAGAAAAAGAAGCCATTGATAAGCAGAAAATCTCAACTGCTCCGTGCTGATGGGTGTGCAGCACGTTAGTAATGCCAGATGAGAACTTATTAAGGTGAATTGAGGTAGCTCATCAAGTATATTTTGTGCCCCTTTGTTCACGTTTTATGGACTCTCTCAGCTGCCTCCCTTACATTTGCTAGTGTTGGGTTAGATAAAGTTTGCTGTGTAAGGACTACCATGAACATAAAGGGACAAATGTCTCCAAATATGTCCCTTTTCTGCTCATGCACAAAAGTGCTTATGTGTTCAATTGATTTTCAGTTGCATTTGCAAGCAATAGCTTTACAGACACCAAATTATCTTAAGGGCTATATAGTACACCAGGAGTGGACAGTAATAAAAATTGGCAACACCCCAGAAAAATATATCAAGGTGACTTCCTGATCTTTTAAATAATTGTCAAGCAGTGCTATTTGGATATCCATATCAATGAATAAATCTCTCTGTGGTGCAATATATTCAGAACTCCTACCCTTATTGAATAGTACCAATTTTAAAATCTCTGGGACCATTAGGCTGATACTTCAGCGTGATTTGTCTGTTGGCCCGCTTCCATCATCCTGCTTCAGGGAGTGAATAGAAAAAAATGAACCCCTTGCATCATGGTCATAAAATGGTCAGCTTCTTGAAGAGGTGTACAAACTTCTGAAAATCTTGAAGACCATGGCCCCTGATGTGCAGGGCACCACCAAACAATATGAACTATCTCTAAAAATAAAGCAGACTGGCATGATGAATCATCTGCATTCATCTCCCATGGCCTTGATTCAAAACGTATGGAGATCTGAGGAAAGACTACATTGGGCTAGTCTCTGAGAAGTGTCTGGAAAAAGAGAATCAATACCTTGACTCCCTACTGTCCTGACCATCCCACCGTTGAATGAATCTGCTTGTTGCGGAGTCACAGGTGACTGGGGACCAACAAAGGACCGTCAACAGAGGAACTCGAGAAGATGCAAATTTTGTATCCCTCCTCTTGTAGTATCTTTGGTTTCACACAGGAAGACAAGATCAAGGGCATGAAGTCTGGTCTTCTCTCCCAGGGTTCTGCCTTCAGGCATCGCCCGCAGCCCTCCCGCAGGGGTTAGTTCAGAATTCATCCGAATCCATGGAAATCCCGAAGCCCAAGTCCCCTTCTCCCATTATCACCTGTTTCACTCAGCAGACGCCCTTCTGTCATCAGCAGCACAAGGCATTGGGCAGAGTAGCAGAAATCCAAGCAAACATGTCTTCTGTTTGTAAACAGGAATAATGATGTTGGCTGGAAGATAAGTAGGAACAACTGAGCTGACACTGCAGATGTTGATGTTTTCTGTTCCCTCTGCCTTTCAAACCGCTGTGGTAGCTCCTCTGCGCTGCTCCTCTCCCCTCTCCTGGAGGCAAAATCCTTATGGGCAGTTTTTGTGAGCCCCTCCAGTGTCTCTTTTTGTGCCTCTCCTATCTTCCCTGTGTTGCAAACTATTTCAAAGCTGATGGGCCAGAGAGATGCTCCTCGGTGCTCTCTGACCTCCTGTGTTCCTCCTCCACTCCCCTCCACTCCTCTTTTCTTTCCCCCTTGCTCCATCTGACTTTCCCCTGGCCCTGGTCGCCCTGCTCTTCTGAACTGTTTTTTTTTCTCTCAACTCCTGCCAAAGTCCATACGATGATCCCCAAAGGGATCTCAGAGATTGGCTTCTGAAAGGGTGGTTTTCAAATAAATCTGGAGTGCACGTTGTTTAATGCACTGTGGACTGTAAGAGATGAAACGGAGTTAGATGCTTTTGTTCCTTTTGCCCGATACTCAAATCCCCAGCTGATAATTATGAACAATAGATGAAAATGTGTTTGGTATATATCATAAGAAAAGATCTTATGGAAACATTAGGCAGCCTATTATTGTAAGGCTCTTGTAAATACTGTTTTGTAAGAAGAACCTATCTAAGATGATGTAAAACTTAATATTCCTATTAATAAGATGTACTATACTGTTTCCAATTCATATCAGTGAAAATGCATTTTAAATTACAAAGTACTCATATTTTATCTGAGCCAATGTTCTGATTCATATGCCTCCTCTTTAATCCTATTTTCATTCAAAGTTTCACAATTCACATCATCATTTTCCTATTTTATGTAATATTTTCTGTGTTTTCAAAATGTAATCAAAGCTTGTTAGCTTCTACCCAACCATGTTTGGTTGAATGGGAATATTAATAATACCAGCTATTGATGTCTTTATGTTAAAATTTGATTTATTGAGCAAGTGGCACGTAATCTGTGGGGAAAATACCTAGAGATAACACCTTGAGATGATTAATTGTGTTTACAGTGCATTCCTGTAATAATTGTTTACAAGAAAATTTATGCATGAGTTGCTGCCCCAGTTCAAAAGAATAACTCATCAGATTGTCAAGCTCTCTGCTCTTGAGTATTCTAGCTAATTGCTATCTTTGCTAGTTGAGCATCATAAATCCTTCTTCCACAGAGCTGAGAGCAGGATTTTTGGATCATGCTTTTTGATGCAATGAAAACCTTTTCATCCCTGGGAACATTGGTTTGCTCATGCAGGAAGGAAAAAAAAAATATGTAAGGGGATGATAGCTACAGGAGATTGTGACAAGTTGCCCGGTGGCATTGGGTATAACTTCTGAAATGAGCTTGTATAATCATGTGTTAAAATCTGTGTTGGGTAAATTTGCCCGTAATGTTATTGATAATGAATAACATATGAGGATGTAGACTTAATCTTCTATATTTAAAAAACATTAAATTCCCAGTTCTGCTGCTCTCTACTTTTGTATTGCTTTCTCCTTCGCGAGTGCTGCAGGGTAGAGATGGTAGGATGGCTTGGAGAACGGTTCCTTTGCAGCCATCTGTGCTTATTACTGATCTAATAACAATTGCACAATTCTCCCTTTTGGAATTAAACCCACCCTTGTAAATTCACAGAGATAAACACACTTTTCTTTTGCACCGCTTCATGCATTTTAGGGGTGGGTTTTTTTGTTTCTTTTTTGTTCTATTTCCAACTTTCAGGTTTAATTATTTCATAACTAACTTTACTGTAGTTACAGGAGTATTATCCGAGCAATATGTTGCCAGGAAGTAGTTGATAATGTTTAATAATTCCTGATTGCATTCCTGTTCCAGTCCATGATCATGATTATACAAATGTTTCTGGTGCTATTTTTCAGTACAAATCCTTCTTTTCATTTTTTTTTCCCTTCCTTGTTGACAGTGTATTGGTCAGAATACAAGAGAAACCGACCTATTTGCCAGTTTAATTAAAGATGTCAGTAAAATCCTTAAGGTTTGCCTGGGAAGGAGCAGATTTACTTTCTGCTTTTATGCACACTGTGGGATTTAAACATTTTGAGAATTGCTTTGGTGATTTTTCCCAGGAGATAAAGGAATGGATTAAGTGAAGTAGTTTCTGACTATAATTGGTCTGGTTTAAACACTTAAAAATAACTTTAAGAAATAAGAAAACACCAAACAGGTTTTCAAGTAGGGATTTAACTTTTTTTTCTCCCCCCCCCAGCTATGTGTTTATTTCAGCTTTGGTGTCTCATTGTGAACTATCAAAGTGTGCTCTGCGTAAGGTAGTAGATATGTCCTTTAGCCGCTCTGAACAGCGGTCCAGGCAGAGGACAGATGTCTGAAGGAGAAGAAACAAAAGGACTAAATCTGAAGAAACAGTGGGGGAAGAGAAAAAGGAGATGAGAAGGGGTGGGAGGAGGAGGCTTTCAGCCTTTGGATAGGTTATTTGTTCTTTTCGAACAAAGTGGGCTGTGTGTGCTTTAAACTTTCCCGATGTTTCCAGGCAGCCCAGCAAAGCCGGCTCCACCAAAGGGAAGGCTCCCACCACCTGTTGCTTAGGTGTTTCTGGCACACCAGCTCTGCGGCTGGCACGCTGCTGCTGCTCCTGCTCCTCTCGGTTGGTAAATTCAATCAGTTATACACACGGGGCATCACGGAAAAGCTGTTCTGTCTATTTTTCTAGTCAAACACATGGGTTCTTCTTTCTGCCTCCCTTTGTTTCAGGTAGGTGAGCGGCCAAAACCAAGGAATTGCTGCCAAATGATTCATGTCAGAGTCATTTAGAAAGGCAGAGGTAGCTTTGGCATAAATCAAAATCTTCAGATGACTAAACCAAGCCTAACACTGTAACCCGCTGCTACCATCAGGTCTTACGATACCAGCTGTACGGGGTGAAGGCAATAAAATGCGCTGCTGAGCAATTTGAAAATGTAAATTTAACAGCTAAACTTAGGCTTTTGGTCCAACTAATTGTGGATTAGTATTACACATATAGTAACTATAGTTCATCAAAAGTTAGCAGTAAGGGAATTCTTGAGAATAATAATAATAATAAAAAAGGCAACCAAGACTTTACAAGCAGGTTTTGATCAAAAGTAGACGCAATAACACAACACATGAAGCAGATTCTGTAGGAAATATCAGACTCTAATCTTGCAAAATATTCCAACCATGCCTATCAAGAAACATTAATAACAGTGTTATTGACAGAGTATTCATTTAAATTCTTTCTGTTGGATACAATTAACATTTAGATGAGAGACAGTTATAGGTACTCAGATGATATATATGAAAGAAACAATGACTCATCTCTCTAACAGTAACGGTACCAAACCTCACAGCGGGGAAATTGCATTTCTCCTAGATTTAAAAAAAAAAAATCCATGGACATTACAGAAGAAATCAGCTTGTTCCTATCAGTAGGATTGCTGTGTACTATTTCCTTATTCAAAGAGGAAATTTCTGTGTAGTTTGCCAAGTGCTGAGATGAATGCATCGAGGGCGAGAGTAGGTAGTGCAGCAGGAAAGGGCTGAGATGGACAGTTAAGCTCTGGGGTCAGGAGGAGGCTGCTGTGCTCTTCTATCACGTTTTTCTTCTAGCCATCTTGAAGATCTTTATGTAATTGGATGAATCTCTATATCGCCCACATGAATGTCAGCAAATGACAGAACCTGTGTGCATCAAGGGTTTGAGGGCAGTGATGGTGTCCATATCTCCTGCTCCTGTATCTGTGCTTTAAAACTTAAACTAGAGCCCTTCTTTTTTGCTAACATTAGGTCTCCCTAAAGACCAGACTATTTAGACCTGGATGGATGGTGAATAGGATGCTGGAAGGATACATTCAGATGATGATTTCCTGAGATTCATAACATCTCCAACCAGATAACAGATAAATCTTGGGGCTCGGATTCATCTCACCTCCTTTTAGTTCTTTAAAAGTTAGTCTAGGCTTGCTCTAATTTTGACAGAGAAAATTGAGTTTGTCCTGAAAGCCGTTCATCCCAGCTAGCTTCAGATCCCATATTTTTAGAAGGCTTGAAGTGATATCTGAATGCAATATAACACACGCATCAATGGCAGTCACTAGTCTAAGTCTCTTTGAACGTGACCATGGTGACCTGGCGGTGAGCTGGCTCAGGAGCCTTTGTATTAGCTGCTACTTTCTTCTCCGCATCTGTACCTGCCTGGAGGTCTCTCCATCCAACTGGGTTTTGTGCAGTTTTTAGAAGATGCCTGATCAGACAGAAACTGGGGGGGGGGGAGTGCAATCGACTGAAATTCAGAAAATCTGGAATTGTGACAAAACTTTCCACCTTAAACACTCTCCACACCAGCAGTCACTGTTTTAGTAACTAAGAACATCATGATTGGGTTTAGAGGAAGTGGTACAGTAATAATTGAAAAATTGCCTTATATGCCAAAGAAAAAATTTAGATTAAATGATGCCGCAATAAGAAGACTTGTAGGTCTTAAAATGGACTTATCTCCAACCATGCTGCTTTAAATCTGATCTATAATAGCCTGGTAGTAGTTTATTTATATTAATTCTGTACTGTATATTTTACATTTTGTAGAAATGCCTAGAGCATGCATGTTAAACAGTTAAGAAAATTAATCTGCTTGAGCAGTGATAACATTTGTAGAATGAAATCCTCACAATTAGAAAGACATTTGAAGAAACCATGTTAAAAGGTGCTGAAATGTTCTTGAAGAAATGCCACATGTTGCTGCGGGCAGTAATGAAACATTTCCATATAAAGTACTACATAAACACATATAAAATGTAGACATATGTTAGCAGATTATGGAGTGTGAGAGTGATACAGTAGTGATGATTATTTGCAAGTGTTAATGTTACCAAAGCTTAAGGTTATCTCCTGGTCTTGGACCCTGTATGTAAATAATTATATCTGAAAATATGCATCTCTGAAGCTATCAAATGTAATATACGTTCAGCACTTCTGAAGTACTGTAGGGTTTATTGATCTGCAGTTTTACTATCTGATACGATAGTAAATTTCAGTAGATTTATGCTCAGATATCAGTGAACATATGGCTTAAGACACGCAAGTTTGAAATAAAGTTATTCATATTACATACACTTCCACATGGTTAAGTATTTGCAACTCAGAGAGCAATCAATATGCAAAAGGTGAAGTCAAATATACATTATTTACATGGAGGTAATTTTCTATGCATAGCACATAGTGGTTCTATCAGCAAACCAGAGAAATTTTATCTCTGCGTTCATCTATCAAATGTTTCCTGTGAATATGTCCATCTACTATGTAAATAGATCTGTTTTTCTAAATATCTGTTGGTCTAAGTGACAATAACCTACTTATTTCCATAGCGTACTGGACCCAGAATAGTATCTCAAAAAACCGAAGGTATAGCAATCTGAGAATCAGCAGTAATGACTTCAGCTTTGGGAATATGGTCTTAGTGGGCCATTGATTGGGGGTTTATTCCAAACCCTTTAAAACCTCATTTTTTCATTGATGACTTTTGCATTTGTCCTCATATTAAAAATGCTGTACATTGCTGATGCCCCAGGATCTAAAAGCACAGCTATGAAATCAAGTAAGCTGGTTGAATATGTCTACTGAGATTCTTACTGTTGTTTTCCTAATGAGCGTTTTTTCATATCCTTCCCCCCCCCCAAAAAAAAAATGTTTGCTTGAATTAGAAAACAATCTCTGTACTCAAAACTGGCAAATCACTTGAGACTCATTTCTGAATAGTGCTGAGAAATCCCACTTTGCATATCTTTAAAGACATTGCTCCAAGAAAAACAGGAATTTGTAACTTTAAAACCTTCATCAGCCCTGTAACTTTGAAATAAATAGCTCTTTAAAGAGCTCAATACTTACCAGGCCAGCCTTTCTAGTTTTGGTGTGCACTGAAGCTATAGAAATTCAAGCAAAACAGACTTGATGATCTTAATCTATTTAATAGAGGGTGTTTGTCTGCATCACAGAATTACATCATCTTCTTCCATTCTATAAAGACCAGAAATAGAAAAATCAGAAACGTTAACAATATTGTCACATTGCAGAAAGCCGTATATCCTTTCTGACTGGTTTTATCCATATGTTTTTTTAAATAAAGACTACGGTTGCACGGTACATTCCCAAGAAACCTGCTGTGTATTCTGTCGATATTGGTCAAAAAGAGCCCCCAGTCGTTTCCCTTAGCTTGGGATCAGGCCTCTTCTTGCACAAATAGGAAAAATATGTAGGCCAATGCAAGGTAGATTAATTATAAATTATAAGAGGCATGATAGTATTAATTTGCATTTCATAGCTTGGTGCTGTTTAGTTATCAATCCAATAATTCTACATTGATTATTTTTTTTTTATTGCTAAGATACTGCAGTTATGAATTGTGTTGAAGGCATACAGAGCTTAAAAGCAAAGTGGTATTTCCACTGCTGTGCTATCCAAAATCCTGTCCCACAAGCTGTCTACAGAGTCCAGCTTACGTCCACGATTTGGGAGAAAGGAATCAATGCTGACAACTTTGTTTGATCTAGATTTCAAAGGGAAAAATTGAAACCGTACTTGGGGTGCAAAGAGGTTCTGTAAACAGAATAATCCACACCCTCGCATTCTTCTCCAAACCCCGTTCCCACGTGAGATGATAAGCCCAGCTCGTGCGTTTGATGACCCAGTGACTCTGTTATCTTGTGTCGATGCTGCAGGAGTTGCTGGGATGGGCTCCTGCTCCCAGGCACCAGCAGGTCTCCAGCTGCCCTCTTGCCCCCGAAGCAGCAAGGTGAATGCCAGAGACAAAGGGGGAAGGGGTATTTCTTTTCGTTTGATACATGACTTGCCCATTAGTGATGATAACATGTCAACAGTATGTTACGTGTTAAAATTTTACTAAATATAGTGAATAGAAGCTCTTTTGATAAGTGGTGCACACCGTGCATCAATAAACTTTGAAAAGGGCACGTTAAGATTTACAAAGAACCAGGCAAGTGCATTTTCCAGCTACGCCTATTTTCAGAAACCCATCTGTCTCTTTCTAGAAAGGAGTTAACTGTCATGATGAGTCTCTCCTTTCTTCATTAGGTCTTTATTAGAATTGGGCTAATCAGGTCAGGTAGAATAAAAACTCATCAGAACCTTCAGTTAAAGATCAGAGCAAGCCATTTTTTCCTTTTGAAAATTACATATTTTTATTTTTTTTTAAATTTCTGTTCCTCCTGTAGTCATACAGGAACAGATGTGAATGAATTCCCCGAAGAAAATGTGTTCTTATGGCATTCTGGTTCTATTTCTTTGTCTATACCAATCCCAAAAGATAGTAAACAGATATTATTTATAGGAAGATTTTGTGATCTGTTTATTTCAGATCCTTTTTGTATTTAAAAAAATGTGAAGAAACCTATCTAAGCGATAGGACTGCAGCTAGAGTGCTATTTTAAATCCGAGCATTTAGTAAATATTGCACTGCTAGTAAGAAAAAAATAATTGAGAAATCTTAAAAATCATCCTTGTAACAGCCTAATAAGGCAGATAATATTGGCAGTTCTTGTATAAGCTGTTTTAATGAATGTTCCTTATAACAAATATAAACCATGTATTATCAGCCTGACCCCTCGTTGTGCCCGCACGGTGATCTGGACCCTGTTGTCGCTTAAAACACTGATTTTGAGTTTGTGGATTTGGATTCTTGTGGGTGAATGATGGCAGTCTGGATCCCTGCTCCATGGTTTACAGTACGATAATTTGGATTTCAAAGGTAGTAGCTACAGGTACCACTCTGCGGCTGGATTTTGAAGCATCTGACAAGGTACTCATAAGTATGTCGGATATATTTTTTTATAGGATATGTGTGCATTTAAAGGGTTTGCTCTGTTTTTGGTAGGAAGTGACCTACTACGAGTAAGAAAGGGCTTGGAGCTTCCTAAGTGAACACTACTTGCTCTTTGGGAGAACACATCCTTGTGCTGAAGCAGTTTATTAGTAGTACCTCATCACAATTAGCAATATTGAAATAGCTAGAATTGTCAAAGTTTTGTCAGCTCAAGCAGCATGTGTGAGAAAACATGCCATTGTTTTCTAACAGTTATGGAAAGGTCTGCAATGAATACCAGCGTCGAAGGGGTACGGGATGATCCTCATGATGCCAAAAGGGGTACGGGGATGCTCCTTGTCATGCTGAGGGGGTTTGGGGATCCATGCTAATCCACCCCAGCCGACAGCTCCTGTCCCTCCCACCTCCCTCGTTACTTTGTCCTCTTGGATTCCTGGCTCCTCTCCCTGGGATCCTGACCTCAGGTAAGATCTGTCACTTGCGCTGCAGCAAGAGCAAACCTGCTCTTACCCCACCTTGTTCAAATTGTTATCCGTTGCTGTCTCCTTGCCTCCTGTATCTTTCTCCTCTCCAGCCCGCTTTGGTTCTTAGCTCTTAATTTCCTTGTTCATATTTCCCTCCTCTTGTCCATTTTTTTAATCTTTTTTTATTATTATTTTTTTAGATCTTTTTTTTTTATTAGTCAGAGCAGCAACAGTTGGTGGTTTAGTGCAATCACGTCTATTTTACTCCTTGACCATTCCTGCTGATTATTAATTACGGTAGCAAAACATGATCTGTACCTGAGAGACTCGTTAGCTGAGTAAATGCCATATTTTATTTGTATAAATTTTTACAAATAGTTCATGAACACTTTCATCTCCAGCATCCGTGACACATGGACACCCGTACTGTCCCAGGCTGCAGATGATCACTGGGAAGGAGGAGGTGCTGCAGGCAGAGGCACCCCGCACGTCCTGTGCCACCGCTTGCACGTGGCACCTCCAGAGAAGTTTTCTGGAGGCTTTTCCAGCTCAGACATGGCTCTGCAGCAGCTCCCCGCACGCTTCCAGGCTGCGCAACACAACTGCACGGCACAACGTGTCTACGAGGACCATCTGCATCAGCAAGGCAGCCAGGGCAGGCAAACATAGCCAGGTGTGAAAGTGCAGGATAGTTAAAAAAACCCCAAACCCTTGCAATATTAATTAATGTTTTTTTAAAAAAGTATAATTACCTTTAAAAATCAGATTGATTTTTTTCTCATTTTCATAGCAACTGATAGCATCGAAGGCTGCAATCATACAGGTTTTAAAAAGTTTTACATGTTTTAAGGTTAAACAAGGTTATAAGGCTGTTTTAAGAAGCGCAACAAGTGTACTTAAATATCCTCTTACATTCACCAAGTATTGGCACATCTTATAGCAAAACAAAATGTACTGGCAGACCAAGTCACAAGCGAAAGAAGACAAATCTCAGTGATGGTTAACTTAAATCAACCTTCAGAGTCTGAGCCTCTAAGCTCTGATTTTAAAAGCTTCCAACATTGGCCTCATAGCATCCTTTAGACAGTCAATTTTAAGAACTATCAATATCTGTACAACAAAAGAATTTTTAAAAACCTGAATGAGATTTTTGAAGATCTTGCTTAGAAAAAAGCCAGTTTGGGAAGATTCAAAGAGATTTTTAACCCTTTAGAGTAGGCAGTGGGCTGCATTTGTAAGAGGGACTCTTAAACACAAAGAGCACATCCCATTTTAAAACGAAAAGAATCTTTATCATTGTTCTTTGTGGGGGACTCACAGAATCTGAATATTCAAGTTAAAAAAGATACATGTGCTAGCTAACATTTAGCCCTCAGTCAGTAATGGATGGCGTGGTTTTCAAAAGCGATTTGTATGTCCTCATTGGTATTTTATTGTAAAATCTTACTATCAGATTCCTTAAGATTAGCAAAAGGATAAAACTTAAAGGAGCTCATTATTATGAGATCTCATCTGGTTGACTTGATAATGAACTTGGGTGGTTCTGGAGGGGTTTTCCTGACTGGGGTTGGAAGGATTGCTGGCTCATGGTCCTGTTATTCTGGTAAGAGACACATGCCATCCTTGTCACCAAAAGCAGTACCAAGGTGACCACTGTGTAGTTTAGGAGTTTATGCTTTTCCAGTTATACAGTTCCTCTGGGTTGTGAGATTGCTTACAGATTGTCTCATCTGTGAATGTTTTAGCTTTGTCTACAACAAACTTGCTTTCAAAAGCTGGAGGAAAAAAGTATATACATACTTTCAAGGAGATAAAAATAATGTCTCCTTGAAATGATGGTGGGATGGTAGCACAGAGTTGGAAAAGTTGCACACACATTGAACTCAAAGGCTCCAGGGGTACACCCAGAGCCTTGTACCATTCCTCTTTTTGCTCCCACAGCTGTCTAAACCATACAGCGATGCTGGTAATGACGGCATTAATCACCCAAGAGCAACAAATGCTCTGCAGTGCAAACAACAAACTCTTCTAAGTTACCTGGTGGCTTAGAAAAAACAGTTTAGCAGCACAATTTCCAGGAAGGCCAAAGAAATTGCAGACCTGATCTCAGCTACCCCAAAAATTTCTGAGCTCTTGGAGGAGGAGGACTGAGGGAAGGTCAGTCTTGCAGTCCAAGAACATGAGCAACAAGTAGGAGAAAACAACCTGAGCAGCTTTCAGACCTTACTTACCTTGTATGGCTCTGGTGACCCAAAATTATAGCCCAGAAATGGAGCTTTTTTGGTTGTTGTGGCATTTGTTGATTTTACTATATCAAATCTGGAGCTAGCTCACCCTATTTAAAAAGTGTTGAGCCACCAGAGCGTACTGTGGTTGCCCATAGGCTAGAAAATAAGACTGCTGGGGTTGCTTCCAGCTCTGATGCTCAGCTTTCAACACTCACAGAACAGTATTTTCAGGTTTCTCGAAGTTCAGGTTACATTTTTTTCCTTATAGCAGTAATGTAAATTCAGGTTTCTTTGTGTCTGAAGCATTTCTAGCTCTGTAAGTGATGTTGTGTGGAAAACAAATTATTGACAAGGTTTGCAGTTATGCTGCTTCTGCTGTCAAGGAATAACAGCATGGTGCTGCGAGTCTGTCGTCTCTTTATCTGGAGACTGTTTCATAAGTTTGCAAATATGAGCAGAAAGACCATATTTGTGCTATTATTGATCCCCTGCTTGATGTTGGCTAGGTTTAACTGAGCTGTATAAAACTAAGCTATTCAGAGCAAAATCTGATGCATGCGTAAAAAACTTGGCTGCTTCCCCATGTGCTGCTGAGATGTCTTATCCCTTTATTTTTGTGGTTTGTTTTGGGTTTGGGGGGGGGGGTTTGTCTTAACAATGCTGCTGCATCTTAGGATGGACTTGACACTGTCCCAAGCAATGCTTCTCTTGACCTATAGGGTATCACAAAATAGAAATTTAAGAATCTAATATAAGAGCCACAAAAGTAAATTTGGGTCATTTTATTGACTTTATGGGGGTTTGGAACAGGTCTGATATATTCCTGCAGCAGAATTCCTTAAGATGTCTCGTCAGACCTTTGGAAAGGTCATTATATTCCATCAAATAATCTGCAGCAGATCTTCCGTGACAGGGACATCGGTATGCTAAAATGAGCAGAAATCACTAAATAGTTTCATAAAGAACAGCCTTCAGAAAAATAATAGCTTTTTATTCCTTTTGCAACAGGCCTTGGAACGAAGCAGCAGCCCTGGCCCAGAGTTCTGGCTGGTCCAAGTTCGTTGACTTCAGTGAAAGGACAAGCTGGTGTGAGACCTCTGCGTACGTCAGTCTCTGTGTCAGCTTCTTCTAAGACAGCAAGCAATACGATTTTTAAACCAACTTATGCCATTTTATACATGTTATTTATCTTTTTTCTCTTCCTGCTATATTAATTATACAACGTTTGATCTCTTGAAACATAAATACCCCAACTGCCAAAATCAGAGCACGGTAGGGAGAACGCTATAAGAGTGGTTTTTTGGAAGAGAAAGAATAGATTTTCGTAAATGCTTCTTGACCTTCCAGAAACTCCATTCTGGTACTTTTCAGCACGCGTCAGTGTGCATCAAACACTTTGTTATTTGACCACCTCCTGGAAGGCTTTCCATCCTCAGCACTCGGTGGAGCAGGAGACCCGATACACAGAGCTGCGTACTCTAGTACATCGCTTTAAACCAAGCCTTTACCATCTGTTTCAACCTCTAATTACAAATGCAAAATAACACAATTCACAATTGCATCATAAAAAAGTAAAATATAAGTGATTTAAATGCATGTGTGTGTTCCTTATGCAAGGCAACACTCATCTGTTATGTTTTACCATCTTTTAGAAACAACTCCAGGGTGAAATCCCTCTTTGTGGAGGGAAGAAAAATTATTTCATCGTAAGAAGGCATTTTTTTAAGGTATGTTTCCAGGTTATTATTGCACTTTACATATTTCTCTCTCTACGAATTCTTGCCAAAATAGCGGTATTTATGTCACGGTGGGATGAATGGTTTGTCCAGAGCGGTCTGCTCTCCTCAAACACACAGGCTGGGGACTCCTCCAGCCGACCACGCTCTCTCCTGGCTTCCCACAACATCAGCCATGTACTACTGCTACTTCCCCCCGCCCCTTATAGATCTGTATTTATTTGTGTCATTATGTTTATATAGTCTTTTTCAACCTAGAGATGGAAATATCTATTAGTTCCAGCCATTTCATCTCCTTCCCAGGGCAAAGGCATTAGTGGTTTTAAAGGCAGCCTTGAGTTATCCCTCGTCATGGAGCTTTTCTCGGGTTTGGCATCCTCGGAGATGGTGCTGCGAAGCTGCCTTCTCAGCTTTCTTAAAAATCAGATTAATTGTGGGTTTTGTTGTTTACGGTATTTGTAAAATGCTGTTATCACTGTAACATAACACGTGTGCTTAACTTTAAATTTCCATCAGAATTCGCTGTTTCAGTTCACCAGCCACATCTTCTGGTCTTGAATAACCACCTTGTAATTTCTCAAAACCTTTTTCGGCACTGAGATACCCCATACCAAAGCTTGCGTGCTCTCTAGACCTCCCGCTTTTCTCCACCCATGCCTCTGCCTTGAACAGAGGTGACACCTCAGTTCGGGAGAACAGCAAACTAAAAAACTGAGTTTCCGGGGAGAAACAAGTGACTCACAGGAAGCAGCTCTTGGGGAGCATCTGAGCAACGAGTATTTTAAACACTGTGAACTTCTGAACCCCGCAACATTTGGAGCCTTTCTGGATAGTAAGATCCAAGCCATGCGACGTGTCAAGCCTTACCGCGTGGTCTGTATAGCATACATACTTGCAGCCTACGCACAGCCTCTGTCCTGGGCTTTGTCCTCCCCCTCCCCTCCTCTCCTCATCAACATACTTAAAATAAGGGTCCAATATATCAAGGGATTGAACTTCATGGGTTTAAAATGAAAGCTGAAGAATTTGTTTTCACTCTAATGTGAAAGGAACAATTAGCAAGGGCGCACACCCCTTCCCATCAATAGGGGACTTTTCAATTACTTTGAAAGGCTTTGGATCAGGATCTAAAAGAGCAAAGGCTTACTCCTAACAAAGATGCCTGAATAGGGATGGAAAGCTGTTAGTCAGACTCTTCTGGCATGCTAGATGCTAAAACAAAAAGATCAGCACACTTCATGCCTTCACTTAAACCATGCCATGGGTAAAGTGATGATTTTCTAACTAAGGCATCCTGGAGGATAACTAGTGGTTATTATAACTCTCACTACTTACTTCTAATGCTAAAAGGTTACAAATGCAACTTGTTTACTCACTCTCATGGCAAGCACCTGGGAGAGTGCTTGTTTTGGCTGCAATCGGCTGTGGGAATGGGGAGAGGGAAATGCTTGCTGCTGCTGGGGAGCAGGAGGAGGAGAGGGATCCGTGCGCAGCCTGGGAGAGCGTGGGGCTGCTGGAAGGGCGGTAAGGCTGCGGGTGCTCGGTGCTGGCTAACAGGGATGCTCCTGCTATCCCTCTTCCTCCTCTTGGCATTTTATTTGGCAGTTGAATAGGATTACAAATCCTTATTATAGTATCAGATTATAAAAATACTTATTAGGGTATTGGATTGCAACTGTGATTTGAACTCTGGTGAGGCTATGAGACACCAAAAAGGGGAAAAGGAATTACTGTTTGGGAATATTTTATAGATTTTCATGTTGCCTGCTCTAACAACTGCCAGCATTTGGCATCCTTGGCTATTCAGAAACATTTTGGAGTTGCCTATTTCTGTTTTCCTTTCCTTTCAGTCGGCTGGAGTTTTATTTTTCCTAGCAAGCCATTCTGTACTGTTATAGCTCTGTGGTTTTTTTAGAAAGCTCTTTATCTGAACTTTATTTTTTTCCTTTGTGTAATTTGGTTTTGCAGTTGTCAGGGAATGTTTCTGTTAAGAAAAACAACAAATCCACCCATATTATGAATTAGGCTTATTTGAAGAAAATATAGTTCCAAATGCACCAAGATTAAGTTATTTGGAAATAAGAGGTTTTGGGTCCATTCCCTCTGAAATGACACAGTCCTGATGAAACTGTTGCCAGAAGGAATTGATTTTAAAATAACGTGACCTGTACTTAAAATAAATTGGCCTCAAATAGTCCAGTAAGTTGCTTTTTCCCAGGCTGGCTTATTGTTTTATTTAAAAGCTCGTTCAGAATAGACCCATTAACTGGTCATATTCACTAATTGTGAGCTTGTCTTTTCTTTGGCTTATAAAGGCTTTGGATTGAGGTCAAAAAGAAAAGGGCTTGTAGTAGACAATTTTAAATTGCCATTTTTTTCTCATTTTAATATCAGTTTTGTTTGGCCTGTTTACGATACGCAGATGGAGGGCTGGTACCAGAGCCTAAAGCCCTGTAAAACCTTGACCGGTGTCCACACACCACTTTGGGCTGCAGGGACCCCAGTAACCAGCCCAGAAGTTTCTCTTGTGGGCGGAGGGCGAGACCTTGGAATTTGTTCTTCATCATTTCACTCCTTTTCTGTTACTCCGGTTTGATCTCCTGTGCGCCGGTGATGCTGCCTTATTTTGTACCATAGACAAATGCCATCGGTGTTTTCCTACTTTTCACACCATATTAATGCAAATACAGAACAAAAGTTGTTTTTACTAAGTCCCCTTCCAGCTGGGTATTTTTTTTTTAATCTTTGTTTCCTTGGACCTAAGCAAAACTAGAAAAAAAAATTTATTTTTCTAAAGGAGCATATCTGGAACCTGTGAGGAGCTTTATTGCTATTATTCTTTCAGGGCGATAGATTTTCCTGTGAGAAAAGCCAACAAAATAATTGTCAGTGTCTCTCAATTACAAACGTTAGTCTTGAATCTCCAAAAGTGTTGTGTATTGTAAATTACGCTGTAATTTGAACTCTCTTTGGTTATGTATCTCTACACAGGTTTATAGTGGTGTAGTTGGGCATTACAACTGTCATTTTAATACACAATGAAGATTAAAGAGTGGTAGTTCACTAAATAAGTTTCTATCCAAATGTGCGGCACGACTTTGGCTTGGGTAAACCAGCTGAGACAGGTGGGATAATGTGTGATAAGGAAACAATGGATGATTGCAACATAATTTGAGGCAGATTTTAAGCCAAGCTTTGGTGTAGTTCCATGGTTTTTCTGAAGCAGGGCAAGCAAAACCATAGAAGAAATTACCTTTACACAAGTTTATAAAATATTTTTCTAATAGCTAGGTAGTCTGCTCTTAATATAGCTATGACACTTCTGTTGTATCACTTATAAATATTCACCTATGTTTTCTAGTGCAGAAGTAGACTCGTGGCTTACACTTACCCTGGGGACAAGCCATTTTTATTGTGAACTTTGAAAATTTTCTGTATATATGAAGAAGACGTAATGGTTGGGGTATTTTCTTGGAATTTACAGTAAGTGCATTGAGATGTTCTCACTGGTAGGACTTTGTGGGATGGAAATATATTCTTCTAAAAGAGCGAGCATTGTGGTGAAAGCTTTGGGATGACAAAGATACCAGTACTCCATCACTAAGTAGGGGACTATCTATACTATCTCTACTCTCAGCAATTCACAGCTGTGTTGTGCCAGATTCAGTGGTTTTGTCATTTTGGGCACATCTGCAGCTGTGGCACGAAGCGGGGTGCTTCTTCCGTGTACGGGGATGGTCTGTATCTTGAGCTACAGCCCGCTCCTTGGGCAATAACGGTCACTCAATGTTATGAAAGGTTAAGCAGTTACTTTGCAGTTGCTAATCAGATAAAACAATTTTATATTTGTTTCTCAAAAATTAAAAAAAAAAAGCAACCAGTGGCTGGAGTCTGAAGGGTAGTGAATTTTTTTTTTCAGAAATCTATATGGTTTTGGACCAATCATTATGTTAAATATTTTTCTAGCATTATATCTCTTTTTTCTTTTTTTTTCCCCTAAAAGCACCATTTATGTTAGTTGGAGAATACTGCTGCCTACCAGAATGTGAAAATAGGTTTCATTCAATTAATGAACTGGAAACAGGAAGACATTACATAGTAAATGAGGTTTACATATGATAATGTTGGATTTGTCATGTAAAAGATTGCTTCTTTTCAGCTCCCTGAAAGGGCTAAATTTTGCTTTTGTACAGATTGTACAATGCTAATAAAAAGAGAAGGCTCTACGGAAAGTATAACAATAAACTAAATCTATAATTCTAATGAGCAGAAAAAAAGATGATGATATTTTAATACACATGTAGATCAGAGTTTGGTAGTAGCGTCAAAAGCTAAAGGCTCAATCGCAGCTTTGCAACAGACTCCGTAGGTAGAGCAGCATCTCTCTCCTGCGCCCTGAGTGATGTACATCCCGTGCACGTTGGTTGGGGTGGGTGTGGAGGAGGAGCTGAGGCTTCACCCATTCCTTACCATTTTGCCCCATTTCAGTGAGAATAAATGATAGCCAGTGACCAGAAAGCGATGAGTCCCTACCCGATGCTCTGTGAAAGATGCTTTCCCTCGCAGGTTGCACGTGGTTGCACAAGACTGCCGCCTGCTCTGAGGTAAGAAGAGGTGGAGCAGTGTGGGTTTTATTATTATGACTTTCTTCAGTAATATATTAGTTGTATCCTTTTTAATCAAGCCAATGAAACTAAGGTAACAATAAATGTTCTCCAGTTAGTTCAGTGACACCACCTGTTATGATCCAGTTGTAAGTCTTGTAAAATTTGCTTTCCTCTCCCCCCCCCCCCCCCCAAAGCTGATATAAAAAATGATACTACAGAATCTCAGTACTTTTCATACAGAAGCAGAAGAAATATTGAAAATGTGATTTGTGGATGAAAAATTCAGAAAGTAAAAGGGAGATTAAATCTGGAAGGAAAATCTTAAAAGATGTCAGGAGTTTCAGATAAGTCTCATTGTTCTGTATGATCCAACTCACCCTTTCTAAATGTGTGTTGACAATATTTCTAGGGTTTTTTAATGTGTGTTTTAACCAGTATGGTAGCTAGATGCATTTAGTTTGACATTCATCTCTTGCTCCAGAGGAACTATGGTCTTTTTCTGTCTTTACCATTAGTAATTCTCCCTTGATAGTTCCTATCTCTGAATTTACCACTCCTCCCACCGACCTGGAGCAAGTGAAGCTCTGGTAGCTTCCAACACTGGGGTTGCGCTGATCCTGCCCTCCTTTCTCTAGAGGGAAAGAAGCTTGTGCAAGCCATCTCCTGTATGTTCTTGTGGCATGGAAATTGTCCTCATATCTCAAAACAAATGTGCTGAACTTCTTTGCAAAAAAAAAAAAAAAACTCTTTCTGACTTTTCTTCTGGAGGACATCGAAGGCAGTTAATCAGCATGCTTGAAACAGTAGTCTTTCATCAACTGGAAGACTGTTAATTATCTCTCTTCCCCCTAATTTTCTTTTTATTAAACTGAAGAGCATCATCTTATTCCCATGAGTCATACTTCTTCAGCCCTGACCATTCTTGCTGTTCTCAGTTGGACTTTGTTTAATTCTTTCTGTTTTCTTTGCACTTTTTTAAAAAAATATGAGCTCAAGATGGGACACAGCATTCTAGCTGAGGCCCCATATTAATGAGGATAGGATAATTACCACAGTGATCTCACATAAGATGCTCTTTTGTTAACAAATCCCTGAAATTACCTTTTCTGGAGCAGTTTCATTCCTTTTTTTTTTTTTTTTTTTTTTGATTCTGAGCTTGTAGGCCACTATAACTTTGAAAGTCTTCTCTGTAATACAGCTCCCTTATTGGCAATTTCCCATTTGCATTTGACTTCTCCTCTGTAAGTGTAACGTTTTACACTCGGCTATATTGAATTTCATCTTAATTTCAGACCATCACTCCAAATTGTTAATATCTTCTTGGATTTTGATCCAGACCTCCCAAGGGTTCCCACCATCCCAGCTCCTCAACATTGCAAATTTTATAAATGAAATCTCTTTTCCTTTTAACTGAGTCATTATGAAAATATTGAACACATCTGGAGTAAGGACAGATCCCTGAGGAATCTCACCTGAAATTTCCTCCTGGTTTGACAGTGAACCATTGATAACTACTCTTTGAGAGCAGTTTTTCAGCCAATTGTTCTCTCCACCTTATGGTAATTTTATCTAGTTCTAGACCATATTTTCTTAGTTTTATTATAAAAGCGTCATGTGAAACGATATCAAAAAGCTTACTAATAACAAGATGTATCGCATTGACTGTGTCTCCTTTATCCACAAGGCCGGTCAACCTGTCAAAAAGGGAAATTAAATTGGAAAGCTCTGTGTATGAGACTTTTTTTTTTTTTTAATCAAGCCATTTGAGTTATGACCCCTGCAATATTAGATAATTTTTTTCAGAAATAACAAACATGTTGGTTTTCTCTAGGCTACCACTCTAAGACAATTTGCTTGTTTGGTTGGGTTTTTTTGTTTTGTTTTAAAAAAATAATCTGGTGATGTGAGATTAAGAATAATGGTTTGAAAGCCGAAAGCCATTATCTGACTGTTACCAAAGACAAAAAATTAGGGTGGGAGCAACAAGCCTTCTTCCATAATAGTGTTTTCTCCATTTCAGGCTGATCAGTAGGAAGTGGATTTAGAAGTGCTTTAAATTATTTCACATCATTTACTGGTAATCTAACCGGCATGTACTACATGTACCCTAAGTGCTGATTTTTTTTTTTAAAAGCATAAGAGGAAGAGCAAAAGAACTTTTTATTCTAAGTCATTCTGTAATTTACACATTTTTGTATCAACCCACTTACTAGTGCCATACATAAGTGTTTCCTCTGAACAGATTTAATTTTTAATTTTCCTGAATCAGTGTTAACCAGGAAAAAGGTAATTGTTGTCAAGAGTATTCAAACTGTCAGAATATCATTCAATCTAAAAGCTGTTAGAATCTGTGCAAAAGTAATTACTGAAACTCTATTCAACTGTAATAATAACCTGCCACTGATGACAGCAATTACTGGGGAAAGTGTAATAGAAATCAAAGGCGCATTTTTCTCTGACAAGTACATTTCTAACTAAGGTTTACATTGGTTGAATAGTGTTGACAATGATGATGTGCTGTATCACTCTTAATCACGGTTGGCATGATGTTACGGTTTGAACCGCTCACTGTTAGAGGAGGACTAATTGCGTGTTTCATTTGACACTGTCCATGCTTTCTGTACATAGGAATATATATTATAGAGGAGCAGAGTTTAAGTGTTGTGCCTCATTGCCTGACTCACATCCTTTTTAAGTGTAGGTTATAAGTACTTTTGCATTTAACATAAAGGCTCCAATTAGAATTGGGATGAACCAGTTAGGTCAACTTCTAGCATGTACAAAACATGGAGGGATGGGAAGGAGCATGGTGGCAAAAGTCAGCCCAACTTCTGCTTCCTGGCTAATGAAGGTCATGCAGAGTCCAGCTCCTGGATTTACCTCTCTAGGAGGTGTAGCTGTCTGATCAAATAGACTTGAGAAGATGGTTCCTTGGTGCTTTGAGTTAGTAAGAAGTCACTGAAACAAGGAGTCTGCCATTATTGTTGTTACGGTCAGATCTAGGTGTCAGTGCTTTCCTTCAACTCAAATAAAAAGACCTATGTTGGGGCACGCAAGGTGCCAGTAGGAAGAACTGCCCTGGCCTTGGTGGACTCGTGTTAGAAGAAGATATAGCTGTATGTGTTATTTGGAGAGGGAGGAAGAAAGGACATCCTTCTTGACAGCATTTATTCCTCTGTTGATGAATTTTGGCCGTTTTTTCATCAATAGAGGAGAAGTTTTCTCCAGAATTTTCCCCTGTTGTGAGAACTCCTTAGAAACAGCTCAGTTTCAGAATAATCCATCCACAAATCTCTGTTTCAGCATCCCTCACATGTGCCTCCCATGACAACCCCTGTTTCTGGGAACAAGCTCAGGAGAACTGTCCTTTGGGAGCAATACTAGGGCAGGCATCCAGAGTGCCATGTGTGTTGGTCCTGCCCAGTTGTTCTCCAAATTATTCCCAAAACACGTTAAAACATCACAGAGGGAGCTAATTTTAGCAGATTTTATTGCTGGCTTTGGGTCCACCAGAGTAACTTTAAGGATTGAACACATGCGGGAGATGATGTGCAGGTCTGGAGCAAAAATAATGAGAGCAGTTTTAGAACACATCGATGGTCAGGTTTTCATGCAAGAAATTAGGTCTATTGATTTTTATAGAGTGGAAGAAATGAAGATAACTGGGTGACATTGTGCAGTTAATCGCATTGCTCTTGTGAGGGCTGTTTTGTCCTTCATATATTTCCACAGACCATAAGCCCACATTCACTACAAAGGCTGAAACTCGGTATTTCATGGCGGAGCCAGCTATCTCCACTAAGAAGACTTAGTAGGAGAATGCAGTGTGGAATTCAAGTGGAGAGTAGGGAGACACAGAAGTAGACAGTCTTTCCGAGGCCACCAAATAGGCTGTATCCATTAAAGTTAATCCAAACCGCACGCGGGACTTTTTATACCCTTCCAGGAGGCTTTCTGAAACCGCTTTTAGGTGGTGCCACATCACAATGAAATCACTGACCGTCCCTGCAATCCCGTTTCCCCAAGGTATTTCTGAGCTTTTACAAACCACTTGCGCACGCTTTAATGTGTGAGCAGTCCGAGTAGACTCCTAGGATGATATCGTGGACTTAAACACATGCCTAACTGTTCATCGAATGGGGCCTTGCTTGGCTCCAGATAGGAGACTGCCAGGAGGAGATCATTGTATCCTTCTACTTATTGCGCTAATTGCTTGTTTATGTTTTCTGACAGCCAACGCTACCCGATAATTTTTATAAACAGAGGCTCTTTCACAAAATCTACTAAATAAGTCACAGCTCTTGAAAACCAAAATGATTTTAAAGGAAACTTGATATTTCCCCTCTGATTTTCCTATTGATGTTTAACAGTTGCATCAGATTGGGTCCCTGGTGTTCTGTTAACATGTGGCTCTCTTTTATTATAACATAACAATAATGCAATTCAACTGAAAACATGTGTTAAAACACTCTTAGATTTTGTGCACACCTTATTAATTATACTAACTGCAAAATGATGGGGTCTTTGACAATCGTTTCTATAAACTCTTTGGGTTTCTGAAATGATGGACTACCTGAATGAAGGTAGTGCTTTTCTGGTTTATTGAACGGTTGCAGGCAGGCATTTGCGTAACTAGGCAATACGTATATTTATGTACACCATGCTGATGAGCAGTTGCACTTCATTCCTTAGTTGAAATAAGACATGAGAATGACTGAAAACAAAAACATGCCAGGACCTCCTCCCTGTCTGGAGTTCTCTACCTAAGAGAAGAATAACGTGAGCTATGTCTGAACCACCGTAGGAAACAGCCTGTGCAAATCCTGTGCTCAGCATTGCCCTCTGCTAATTGCAGATGCTGGATTTTTTTCTTAGAGGGCTGCAACCGCAGCAAGGTGGCACAGGGACTCTGCCATGTGCAGGGTTTCCATGTGGCTCTTTCCATCGCACCCACGATAGAGCTCTGCCTCCGTGACGGTCACTCCGCCCGTGACAGTGCTGGTGTGACCCTCAGTCATCCTTTTTACGAGGTTGTAGGAGACAACAGAGAGTTTGGAAACCTTATTCCTTACAGAGTTCATGCAAACTCAACAGAGTCTGTGTGCGTGTGCAGCTTGTGCTTCCGTGTCCAGATGGAGAGATGAGGCAGGTAACCTTGTGACTTGCAGGTGCAAAAGTGTGAACTACGTATTTAAGGAATTACACAAAAAGGTTGTGACCTCTCCCTGCTATACCCAAGTAAATTTGTTTGGGAATTCAGAGGCATTATTACTGCTAATGGTTTTCCCTTTACACATTTACCTTTCCAATGCTACGCTTGCTGTCAGCGTGTAAGAAATCCCCATCGTCAAGTGCTTGGAAATGATTAGTCAGGTCTCCCCTGGATTCAGACTTTGGCTTAAAAAGAAAAAGCGAGTTATTTGTTTTCTCTTTTTCTATGTCCTTAAAGGTTCATATTTTAAAGGTTTTCTCTGAAAACCTGAGGGCCATATTTAAAAAAAAAAAAGGCGAGAGAGCTGAGATTAATGCTGATCATATAGGTAACATAAATCCATAGTCTCAAGAGAGCTTAGACTTTAAGAAAAATACTAACAATCATAACTTTCTGATAAAATTATCAAGTCTGACAATCCACTGTGCTTGCTAGAAAATTGTAAAGTATAAATTATAAGGCTCTTTTGAAAACAGCAGATGCAAGAGATCACACTTTAAACCCAAGTCTCTTCCACTCATTCTTCCAGCCCTTTCCCTTCTCTCTCCCACTTTGCTCCAGCTCTATGGTTTTGGGGTTTTTTTGTTGCATTACACTATTGCCTTCTCTATCTGCTTCAGTAGCAAACAAAGGAACCGGTAATTGCCAAAAAAGGGTGGGAACAAAATTTGAGAGAAGCCAGAGACAGGTTGGCAGTAACCGCACCACTGCGGTTGTTCCGCCAGCCCAGCTACAGCCACCATGGACCAACGCCGCTGCTGGGGTGGGCTGGAGACACGAGCGCTTGGCCGGGAGGTCTTCTCCAGCCATGCCACCCAGGAACCAGTTCACAGCCATGGCCTGCCTGGAGCTGGTAGCCCTCCTGGTTTTGTGCAGTGGGGGAAAGCAGGAAAACAGAGGAGCAACTTTGGGGACCCACCTCTTTCAGTTTGATTTGTGTGCACCCACGGGCTTAAATGTCTCTTCAATTCTCATCGCTTAGGACTCAGACCTCTTTCAATTTTTTACGTTCCTTTCCCCAGGTTTTTGCTGGTTGGTTGTGTGGGTTTTTTAAAATATTTATTTCATCTAATGGTTAATATGAGATTTCACTCTTATGACGAAGTGTTGCTACTTGCTGAATTCATTAACATCGGTTGAAGCTGCACAACTGACTCTTCTTCCAAGTGTGTCAAATGGACCCATATTTGCTACTTGTTACTGAAATTTCTTATCTAGGCTGAGGCCCAAAGCTGTTGTCAATTGGTATTTTTCCACTGATATTTAATAATTATATGCTAGTTTACACAAGCTAAAAACCCTCTCAAAATAAGAGAGCAGCGGTGGGTATTTGTTATTGGAAGTCGTCTTCTCCAGAGGCTTCTCTCGCTACAGGAGGAGACTGAAGAGGAATAAAAAGACTGAAAATCAAAATAACGAAATGGAGTGAAAGTGCCTGTTAGGTGATTAGGCTTCTGAAGACCTAGAGCAAACGATATCTGATGGAAATGAGATGAGATGCCCTTTGACTGTAGACCAGGCTAAAAGCAACAGTCCATTTTCTCTGAGATAGCCCTAGAGTTTCAGTTTCCCTTTGTGCAGGGACACCCCATCACCGATGATTTTGCTTTTGTACCAAGTTTACATTTAGTCAAATTGAACACCTAATAAGCAGTAGCACCTGACTTAAAGATGCGTCATTACCATCTTATCCTGGCGTGACCACCTCCAATGGACAATCATATAGAAGATGGTATTTAGGCCAGTGATAAGATTTCAACGTGTGGCAGTAGGGACAACATCTGCCTTGCATATTTCTACTTGCCTACATAATCATGCATAGCTCTCTATTGTTCCAGGAGTTACTCAAGCATATAATAGAGTTTCAATGAGTTCAAACCTCCTGGTTTAGATGGTGTTTTAGTGAGTTGTTTTTCTATCTCAGCAAGGATTAGATTTTTTTTTTTTTTTTTAACCTGTCAGATCCAGGGAAGAGTGTGAAGGAAATCATGGATTGTAAATGCTGACTGCACGGCTGTAGGAAAATGCAGGAAACAAATATATTACCTGAAATATACTCGTGACACCTGCTCACTAACCCTCTGTTTGTTACTGAGAAATAACCTTGTGGCCCCAAATGCCTCTTGGGCCATGCACAGATTCTGCACCCACAGGTGGACCTTCAACCTGGTGCAAATGAACTTGCATGGCAGAGCCAGGAATTCATCTGGGGAATGGCGACCCCAGACAGGATTTGTCACTGGGGGTTTTACCTAGCCGCTTTACCTAGAAACTTTGTTTGCAGATTCATAATGATGGTTCAAGGAGTCTATTCCATTTTGCTGGGGGTGCATAAGGAGTCATGGGCAGCGATGCCGGGGCTGAAGGATCCTGTCTCCTGAGCCCTGTACTGTTCCCTGGATCTTGTGCAATTTCTGTCATAATAATTTAATGAGGAAAAACTATTGCAAATAATATATAAGTGCTTCTGGGCCTATGTTGTAGTGAATGCTTTTAGTTTAAGTACACAAACCATTGACTCATGCGAAACAGGAATGGGAACGCGGTGTGTGCGCCGGCGGAGGCGATACCCACTCACACCAGCCGATGCCATCCTCCCTGCCAGCGGTTGCCTCTGTTAGTGTGTGCTCATGCTCCTAATTCCTCTCAGCCAGGTTGGTTTAAACTGTTTGAATTACCCATACCAGCTATCCCATCAGATTATTTTTTTTTATTATTTTTCCCCCCCTGAAGGGAATTAAAGTGCTCATTTGAACTGCTTTGCCAACAGATCGGTTCAAAACCTCCAGCAAGCGGGTTTTAATGAGCAGCTGGGGGAGTAACTTCTTCCTGGCACAGGCTGCTCCTAAAGAGGCTATCTGTGCATATCCTTAAGACATTTTAAGAGACCGAACATTTTTATATCTTTAAATCATATTAAAAGTAACTTCAGGTGTTGCACTGCTTTAAGTCATTTGATTCCTTAAGACTGCATGGTGCCCACATCTGCCACGAGCGCATCCCTTTAATGATCAAGGCTGGACTGTTCAAACGAGCTTAAGCAAGTTAGCGCTCAAATCCCTTGGGCAGCCAGCAGGACAGATCTGAACACGTCAGTCCTGCTTCTTAATTAGATCCCAAAATCTCAAAGTAAAAATCAAGTGACATTTTAAAAAAATACTTGTATAACTGCTATCTTAGTTAATTTTTCCTAAGGATTTTCAACCTTGATTTAGAAGATTACATCAGTTGTGCACATAATCTTAAGCATGTAAATAAGCTCATCTCTCCATAGCAGTAATTTAAGCAGCCGTTAAGTCATATGAGCACCTTTGGAAGTTAGGTGAATGCTTAAATGTTTTGCTCACTAGGTGCCTAACATTAAACAGGTATTTATGTGCTTTGCTCCACCAGGGCCTTAAAGATACAGTTTAAGTAGATGGGTGTCTTCTCCTAATGACTGTAATAAAAGATCAGGGAGGGGAGATTGTGGAAAAGTGTGTCGGATGCAGTGGTGGTTCTGGAGGGTGCAGAAATGGATTAGAAAATTTTCCATCTCCTTCATTTTTCAAGCACATGAAAAAAAAAAAGGAATCTCATCCTTTTCTTCAGGTGAGTAAATGAAAGGACTGCTTTCAAAACAGCTGCATGTAAATTTTCAATTTCTTTTTGTGCGATTGGTCACTTGAAAGGAAAAAAACCCCAACCTGTCTGGCAGGCAGATGTGCTTGGAGAGACTTCTCTGTGCTTTCTCAGAGGGAAAATGTTTAAAAATGAAAATAAACTCGCTGAGGGCCATACGATGCATGGTGCTTTATTAGCCATTGTTCTATTATATGACCCATCATTCTGCCTTAATACATGCACAGCAGCAAGTACCCGTGGTTTAGAAATAGCAAACCTGTGCTGTTTGTCTTGTGTTTTCTCCAGTGGACAGCATGCCATTATTGTCACTCTCTCTGGTTATATTTAATGCCAGTAGGATACAAGTCCTTTAAAAAAAAAAAAAAGTCACTTCAGTGGTACTATATGCATTTTTATTCCTGAATATTAAGTCCCAATTTTTATAGCCTTAGCTCAATCTGTGGCTTCATAAAACATCATAAATTGGAGCTTAGCTTTACAGGCAAGCAAGATGATTTGATAAGTATGGGATTGCCCCTACTACATCAAATAACATTTCCTCTCTCAGTATCCAGAAGCACTGAGTTATGGCACTGGTGCAGTAGCCAGCCAGGAGATATAAGAAGCCCTATGCAATTAACTACTTGCATCTTGTCTCTTTTTTTTTTTTTTTTTTTTTTTCCTAAGGGGAAAAAAATGAGAAAAGTTTTAACCAGGTATTTTCTTCCAATTTTACCTCATAGCAGAGTCAGCTAAGTGCAACCTCTTGTCAGCACAATCATTATCTATAATTTACATGCAAGAAGCAACAGAAACTTTTAGGCTGAAATGAATATAAAACCAGAAACCTCTGCCTGCTCCATCATCCAGCCTTGCAAGTGCAGTAGCTATGTCAGTGGCTGTATTAAGAGCTATTAAAATGGCTTTGATGTATTGCTGGGTTTTGGTATGATTTTCTAGGTTTTATTATTCCTCTGACTATCATTTGCTATTTTTAAATGGAATCTACTATTATGGGATACGAGCAGTCTGTCCTTCAGAGGAGACTCTGCACCAATAGCCCTTCTGCTCATCTTCAGCGGCGTGTACAGGGGGACACTAACGATCCCCTGGTAGTTCGGTGTCCTAGCCACCATTTATACTATTTATCATCAAAGAAGATTCTGATACTCAAGGTTGTGTGCAGGCACAGGAGCTGCATACGTAATGGCTCTGCTGTTTGGTGCTGCAGCCCGAGAGCTGCATGCGTTTAACTCGGTGCGCATCTCCATCGGTGCTCGCAAACCACCGCTGGTCCCTTTGGCTCTGCCCCTGTTAGGAAGTGATGTGTCCCGAAGGCAGCTGAGCTGATCTCCCCAAATGCTTTTCCTTGCTCTAGTCTTACTCTCTTTAGATAAACCACCTTTCTCCAGTCGTGGTCAGGTAGCGCTTGCTCAGCCACGGCTGCTTCGTGGGTCTGCTGCGTGGGGTTTTGGCAACGTCTTTCCACAAAGACCTGCATGGGTTTTTAAGGTTAATCCAATACCTGGGTGAGATGTAGTGGTGAGAAAAACAATAAGATTATTGAGAAAAGAATAGCATTTAATGAACACCAAAATGTATTATTCCCTTTTTAACAGAGCTGCCTAAAAACTATTGATTTCACTACCCACAGATTTCTAATAATAAAAAATTTAAAGCCTTCCTATCATTCTCCCAAATCAGGTTTATTTCCAGCATGATTGAACTCATAAACTCACCAGTTAGAACTATGAGACTCAGATCCCCCAAATTAACAAATTCCTCTTCAAGTCTAACAAAACGCGCTGTTCATCTGCACCCGTATCTTGGGAGTTGGCGTTGCTTAGTGAGAAAAACAAACCGAAACTGGTTTGCCTTGTTCCATGTTTGGCCGCTCTTCTTCTTCCCTCTGGCTCAGCTGTCTTAACGAACCCCTCCCCATGCGTACTTATTTTTGTAACTCTATTTACAGATATTCTTATATCTCTTTGACCAAAATTAGTGATAATAGGTTGGTTTGTCCTTGCCTGTCTAGTTAACCTCCCGTTAAACTTCTTAGGTCAAAGCTGGAATGACAAGGCTCTAGTAGCAATATCAAGGTACCTCACCTGGCCCTTGAGCCACTCTGTTGCAGCCACATCCACGTTCATTTTTACTATTCATTTGGTGCTTTTTTCCCTTCTTTTCACCACTGATAAGATGCCACAAAAAGACTTTTGGCCAAGTCGTCGGTTTTCCTTGCAGAGCAGTTATCCAGTGTATTGCTGGCAGTGCCTTTAGGGGGAAATACATAAGTTGGAAATCAAGCTTCCAAAAAAACAAACAGCACTTCTGATTAGTATCTCATATTGTTATCCTTCCTGCTTCATTTGTTTTCCAGATGGGCGAAATAAAGGTCAACAACCCTAGGGCAATGATCTGATTTGAAAGAAATGTGATTTCTGAAAGGGAAATTTGCAAAAATAGCCATAACCAAGAAATGAGAAACATTTTAAGAAATTGGCAGTTCAGACTAATCTTCCATGTAGTTTGTCTTCATGAATTGGTGATATTTTATTGTCCATGCAAATACACTGATAATCCAGTCCTGTTCTTTTTCTGGCATTTTTAAATCATTTTTCTTTATTCAAATGTTGATATTGTTGTTATCATGAACAAGGAGATAAAGGGGACCGTCATGCACTTAGTTAAAAAAGAGGAACATTGTAGGCTACTATAGCCATAGTTTTGCTGGAGGGAGAAGTTGGAGCTGCCACGTCCCCGGGTTGGTTGGGGACCCCTTTTCCTGGCTTCCATCCACTCCCATTCCCATGCTTGATCCAGGATATCATGGGATGTGCTTCACGATGGGTTCCTCCCGCATCCTTTGTGGCTGCTCGTAGAGCAGCGCTGCCCATCGCCTCTCCAGGGGGCCAGCAAGTACCACCCATCCATCACATCCCGAAGGCGGTGAGGAAGGCTCACGGCAGAGCTGTGACCCAGAGCATCCCTCTGCCATGGGAGCCGGGATCTCGGGAGCTGCTGCCTGGCTCCCGTCCGTGCCTCCTCCTAAAATCTGGGTCATGTCTCCCTCTAGGGGCTCGCAAAGAGGATGAAACCCACCTTCCCCTGGCAGAGGAGGCTTTAAACACGCTGCACGTCTCCCTTCAGCAGCCAGCCTGTGTCAGAGAAAAAGGGTGTTTAAGCTTGTGGAGGCTGTAATGTAATACAGAGCGTGTACCCGTGGAAAATACAGGTTAGAAGTTTTATGTTAATAAAGTTTTCTGGCAGAAATTAAATTCTTGCCCCCTATCTGGGCTATGAGGAGGCTGATGTGGTTTTGCTGTAGGGATGAAGGTCCAAGCGGTCTTGTCTTTGTGCCATGCCCATGGCACAGGAGGTGGTGACGTTGCTCCTGCACCCCCTGGGCAGGGCAGGGGTGCGTGCTGGCCGTACCCCGCGCTCCAGACCCACAGTGGGTGCCCGTTGCTCTCCTCTGCAGCGTCCTGAGGCATTTTGGAGGTGGATGCTGCTGTCTGCTGGGGAGAGAAGCTCATCCAGAGGGTCCTGCTGGGTGCTTTGCTGATGACTGATGCAGTTGTAGCATAGGGACAGGGGAGAGGATGGGGACACGGACACAGTCCCTCAGAGCAGAGAGTGAAGAAGAAACTTGAGTGGAACATTAGGCTTTTATTTCAATCTTTTGTTGAAATGGAAAACCGGAAGTATCTAATTGGTGTGATACAGTGTTTAAACAGAATTCATCAAGCTGAATTATGAATTTTCAGCTGAATTTGACACTTTTGTGGACTTTCTGAACAGTTTGCTTCCTCTGTTTTTACAGTAACAAGAGCAGTGGGAATTTTCCCCTGTTTAGTGGCCAGGCAGCCGTGATAATCGTTCTGTGCCACCATTGACCTGATATTGATCTGAAACTCTGGGAAGAAAAGAGGTCTAATAAATAAATACAAATCAATAAATTCAATCAAAATATAAAGGACAGTCTTCCTAGAGGCACAAGTGGGAATTGCAGAAATTGAAAGGCAGCTGATGTAATTTGAATGACTGTAGGTTTTGTGTGAGAAATCAAGTATGGCTCTCAAAGACCTCGCTTTAATTAGGGGGCACAGACGTCCGTTGCACCAACTTTAATCATCTAAAGTGTAGACTTTAAGACTTCCTTGACAGTCAGCTGAGAGATGGGACGAGTCATCTTCTAGAGCAGTGAGTTCGTTAGCTGTGCTAAATGATCATCTGGGCACTGGGTGCCTAATTCTTAGATGGCCAAAGTTTGGTGGGGTTCATCTCATCCCTCTTGACAATTGCTTCGTGGGTCTTCACAGCCGCTCCCCGTTGGAGGAGGAAAGAATCCTGTTTACAACAGCAATTATTTACATTGAGAAGATTTCTCATTGCCTGAAAGTAATTCATCTTTTTTTAAATTATGGTTGTTCAGTCAGCAAAACTAAGGATCTCTATAAAGATGTAGTGGCGGCATTGCTGATAAATAATCTAACAAACTTTTGAAAAAGCCAAAAACAATTTTGGTACAATTATTTTTTTCCATCGATTGCGGTGTAAATCGGGAGCAGCTCCTGAACGCCCAGCTTGCATACCAAAGACTTTGCATGCAGCTCATATAACACTTACAAGCCTTTGGGTCTTGCAGGATAACTTCACGGATGCTGTTAAACCAGGATACATCAGATAGATGCAACCTCTACATAATAATTACTACTTGCTTGTTTATATTAACCCTGATTGAAGAATATAGTTACGCTCAAAATGAAGCTGAAAGATTTTGCTGATTTGGGGGCCTGAGGATATTATGTACATGTCTGTGCTGCAAAGTGAGCTCTGGCATTCAAACGGGAAAGACAGACAACTGACTGTAAAAGATTTGTATTGGGGCTAGAATAAGGAAAAAAACACTCCACGATTACCAGGAAGTCAGTCCTTATTTGGTGTTTTCTGCTGAATACGCGTTGCTGCTATAAAAGCAATCTCCCCTTGCCGTGAGCCTTGCAAGATGCTCTGGCTTTTCCCTGGAGCGCCGTGCTCAGGTAATCGCTCTGGGGACAGCAGAGACCTGTGGACAGTGGGGCAGGGGCTGCGATGCACGTGCTGGGGGAATCGTCCTTGTCCCACCCCAGATGCCACCTCCAGCAGATCCATGCTGGGGAAGCAAAGCGTAGATGCAGATGTTGTTTTACCTGGCAACTTGTCTCTCTCCTGCCTGCCCCAGGGAGAAGAGCTGAGGGTGAGTTTAACTCTTAAATTCTCCTTTTCTTTCGTTTTGACTCTCCTACATGTGAACACTTTGGCTGAGGTCCCCTCTCTGGGGTGGTGGGACCAGCCCTGGCTGCAAAGTCTCAGCTTGGGGTTCCCCATGGCTCCTGACTGTACCCTGACTCCTGAAAGAGAAGTATTAGAATTAATTTTATTTTCCTTATGTATCAGCTAAAGAACGTATTCAAAGCGGAACGTGTCTAACGGCACAGAACGGTGGGCAGGCGGCCCGTACAGAGGGAAAGCTCATCGGGTTAGCGATGGTGTGCTGCAGGCAGGCAGATGTCTGTCTTGTCTGCAGAACCAACCTTGACAAGAGGGAAGGCTCCGCCGGCGCGTTAGGAAAAGCCTGTGTGTGTCTCCAGCTCTGGGCAGGAAGGAGCCAGGCATTCACGTGGTCGGATTCAAGCGTGTGTAAATAAAAGCTAATAAATATAAGCCAGAGACAATGATGCTGACACTGCGTTAGGGATAGAAAGTGATTTTAATTTATTTATTTATTTCTGGTTACAGAAATTCAGGACCAGATGTAATAAAAGGCTTTGTCCCTAAACTGGGCTTAGTATCTAAGCTGGACTGTCCCACTCAGCGGTGATGTTTGCGTTCAGGCCAGGCAAGGACAGTGCTGGGGCTCAGCGGGGCGAGGGGACCCTCGTGGTCCCTCTGACCCATCGGAGCCACGATGAGCCTCTGATTTCACCGGGAACAGAGTCCCTATGACTTCAAGAAGGTGGCCCGAGTCCAAGTGTCTCTGGCGGTGTTTTGTGGCTGCTGTGGGTGCTTTCTCAGATTTTCTGCTGATTATGCTAGAGCAATATCGCAAGGAATTTATGCATAATGGCCATAAATCTTGCTATACGAGCCACCTGAGAGGCAAGAAAAATGGTCTCTGTCAAGGATCTACATACAGAAATACATTAAACAACAGCTCTCTGTAGAGCAGGAGCTTCAGTTTTGAATGTAGGTTTGGGGGAATAATGAAGAATAAAATTAGTGCTTTGGTAATGCATTAAGCCTTCTGGGGGGGTTTCACTGGCAGATTTTTATAGCCTTAAAGGATAAATGGTGATGATAATAAATTTTTCTAACTTTTAAACCCATCTTCCAAATAAAGATGCAGAAAGCTTTTCCTGTGCTACCGTAGAGCTGGAAGAGCTGTTCAGCTGGGAGCTCAGACCACTGTTGTAACTTCCAATTAGCAAAACATGCATTAAAAGCGGCTGCCTACCAGGATGGGAGGGCTTCTGATGGCCGTGATGAACGGCTGCGCCATCGCTCATGTTTCTGCATGGGGTCTTACCAGGCTGTTTGTGAATCGTCTGCGCAAACTTCATCTAGCCCCGGTTATCCATCAGAGGGGAGATGCCTTTTGGTGTGGGATTCCGTCTGTTAATGACGCTGACTCTTCTCTTCGCCCAGGATGGGCACGATATTTTTTTGGTGACTGAGAGCTGCCAAATGGTGCTGGTAGAGGGAGTTTAAAAATGAAACTGTAAAATGAAAACAGTCTCATTCCTTTCAGTGTGTTAGTTATCACAAAGGGAAGCGTGATGTTATTAAAGTGTGTGCGAGCCTCTTCCCATCACGTTTCTGTGGCTCTGGCTTTGTTATACATATTCTCATAAATTATTTTGTTGCTATAGCAATACTTTTCTGTGGGTCTAATCCTTTCTTATTTACAGTGAAGTCCTCTACTTTGCTCTCTCAGTGCAATGGGGCCTTTACTTTGGCAAATTACCTCTCAAATTACATCTTGAGGTTATGTTTACTTTTGATTTTCAGTGCTAATCTGGATTAGGGAATTCTTAATTTAGGTTAAAATGGATTTGGAAGTTCTTAGTAAAATAAGTGCCAAGAGGTCATATCTGTAAAACTATAATATATATCACACACACACGTGTGTGTGTGTATACATATGTTTATGTGTCTGTATCTTTGCAATCAGAATGGATCTTCTCATCCTATAATGTCTCCTGTATGGAGAAGAAAGTGGCGGGGAAAACAAACTTATGCTAAGAAACTCTGTATGCTCCACACTTACAGATTTCTGAATTGCATTCTCAGCATTTAAGCAACATCTCTCAGTCAAAAAACCTTTCCCCAGCCGCGCGGCAGGAGGAGCAGCAGGGAGGATCGCAGGATGGCCCAAGGCAGAGGCAGTGACCTCTGATGGGTCCCAGCACTGGGGCTTCGTTCCAATCCATAATTTTTTTTCTTTTTTTGTTTTTTTTCTTTCTTTTTTGCATCAGTATTCTTTTCTTTGCGCGTATATGTTTTTTTTTTAACGTGCTCGCAGAGCAAGTATCTGCTGTCCCTCGTGCTGGGTCATTGCAACTCTTAGCAATCCTTCGCTGTGTGGTTCATGGAGCAGCAACAAGGGTGACGAGATTTAAGTGCCAAAATAGATACTTATGATTGCATACGTGTATGAAAGTCAGGTTCAAGGCGAAAGGATTAATTCATTTACATTGTATTAAGTAATACTTATTAAATAATGTTCTCTTATATTGATTTTTAAATGGACGAATTTAGGAATGAGACCAGGCTCTGGATGATCTTTCCTTAATACCCTAAAAGAGTAATTATAACACCAGCTATGTTGCCGCGAGCATGCAAAATTAGTAATCATGAAAGGTTAATAAATATAACTTGAGTTGTTGAGCAGCAGAAAGCTTCTATTGCAGGGCAACAACGGGCTGGATTCTGATACTATTACTTCAAATAAAAGCATTTCAAGTCCAGCACTGACCTGCAGCCAGAGGATCTTGGGTTAGTGGTGAGGGGTGCCTATCAACCACAACCACCTCGTTAGGCTCACACAGATTGGCACGTGTTTGAATTCAGCCAATTTATTCATGGTTATTCCTTACAGGCAAATCTGTTCGGATACATCAACTCTTTCAACTGTTCCCATTTGGGTAAAAGCTTCCAGCTCCTCCAGCCTTCCTAGCTGACAGATGCAGGTATCTTAGCTTCTGCTGCACTGCTTTAACACCCCCGTGTACTTCTTCCTTTACAAATAAGGTCCCTCCTACGGTGAAATGCAACCCCGATGTCTCCTTGTTTGAATGCTCCCGGTGACAGTGGGCTAGGATGGAAGAGGTGGGCACAGTACGGATGAGCGAGAGTCATAGGCATAAGGAAGAATGATGAAATTTCTCAGTTTAAGAAAGAGGAAAATACAGAAGGGGGTTCATGAGTTACAGGGGTTTATTTCCCCTGAAATGTGTCATTTCTAACTTCCTCTGACATTAAAGAAAAATACCAGGGTTTAGGGATAGAGAAACAGACTCCCATAGTGGCTGCTGAGACCACCTCTGGAGCCACCGTGACTTTCTCTGGAGATCTTAAATTTCCTTGGCTTCAAAACTCTATTTGTTATTTAAGTTCGTAGGATGTTCCCACTATGTATATAAAATAGAGTTTTAACAGACTGTCTCAAGCAGAATTGGAGTGAGCTATCATTGATATCTATTGTAATAATTTCCCCTAAGGGCTTGCCTGACTGGTGTACGCTTTGATCAGTCTCTGGATATCTGCCTTTTTCCTTCCCCCAAATGATGTCTGCTTTTAGTTCCTAAAATTCTAAAATGTGGACATTTTATTTAAGGTTTAAATATTATTTTAGGTTGTTGTTTTTTTTTTAAAAAAAAAAAAAAAGTCAAAGCAGGTATATTAATGTACTCCAGAGGAATTATTTCATCTGCATTCATGTCTCTTCTTTTATCATGGTGGGTTGTCTGGCTTTCTCTTCTTGATGTTATATATACACTGAGCGAGGGAGCTGCAGAGACCGAATTGCTTCTGAGGGCTGGAGAACAGAAGGGAGGAGGAGTCTGTGCCATGTGTGTCAGATCCTGGATCTGAAACTTCATAATGACCCAAAGCCCTTTCTGAGGCGATACAAACAGGTTAAGCAAAGAAAAAGAAGTGTGCTGAGTTCATACCTGAAGTCTTTTTGTTAAATTTCTGCTCGATGTTTGCTCAGGCTCCCGTGATACCTGACCTCATATCCATCTCCGTCGAGTACCTTAATAATACCTTAGTAAACTTGGTGCTGTGAATTGTCTTTCTAGAATAAGATTTCTAAATGTACATTTTTAGTAGATATATTAGCAGGTTTTTTTTTTTTTCCATACTGAGTGTTATGTGTATTGAATACTAATTTTTGGTGACCAATTAATTTTTATCATGGCCATATAACCAAACTAAGATAAGAATCATTTTTTGTTGTTTATTTCCCAACGCAACAAATCAATTTTACATTTTGAGTAGGAGGAAAGCTAACTGAAGCTAGGAGACATACAGATAACTATGTATCTTTGTTAGGCCACAAAAATAAAGATATCTCACAGCTTTTTAATCATGGATTCTCAAGGTCTACATTTAATATCTGGGATTTAGCATAATTAATTTCATAGCAGAGTTTATCATCAAATCATTAATTTTCATCAGAATGCAAGTGATAAACTGTTCTGGATAAATAATCATCCATCTATGCCGTTGTTGAGACAACAGCCCTAAGTCGGGCTTTGCGACACTGGGAATCTTCCTGCATCCAGATTTCTTAGACGGAGGTGTGGGTACCCAGCAGCCGTTCCCGCTGCCCCCTGACACATCTCTGGCTGCTCCGGGTGCAGGTAACCTCACACCTCGCCGGACACTGGGACATCTTTGAAAACCCAGGGGAAAACCACCCAACATAGTTGAAGTCATCACAGAATGGCGTATCTTGATCTGATCTGCTGTTACCTCTAAGCAATGAATACATATGTATGTTGCATTATTTACTCTCTATCAGCAGAATATAGGCCAGCTTTGAAATGCAAATAAGCTTCCTCATCTACCAGCCAAAGCATGCAGTAGACTGAATCTACCAAAATGTACCATTCTGCTGTTCAGACAGTTTAATTGTCACTGGCCAGCCAAGCTCACTGAGATACGGCACTTTTCTTTGGGACTTCCAAAGGAAAACAATCTTTGTTTTGCCTTTGTTTTCCTTCTGAAGTTTCAGGTTTCCTCCAGGTACCCTTTGCTGGTCTCCGTTTGTCATGAAGTCATATGCTGTCACAGGGAAACCCCCGTCATGTGCTGTGTCTGCTCCCTGAAGTCTCGCGCTCTCAAAGACCAACAATTTTCAGGTGGTGTGGCAATGTGTTCCGCACATGGTCTAAACTGGGGCTTTTCATGCAGCCATCACGTTTGCTTAGGAAGAAAGTTCCTTTCCAGAGCAGAAACACATCATCACCCTTCCTAGTGCCATCTGGTAAGAATAAACACTGTAGCAGAGTAAATCTATGGTCCCTATACATCCAAGGAGAAGTTCCCACCTTATTGCACCTGAAAACATGTCTCCTGTCATGGCCATCAAATAGATGTCCAACACGTGCAGGCAGGCCAGTAAGCGTTATTTTGATTCCATGGTGACTTGAGCAAAGAGTAAGGTATCCAACAAAGAGGGAAGATGATCTTGCTAACAACATGAGGATTGGAAAAGAGGGAAAATATATCCAGCAGTGCAGATGAAGATAGATTATGGAAATACTAGACTTGAATCTGTGTGCACGGCTTTCCAGCCTCGCGGCTCAGTGGCATAAGAAAAAATTCAGCTCTTCCCACAAATCTCTTTTTACTCCAAATAAAATTATTTCTCAGTATTATTGTATCAGAAATAGTTGTCATACTCATATCCCCAAATGCTTAACACTGCAGTACCAAATTTTTGGCTACACACCTTTAAATAAGGTATAGAGAGGTTTCTTAAGAAAATCAATTTTTATAGCCCTGTTTCTTTACCATTCTTTACCCTGGGTGGTATTCTTGTCTGAAATTCCCAAGGAATGTCAAAACTTAGTTGCATTTGCATTTGACAGTCCTAATCTTCAATCTGCAAGAGTCCAGTCACGAGGCTGGACCCCCGACCCCCCCCCGGGGGCGCGTGGTGCTGGTGGCCGCAGAGAGGAGCCCGGCCGGGTCTGCAGGGCAGGGTACCTGCACAACGTCACCGAGAAACGCATCTTTTCCTCGCCAGTGACGTGCAGCCCAGGTGGGGAGAAGCAAACTGGGTAACGTTGCGTTGCTATACCACACCGCAGTTTAGTGCTGGAAATGAAAAATGCTTGGCAGTTAGAGCTAAAGAAGGAATTAAAGAATGCAGATATATTAATCCCAGTTGTTCAAACCAAATTCCAGCTCAGATAACATCTCTTTTCCCACAAGCTAAGATTTTTATGCTAAAACTCCTCTTTTGGAAGTGTCTGGAATATTTTTCTATTACTTAGTTGTTCATGCTGAGCTATTGATTTTTTTTTTTTCCTTGGCTCTAATCAGATGTTATTGCTTTCTCTTAATTTAGTTTTATAGCTGTTTAATGAATGCTGTTCCTAAATGGAAGAAAAAAAAAAGATCCAGAGGATTTAAGGAGCTAGAAAAACCCTGGGAATCTGATTTGTGGTGTATTTCAGGTAGGAGGGGTAACTACTGCTAGCTCTCGATAAGCCTACACAGCACCACAGATGAGACCATTTAGTCAGTTAAAAATCATTCTGAAGCAAAAATAACTTCCAGATGTTTCTCTAATTTTGCAGGACACTGAACTGTGAACAGTCGTTAAACTTTATCCCTTTTGTTTCCTGAGTTTTTAGAGAGAGAAACAGATAAAAGAATAAAGATAAAACAAACAACAAAAAACCCAACCCTAAATCATACCACTGCCGAGCAATAATTGTGTGAGGGGAAACTCTGGACTGAACATGTTTGTTGTGGGTATGGCCAAAGAGAAAAGGAGGCAAGGCGCAGGAGGAAGGCCTGGGAGTACAGTCATTGCACCGAAAAGTGATACTGATCATGCGTCTTGCAGTAGCTCGGTGTTGGTAAAGTGAAGTGTTGGAAACCTCCCTGCGGAGAGGAATTTGTTTAATAGTTATCGCTTTCCCTATAGCTGGCTCTGATAGAGACTGAGAGATCGAGATCTGTCAGCAAAAAGGCTTTTGCTTTTAAAATTAATTTTTACTTGCTGAGGAACAAGCTCCTGAGTTGCATTCCTTCTTAACCCTGCGTAACTACAGTGAGAACCAAGTATATTTTCTCCTAAAATGCTGCTTCCAGGACTATGAATTAAATCTTCCATAACATTTTGATAAAGATCTTGACGCTTCAACTTTAGAAAGCATGTACTTACTAAAACTCCTCTTACTAGATGTTTAATACAGTATTGTCATCCAGTAATTAGTTTATCCGTGATAGCCTTCAATTCTTTTCTACCAATTAGTGCTGCAATATTCACTTTTTTCCTGTCATATAAATACACAACGAATAAACGCTACATTTTATTCTATCACTTTTTTACGTGGTTTTCACATTTCTTTCATCCATTTAACGCTGGAAAATGTATTGAGTTGTGTAGATTTGCCAGTCGCCCCAACATATACCCTTCAACACCCCTTTTTTGGGGGGAGAAATAATTTAGCTCTAATGTACAGACGGTACTGTCCATAAATTAGTGCGTGCTCAGTGTCAGTGACTGGCAGTTGTCGCTACTTTAATTTCTCATGTGACTGTTGAATGGAAAACCGAGTGGATTTTTAACATCTCTAATTTGTATTTACCAATTAAGGACCAATAAGATTTGTTGCAACGCTGTTTGGAAAAGACCCAATGCAGCCTTTTTCCTTATTTTCCCGATAAATGGTGTCATTTTACATTAATATAGTCTCTGTTTTTGTTGAAGCAGCTCCTGTGTTTTTTTGTTGGTTCTTTTGGATTAGACTGGCTGCTATGAATTTGACAACAGTTATCAAATCTCCCCTGCAGCGGACTGACTGTCAAGGATATGATGGTCAAATGTTTCACATATTGCAATCAAACCATTTGTGTTTGGTTTGAAGAATTCCAAAAGAAAGCTGTCAGCTAAGAAATGAAGTCAAAGTAGCCTGAAGCTTTTGGAGCATGTTGATCCAATTATGATGATCCACTCATATCCTTCAGCTTTTTTTCAAAATCAATTTTCATTTTAGCTCAGGGGACAGGTTTTTTTGGTAATGCAGAGAAACATCTGTAAGGGTATTTCAGATGTGTTGTTTCAGGAAATTTCTTTTTTGTGCAAGAGAGCGTTGAACTCTACATGTATTTTGCAAGTGCCTTTTGTCTCCAGTACACACACACATATTTAGATTATATGTTGTCTGCCTGTACATATATGTGTACATATGCAGGCAATATATACTAATGTGAATGTGAATTTTAAATTAGTTTACATGTGTTCAATCCCGTTGCTTGAACCTGAGGGGGGGCGGAAATCTACCGCAAAACCCCAAGGGGTTAAATGGCCAGCACGCAGGGATGGATGTAAAGAAACCTAAACCATGAGTGTTGTGGACCAGATTTTCAGCTGGCATTTAACAGCAAAGCTGTTTGTCACCAGCTAGGGCTGTGTCCTGGAGGGACACTGCTGCATGTGACATGTTGACATAACAAGTCAGTGGTCAGCTATCTCCTTTCCTTCCTTCAGCTGAAAAATAACATTTGAAACAGCTTAATATTTGTTATTCTGCTGCCAGGGGGGGTGTTGCTGGTGTCTCTTGATCTCTTTGTACCTGGTGCAGACTTAGAGTGATGCCACGGTGTGACTGGTGTGATGATGAGTACCAAAGCCGTGCCCACCCACATTACCTGCCTGCCATGGGTATACAACATTTATGAGTTAGGACAACAGAGTTGATCCAAAATCGCTGTGCTATTCTCATCCTAGATAACGGGTTGTCATCGTGTTGTTTTCACGTTATATGGCAGGTATTTAATAAATGTAATTAATTAAGGAGATATTCCAAGCCTTTGGCAGTGGTAATAAGAGCTAGGTCTGGGCGCTGTCTTTGGGATGATGGACATTGTCTTTGGGATAATAGACTCTCCGGTGTCCAACAGAGAAACGTGACATCTCTGCTGCTGGGAGGGGGGCTAGATGCAAAGCAGGATCTCCATCCCTTTGAGCAGCTTTCCTGTTAGAGGCAGTTCTGCTGGTGGTTCCCTACAGCCATATCTAACCGTCATTACCCACAACCTGATTCTCTTCTTGGGCAGGAGCTCTATAAATTCTTCAAACTGGCAATTATTTCACAAACAATCCATACACCCAGCAACCTGCTAGTCCGATGACCTTTCAGAGATCCATAAATGCTATTCAGAAACTACCCATAAAAAATCTTGATCATTTAACCCAATGGTAAGAAATATATAAGTCCTCTGAATCTCCAGGAAGAGAAGTTTGACCTTTTCTTCGTGATTCATCTTCGAGCTTCATTTAATGATGATTGTGCTATGAGAATACACTACAGTGAGACAAGGAGAGGGAGCCTATCTATAATAGCAAGAAATACTTCTGAGTTTAGCATTCATGTTCCTAGAGAGAAAACCTATCTTAGTTTTAGTAAAGACCTGATAGGACCAAAGACTGTTTAATGGGAACAGGTGCCCAACCACCATGAACATGCTGTGGTCAGCAAAAGCCACAAAAAAACCCCACCCTGATACAACTGCTTCAGGGGCAAACAGTAGACGTTGTGTTTCTTATCTGGTGCCTGATTCCTTGAGCCATCTCTCTGCAGTGGCAGAAAGTCTTTTATACGGTTTATCTCTGATGCCACGGGGCATCCTTCTCATCCACTCAGCACAGTGAGCTCGGGACCCGTTGTATTGGCTCTTTTGGCTCATGATTTACTGAAGACCACAGAAAGCTATTCAGTACTGTTGGCTTTATTAAGGATTTTAAGATCTTAAATGAGATGTTTATAGAGAAGTTAATCTTCTTGATTTTTATGCCACTCTACCTAGACCTGAAGGGCAATTTTAACCACTCTTTCAGCAGTATATTTGGTTAAATCAAGGTATTAATATCAATTGGATCGCTTATATTTTCTGTGGTATAATGTATGCCAAGGCATAGCCCATGGTGCTTAAATATCTTTGCACCTTGCAATACTGGATTTTAAGAATGATTTTGACAAATGCTGGCTTTCAGCAGAAACCAGATTTATTTTCATTTGGTTCTGAAGTCCTGGCATTTCTCAAGGAAATGAAGAGTTTATTTGATAAACCCCAAAAACCCAGGAACAGACTCCAAATGCTGACTTTAAGAGAACGATGCTGATTTGCACCGGTTAAAACTTTCAGCCCTTTCTCTCCTACTTTATACACAAAATTTGCAGTAAGGCGGCACCAAATTCCCTTATGATTTTTACTAGGAACTGGATCAGCCCCATAAAAGCAGTTATCTGGAAAGGAACAGACCAACAGATACTCAATACCTTGGCAAGTATTTTTATTAACTGATGATGGAGAGCTACGCCAAGATCAGAGATCACCTTTCAAACCTTTTGGCCTAAATGTACTTTATCTTGGATTTAGACTATATCCATCAAACTTTGAAGTTATAAAATGAATGAGTTTTTTGGAGGCCTTTCACACTGTACAGTAGCACTGTTGTTCAAAAGAATTATTCAAAAATCATTTAAGGTTTTACTTAACTGTAAATATTTATTTTTCATCAAAGGAAGGAAGTCCCAGAGGTGGGCTAGGCATCCAGCTGGCGGGTTTTCAACAATATATTGATTTTTGTACATCCTTTTCCAAGATGTGCAGTCAGCAAGAGTCAGTGGCTGTTGAAGACAGGGTCTCCTGCAAAGGCCAGGAATATGGGCAAGTTTCTCATAGATAAACACTATGAGCCATATTCTGCTCTAGAAAGAATTTACCTCAGTTTTCTTTTCCCCCAAACCAAAGGTTTCATTTCATCATGAAGCGAAGCAAAACATTTTGTAGGCTCCTGAATATTTCATTCTAAAATCTTTCCTTAATTTAGTTAAATTTTCAAGATATTTTATTTCTACCATACGATAGGAGTGGAAGCTAGAGTTTGACGCTCCTCCAGGAGACACCAAAGCTCTGTGTTTGCAGACGTGGTAACAGCACTGCACAGATGTTTCAGACAAGCATGAACCTGCATAAACACAGGAAAAAACCCTGTCCAATCTCTCTAGATACTAAATTGTACAAGGAGCAAAGCATGCAAAATTAATACAGCTCATGATATTGAAATAAGGAAAGTGCCAATCAAAGTCTCCAACTGCTGATATGAAGTGTCCCAGAAACACAGGATTTGGACTAAAACCTATGTCGGCAGTTAATGACTCACTCGTAAAATTGTGTGATTACTTATTTTTTTAGTATTGCCACACAAGGACGCTCCAGCTACGACCTGGGACAAATCTGTGTTAGTGCTGCATAAAAGCGAACTTCAGTATGGGATGAAATACAGGGATGAAATTAGTGTTGTACAAGAAAATACCAAGGAAAATATTAATTGCCTGCACATCATAAATATGACCTGTGACAATTTTTTCTGTAGCAGTTCCAAGAAAGGAAAATTTTACAGAATGATTTAAAGAAGAATTCAGTTGTTCTTCCCGCATGTGTAGGGTCATTTGGATGAACGTGCAAAACTGTGTTTTTGAAACTATTGGGCTCCCAACATTGAACTGGGTGAGGTGGAAAAGTTCAGAGCTTGAGTGGACCAGTTCCTCAGCAACCTGTGCTGGCTGCACCTGCCTGGAAGCCTGGGGGGCTTCTGGAGTTCCATATGGGTCCTATCAAGACACAAAATGCTGATGGTTTGCTGTACGGATGAACAGAGAAGAGCATGTATTAGCAGTATGATGCAGATAAAAAAAAAAAAAAAAAAAAAAAGGAGACTTAAACATAGCCTGGAGGCTTACATACAGGAAGATTTGCAAGTGAATATAAAGTCAGTATTACAGGAATACAAGCTAAAGGATCAAAAGACAGAGAGTGCAGTGGTGTTTTTCACAATGGTTAGGTACTCGTCTGTCTGATCAGGCTTGGGAAGAAAGATGAATAATTCCATTTAGATCGTATTGAACAAGAATAGGTGGCTCAAGACCTGCAGAAGGACAAGAAGGACAAGGAGAAAAGCAAGATGAGCAGAAGGACCATGCGAGGTTCAGGCAAACCCGCCCTGATCCACGCTGGCTGAAGCTCAGCCCCGAGGTACGTGCTTTGCACCACGGCACGGAGTATCTGAGCAAACACTTTGGGGCTACTGCAATGTGTTATCTTCTTAAAGGGGGGAGGAAGATCCCTAGTGCCGTCTGCATCCTTGACCCTTCGTGCTTTCTGCTTTGAGCGTAAACCGCTTATCAAATTCATGCATAAATATTGCACAACTTTTAGAGTTGTGTTTAGCTGCTTAAATTTCAAACCTGAGTAAATGGAACAATTTTATTTATTTATTTATTTTAACTCTGTGCTGCTGCTGAGGGGCAAATACATAAAGATAATGCATTTCAAAACTGAAGCTTTTGACTCAAAGTTTAGCGGAGTCATTAGTCATGTCACACATGCCAAGTCTGGTGGAATTTGGCATAGCTGTTTAAACTTTAACAAGGGGTAAATTAAATGAACCTTTACCTAAGATATACTGCTGAGGACAGAATGCCTACGGTTACGATACAGATGCTAATTTATCAAGAACTGTTGAGTACTCAGCTTCGTATTACAATACCGGTGTCAGCCAGGATCAATCCCTACAAATCTGCCAAGAAAGATACAATTTGGATCAAACAATAACATTTTTACTCAGGCTGCACAGACACAGTTTGGCTCTGATGTGTTTTCCTGGGTGAATTACAAAAGCAGGATTTGGAGATTCTTCCGTCTCGGGAATTAAATGCTCAGAACTATTGGCTGTCAACTTGAAAAATGTTAGATCTGCATCTCTCCAGAATTGTCTTAAGTTTCTTGGAATTGAGCCCAGCTATTAGCAGGGGGTAAATAAGACAAAAATTGACAACAATGTGCTTTATAGGGTGAAACGTTGAAGGATGAGTTTTAGATGTGAACGGTTAATGGATTTCTTAGAACTGCGGTATTTGATTTGAAGCTTACCACGTTTTTGAAGCAGGTTCACCTCAGTTACTCTCTAAAAATTAAAAAAAACCCAAACCCACATTTATTCCTTTTGAAGTACTGCAAAAATTTGAGGTAGTGTTTATTAAAAATATGTTTTAAATGGGTAGCGTTGTAAGTTTGAGGTCAGCTGGATTCAGTTTGGCTGTTGGTGTAGACCACTACAGTAAAATGGAAATTGCCCGGTGAAATAAGGTTGAAGTATCTATTATTTCCAAGGGCATTCACATTATTTCCAAATTCTTCCTTTTGTTTTCATAATATACTGTGCCCGAATGGGTACAGGGTTGTACTGTCAGACTGGAAGTGATTCTGCCTTTTCAGAGAAATGGGGTTTTTTGGTCTACTATTTCTGCTGACTTATGTGTTTGGATGGCAAGAATACTTCTCCTCTTCCATGTGATGAGCTGGGCTTTCTATCTTACATCATCTTTACTAGGGTAGAAAAGTCCCAAGAAATAAACGATAATTTTACCACAGAGCCAATGAGTGACCAGCCTAGTTAAAATAGGGCAAACTTGTAAAACATCCCATTTCAACAGGTTTATTTGGTTGTGTGCGATGAGCACGGATATGAACACCATGACACGAGCCCCAAGCAGCATGAACAAACCTAAATACATATTAAAGCTCAGTTCAGCAAGGTACTTCAGCCTGAGGTTATTTAAACATGCATGTAGTGCCGTTAGGGTCAATAAGTCTATTTACATCCATGCACAGTTCCGTGTGTACCAAAGCACTTTGCCAAGCTGAGGGCTGGCAAGCAAACCAAAGCCTTATTCCCTTCTCTTCATTTTACTGCTGAAGCAAAGGAGTGATTTTTCTGCCTCTTTCTGGACTTCCTTTCTTAGGAAAATATTTTCAGTGGTATTTTTCTTTAGGTTCTGGATGTGTTTCTGGAATGGCAGCGAGTTCCGCCACCCTTCGCCACGGCAGTGCTGCCTGAGCCTCTCGCCAAGGCTGGTGGAGGCTTTGGGTAGAGCCTGGCCGCATTTACACCAACTTCAATTCTTTCCTGGTGTCAACACCAAGTTTCACTTTGGACCTTGAGATAGGTTTCTAGCCAGAGCTCAAATAAATCTGCAGATGATAATGATGAATTTGGGTACGCACGTTATAAAAACAGTGTGCACGTAATGCCTTTAAAATTGACTTTACTCAGTTGGGAAACATCAGCCCCTGCCCTGTCCTGCCTTTAGTAAACTATTGTTACTTCCCAGTAATCACATTTTATATCTAGCAGCTCAGCTTGCTGTTTGGCATTTTGGTTTGGTTTTTTTTATTTTTTTCTCAAGAAGGAAAGGGGGATATTTTAAAACATTGTGTTTCCAAGATTACAGGTATACATTACGAGATTTGAAAGGAAATGACTCCAACATATATTTGGTTGATGGCCACCATTCAGGAGACACGATGTGCAGTAGAGAAACTTCCAAACAATTTTCGAAGGCATGACTTTAGTAAGAAACATAAGCCCAAGCCTGAACATAGGCACCTGGGTTGTTCCATTTGATAAGACCATACAGAGAACAAGAGATGGGCTGAACCTGAGTGACTTGGTATCTTCTGTTTTTACCAAAATATCACCCACCTGGGACTAAGACCCTGCAGCAATATAAACTAATAGCTTAGATTCAGCAGCTGCAGTGTCAGTTAGGTCACTGGGTTAGAGAAAATGTTAAATGGAAACTAACCAGGATGTACCAGCAAGTGTCAGCAAAGGATGGGAGCAGACAGGTTAGGTGCAGCTTCACCAGGGTTCCCATAAACAAGGGTTTTACAAGTTCCCATTGACAATTTCTCTTTGTAACATGTGTATAAAAGAGCAATTTGAAGTTTCAGGGGTGTCATGTCTGGATGATCAGTCCATCAATTTTCTTTGGCTGCAGGTTTCCCTTCAGTGGCTGGAACGTAAATTATGAGAAGCTGAAGGAGAAAGCTGTAAATTATTGGGCTCTGTCAACTTCAATATCCTCAGCCTGATGGATCCTTGATTTGACAACAATCTGCTTGTCAGTCACTCTTGCAAAATATTAACACGCTTGATTATCAAATGTGTTAGCCAACTGTTAAATCTAACGGATAGAGCAGTCGAAAGTCCAGAGATGCAAAGGCTCAGTCAGACTCGGCTGCCGTTCATCCTGCAAAGCATCTGCTGAAGCGCAGGGGCTGCTCGTTGTTGGCCTGTGACAGCAGGGTTTCTTTAGGGTTTGCAGTATTTTTTAAGAAATTCTGGTTCTTTTTACGAGAAATCTGGAAAGAAGAGCACAAACGCTGCTGCCCAATTTCCCTGGGTGCAGTCCGAGTTTCTGCTCACGGTCAACGGGAACGGCGTGTGCCCGGTGCTCCCAAAAATCAGTGTCCTTGAGGATGCAGATTATGTGCCTACATGACGTCCCCAAGTTTGTGAGGAAAACTCACAGGTTTCCTTCATTGAAGAGTCTTTTATAACTAGTAAATCAGGTGTTAAGCTGTCTCCTAACAGCCAGTGCAAAAAGCTCATCTTCATCTGTAAAGACCCTTTGGGAAAACCATCCCACTTCACCGTGGTTCTCTCTGTCCTCCTGTATTTGTTCCCACCTGGTTTTTGAGCAGCCATGGCAGTGATGTCTCTTACCACCCACTTTTACAGCACGTGGCCCCGTGATTCGGACCTAAACCAGCCTGGGAGACAGCAGAGAGCATGGCGAGCCGAGCTCTTTGGGTTTCCCCAAAGATTGTACGAGCAGATCAAAAAGGTTTGCTGTCTTTGGAAAAGCAGAAGCCACCAGGGCATCCAGGAGAGCTGTGGGAGTGTGGGTTAGCAGGAGGAGAAGGAGACGGGACCATGGGGAAGGGGCCACCGGTCACTAGTTACATCCCTTGGAGACAGGGAGCAGGCACCTGGGGTTGGAGAGAAATCCGCAAAGCAGTAAAGATGGGTTGCCCATTCCCCCTCGCAAACAAAAATGTGAATTTTAAGACTATTTTACTGCCAATAGCAGAGGGAATCCCTTCTAACATTACAGTGCAAAATGGAAAAGGTATGTGGTAGCAGCCTCCAGCACCTCTGTTCGTGGAGCTGCGGTGGCAAGGAGGCTTGGAAATACCTACTAACAGGAGTGCCGGTCCTTAATAAGCACTGTTAGTTTAATTGCCCCCATTACAGACGTTATCAGCAGCAGGAAGAAGAAAGGAATCGCCTGTCAAGCAGAGCAGGAATGCCAGGACAGTCGGCGACGCAGACTGCTGCGCTCTGCTGCATGCATAATGAAACTGCCAACCAGCACAAGTAAGGAATTATGCATTTAAGCTATAAGGCCTCTCTTCAAAAATCCCTTCAGCTTTTTTTTTTTTTTTTTTTTTTTTTGGTATGACTCTCTATAAAGTCCTCCTAAGCTAACGTGCCTGCAGAGCCAGTTAAATACACACTGACCATCCGTTTGAAAGCTCCGAGACACCTCCCACCAATTCACACTGGCAAGCTCTTTATAGATGAGGCATTGATCAATTATTACATTTAATCGCTTATGTGGAATTTAAAAAGAAAGTCGTATCTTTAAGCATACTAGTCTGCCTCAGGAAATGATGATGAGCATTACTCTGCCTCCTGATGCTGTAAATTACGATGGGCCGCTGTAGATGCGGCTGTTGTGCTAAACATTAAAAACACTCACCTGGAAACAAATAAAAGTGTGAGTAATAACCACATGCAAATTTATCCCCGATTTATAATGTGCTAGTAAATGCTGACATTCAGAGAGAGGGAATGTGGTGCAGGAGGAGGATGTTGGTTTTTGCAATTACAGTCCCAATCTACTCTCAAAAGATTAAAGTTTTACACAGTGGTTGTTCTCAGGAAATTTGCTGAATCCTAATATTTAAGATGAAAGCATAATAAAGGGTGATTTTTTTTTATTTTTTTTTTTAAGAATTGTCTGATAGGTTTGATTTGCCGGTTCTCACTGAAGCAAAACTTTCCACTGACTTCAATTATCAGTAAATTGTGTTGACCTCAATAAGGGTTTTTGCAGAACTGGACCCGTAGCACGAATAGGCTGTTCTGCGCAGAAAAGTGACTGCATGAAAATGGCATCTTCTTACTCATCAGTTCTGCTTCCCCAGGGCACACCGAGCTGCTGCATCTGACTTTAATGACAAAAATGAGGGTTTGCTGCTCTTTCCTCCTGCAAGACCTTCAGAGCTGGTGGAACCGGGCTAAGAGTTTGCGCCACAGCAGCAGGGTTTGGGTGAGAACCACCTCGCAGGGTGGTCGTGTCCCCCTGGTCCTACATACCCAGAGGGCTGTGAGCCCCAAGGTTGTCCCCAAACTCCGCTCTCCGCGTGACAATTAATCCACCATCGTTTTCCCAGTGGGCTACTCCAGTCAGGGAGCTTTAAATGCTCTCTGTTTGACATCCTCCTGATTTATTGCATTTGTAAAGGTGACCTTAAATATTTTAATGGTAATAATTCTTTCAAGGGCTTGAATCAGTAAATGTGCTATGTTCATATTTTGGCATTATATACTGTAGGCAATTTAATCCATATAAGCAGTTTCAGTGATATTAACACTGTAGGCAAACTGATACTAAAGTTTAAATGTCAGAGAGAGTTTTCATATTAGATCTAGTGCAAACAAAGCATTTTTTCGCCAAGTACTGAGGCATAAAATACCAGGAGATAGTAAAGACAGAGAGTGCCAATGAATCTGAAATAAACAGGAGGTGAAATTTATAGTATTTTCAAATATGTGCCCTATCCAAGGACTGCTGCAGCTGCACAGATCTATAAAATTAGAGATAAGAGAAAAACCTTGTAGCGCTCCACAATAAACGCACCTCCACCAGGGTATGTATCTGGATTTCTGTAACTCCTTGGAGATTTACTATTTCACCTTCGATTTATTACCCCACTCTGCATACCGTGGATGGCATTTTATATTTCCTCCATCACCCTGCTCATTATTTAACGACAGGTCCCTGTTATAATCACTGTGGGACCTGCCACCAAACCGTTGCCCACTCCTCGCAGAAGGGTCTGAGCAAAGAAACACTGGGATGATCCCACCAGTATTTATCCAGTGATGCTCTGGGAGCTGTGGGATCAGGCAAGTTTCCATCCTCTGGCCCCAAAGCTCTGGGTGCCTTCTCACACTCAATGGTCAGCCGAGACTCTGCCTTATCAGGGGAAAAAAAAAAGCACGGACTGGATAAAAAAAGGCGTCCTTTAGGGTTTCCAGCTTGCAGCGAGGTGTTGGGTGCTGCCTGTTCTGGGGTAAGCGATGTCCATGGCTCTGCAGAGCCGCTGGTTGGGTGCACCCCGTGGGGACGCCTGAGCCGACCGAGCGCTCGCCGGCACTGCCTCATAAAGCCTGTGACAAATGGTCAAAAAGTTTATTGCCCGTGTACTGCTGCTTACGACCCCATAAACCACCGAGGATAGCGTGCGTGGAAACACGGGCTGTTTGTTAGGATGTTTTCTTGTTAAATAACCTGACCTGCTCTGAAATCTCCTGCTGGCATCCCCAGGCAAAAAAAGGGGTGGCTGTAGGGAGCAGCTCCCTAAAAATAAGTAAAGCAGCCTCTGTGTGTGCTCTATAGGATATATAAATAATATACCTTAAGCTTTCTCCTTCCTTTTCCAGCAGAGCCGTGCATATAAGCACAAGGTAAATGGTGACGGACAGGAGAAGAAATCTGTCCCTATAAGAGTGCTAATACCAGCAGAGCCACCATTTGCTATCTGCTAACGTAAAGGAGATGAGCTCCTTTGGGTCAGATTTCCAGTCAAGGGGGAGAACATGAGCACGGCAACAACCTCTACGTCTTTACGTGAGTTTAATCGTATTTCAGTACAATCGGTCACAGTTTCCCAAACTAGCAAAAGGAGTCCTTGGACTTGGACAGGCTTGAGTGGCAGGATGGTGGCTGGATAATGAAGTTTTGGGGGTGTGATGTCAATGTTGCTTCATAATCAGCTTGTGTTGTGTGACATACATTTCTTTCTTTGAGACTTTGCCAATCACCATTATGACGCTCAGCACAATTGTTAATCAGGTTTTTTAGAAGTAGGATGAAGCTGGCGAGCTGTGTTCCTCAGAAAACACATGAAATGGTGTGCAGTAAATGTTGGCTTTGTGGGACAACAAATTGAGGGCTCAGAAGTGGCAATTTTTTAACATCTTCGAGCTACTGCAGCAAATGATGTAAAAAATCACAGGAGGAGGAAGCACAAGTGCTGTCACGTGGGAGACGAGAGCAGGAGGGGAACAACCATGGAGAATCAAAATGAGTTAATGGTGGTCCTTTCTCTAAGAATTTTGTCCTTTCTGTCAAACGCAGAAAGTTTAAACCCTCGGCATGTTTGTCACAGCTGTTGGTGACCCCAGCTCCTGGGTCTGTTCATCACTATCACTCAGATACACCGGACCACGGCACAGGACTTGGTAGTACTGCTTTACCCCAAGGTATTTTGAAGGTGCCTCGGGCAAATCTAGACATCTGTACTTAAGGGAGCAAATCCTATCCCAGCTGGGGTGATGAAAAAGGTCCGCAGCCTCCATCCTTCCCTGGCTCCTGGAGCTCCTGAGCAAAGCCCTGCTAGACCCTGCTGAGATGTTCCAGACCAGAAATCAAAAGAGCTCAAGACCCTCAAAACCCCACAGGTGGGAAGGAAGAGACAGCCAGGAACAGTTTCTTCCACTTTTCAGAAAGCTGAAGCATAAATAAGGTCTTCCTAGCACTGTAACTGCATCAAGGTGAACTTTTTTTTGTTCCAGTCTGGAGGACTCGTCTGGCACGGTGATTCCTTCAGGAGCCCCCGACAGCAGATGCGACCGTCACCTTTTCTGGCTATGGCACTTGGTTGATCAAGCGACCCGTGCACAACTTGCAAACCCCAAAGCCTCTAAAATGGATGAGAAAATGAATGTGCTCAAAATCTAGTTACAAATTTCAGTCTCTTGCTGAAACAGAGCCAAGATCTCTAATTAATATTCAAATCTCTAACCAATATTTCAAGAAAATCAAAGTGTAAGGATCAGCCTGTGCATTCGTGTTTCTATCTTTGTCCCGATTGCACTTGATTTTATCAGGGTCACACCGAAGAGCTCAGGCTTGTTTAATTTTAAGCTCCAATGACAGTCAGAGGAACCCAATCTTAGTTGCTTCCCTGCAAGACTGTTTTTAGTCAAAAGCAATTCTTTAGCTTTCTTCGGCCTCCTTAAATTGACGAGCTATAAATAAGGTGTTATCATGGCTTCTTTCTCCATAGAAGATGCTATCACCATACTTAAAAACATATATGGAATGACTTGTGATAACTGCTACTGCATCAATAGCTGATAAACCAATAAATTAAAGTAACGGTGCATAAAATGATGAATTCTGATAGACTTAAGGCAATATAAAATAATTGGAGACTTTATTGCTATTTCCATTTTTAATGGGGTACTATGGCAGTACATTCTTGCAACAGGGCTGGAAAGGTAAATTAATCTTTATGCATCATCATCAAGCAGTGTAAACATGGCCAAACTTAATTATGATATAATAGATTGTTAAGTGTCTGCCCCACAGAGGTGTGATTGCTCTCAGGCAAGTGATTACAGCGGAGATGACTATCAGACAAGGTCTTCCTTAAAAGGCTAGTGTTAGGTTTTGCATACCTCAGACAATAAATCCCACACGAAAGCCATGCCAGAGAGGACAGCGTTCCACGGTCCCAGCTGCAGCACAACTGTATTCGAGGGACAAACACAAATTTACGGCGGGGCGTTAATGAAACGTGGCCTGAGATTGCAGTACTTTGCCAGTAAAAACTCTTGTTTCTCTACAAAAGTGTGGTGGGAGTCATTGAAACTGCAGCCTGGGAGCGGGACGGAGGTGCTGGCCCCCCTCCCCGGCTCATCACCCCGCACCCATTGGCACCCCGTCCTGCTGGGCTGGGGTCCCGCAGGGAGGAGAAGTCGTGGAGGGGGTGACTGGGCTGAAGTACTCGTATAAAAAAAGCAAAAATCTTACCTGACATACTGTCTTTTAGAAATTATAGCACATGAAGGAGAGAAATGCAATACAACGTGTATTTTCCACTTCTGTTTCCGATATTGTTTTCTGTCATTAGCAGTTCTGCTCCTGACACAGATACGTGATTTTACGAACCCATTGTACCTCTCTTTCCGTGGTAGCAGTTTAATTTATACTTACATATATAAGTGCATATTTATACTTAGTAGGCATACTCTGCGGTGATCTTGCTTCTTTGATAGACTAAGTTCGCTAAAGGAACAGAAAGTAATAATTTATGTTTCAAATGTAGCTGCAAAACGTAGTTCAGAAATCTCACATTACAGGGGTTTTCTGAGAAATTTTTGCAAAATAATTCTGAGAAGGGAATATGTTTTATTGAATAGTTTCAATCAGTCTGGATTCGATGTCAGTACAGTGTGGGCAGCAGAAAATTCAGGCCAGAGAATATCTTTTAATCCCAGGCAAATTTTAGCTATATCTACTTTAAAACTCATATTGTAGTGTATGTTTTATGTTTCAATGTCATGATGCTGACAGTGGTGTGAATTGGTCCTATATGGAGTGGCAGATCTTTTTCACACAGTCGAATACCAAAAGGTGCCTTAATAACTGGAAATCAAACAGCAGCATGATCTTGAATTCCTTGATTACTCTAAGCCACTTTTTGGAGTTCAACACACTTGTGTTTATTTCCTGATAATTGTGCTAAGAGTTTTCTGCTGCTAAATTGCCTCAGGAATTAGGATGTGCTTTTGAGAGCAGTGGAAGGAGTCCCCTGCTAGCACACCTCTCCAGAGCAGAAAACATCTCTCATTACAGAAATTATTGTAGGTGGTGTGGGAAGAGAGGAAAAAAAAAAAAAAATCATTTTAGAGCTATGGCAATGGTCCATTCCAGATCACCAAAGAGGCCACTTGGACCCATCTTGATAATCAGAATAAAACAGCAGAGAAGACATAAAATATTAAGACCCCACCTTTATTTGGTCATTAGTGTACCTTGCAAAGGAGTTCTCTGTACTTTAATTTCTATTTTAATTCTTTAATTCTCTTTTTAATTCCCTCCTTTGCTTATTTATTACACCACTTTGCTCATTGTTTGCACCACCTAAACTATAAATCGGTTTAATCCACTTACATCTCAAAGTCAGACTGCATCCTTGCATCTTGCTTTTGCATTTCCACTCTTTGATAATAGCTTTTACTAGCAGCCCAGTTTAAATTCTTAATTTTGTCTAATTCCTCTAAATGTACAATGATTCTTCAACTGGAAAGGAAAGAGAGTAGCTCTGAATGATCCATATGTTGAAGTACTGTATTTTCATCGTTTAAATGATAAACTTCCCATCAAATATCCACAAATGTACATTCATGACTCCCATCCAATGATCTATTGGCCAGAGGCACATACATTGTTTTAATTTATTTTAGAGTAAAGGTGCTTTCCTGCCGAGTTTGAATAAGCTTGCTACGTACCAAACAGATGTTCAATAAAAGAGAGACTTTACTGAATATGACATATAAACTCAGGGAAAGAGGATGAAGAAAGGAAAATTACAGGATGTATGGATTCCTGGTTCATCAAACAACAGGCCCCAGTTTTCATCAGGGCCCTGTTATGGATGGAGCAGTAATGAAACAGAAGGACCGAGGATGTCTTGGGAGAAGGTAACATCTATGCATTGCTTATGGTGGAATTAACTTTGGTGAACCCACTGTGACAGCACACAGTTTCCCATCCTCTGCAGCAGCAGTGCGATGGCTTCTGTGGTTGCTAAACTGTTCCCCCCATCATGGGAAAAAAAACAACCAAACCCTAAAAAAAATCCAATTGCATGATCTGGGAGAATTAAAGGGCCTGGAGGTGGGCACACGAGGATTTCTTCCCACCATGTAAAATACCCAGTTTTGCTCTTGCCAGGGAAAAGCGTTTCTTAAAATGCCCAAGTCTTGCATCTATTCAGGCTTTTCCTGTTTGGCTTGAGGTGCTGTTTAAGGAGGCATTGAGGAGAGCAAAGCCGGCCTGATTCATCGGGACATCAAAGAGGGAATGCTGCCTTTGAGATAACGATGTCTTTGCTTTGAAAGGTTTCTCCTTTGTGCAGGAGTGTTGCAGCGGGATGTCCACCCACCAGGCAATGTCTCTCTGGGTGGGACACCTCCTCCTAAAAGAGACACAAGAGGAGAAAAGTACCTACTCTCCCTGCTCCAGGTGAGCTTAACCTTGGGGGTGAAGTCAAATTTTTCGATGTTTCCTCAAAGTGAGATTTTGTGCCTGACCTTCTCCAGACCCACCCCAGCTTTGTGGCCAGACATGAGCAGCACAATGGGGGTCTATGATTTGCCCCCACCCTCTTGACAGATAATTAGACTCAAAGCTGCATCATTTAAAACTGGAAAATTTTAAAACCCCACTGAAAACTTTCTTATCTGCAAGCGCTCACAGATGTGAATCCCCGTGCTGATTTGCTAAGGAAGATTTATTGTCGTTTTAAGCCTAGCAGTTTGCCAGGCTTGTCCAGGGACAGTCCATAAACAACTTTGCCTCACTCTACCTTCCAGTATTAATGTGTCAAAGTGGTGAAAAAATGAAGTATTTAAATACATTTGTGGGCATTTTGGTAAAATCTGATGATACGGAATGCAGACCGGCTCCTGCAGAAGCTACCATCAGCGCTCTCCATCCACATGACTTGGTACTTCCAAATCAATCCTAATAGTGGTGACACTGTCCTGTGTGAGACAACCAGATGAACATTGTCAAGCTGCTGAGGGTTCCCGGAGGAGGATAGCAGAATCACTTCATGCTGAAGACTAGTAAGACTGCATGTTCTGTCTTCATTTGGACTCTGCAAATCTACTTCAGTTTTACAGTTGGTAAAGCCTGGCACGATAATTTGGAAACCGCAGCATCCCCAGCCCCACGGGCATTGCTGAGAGCCTGGAAGGGCTCCTGCTCTGAAAGCATCCCAGCTCACAGATGCTGGTTGTTGAGGTGTCAGAAGAGCACGTGGGGGTTTTCACTGTGTAATGGAGTGGAGAGAAAAGGTAGAAGAGCTTTTCATCATTGAATTGTATATTCCAACTGGAGTCAGCGTTCTCCAAGACCAATGCTGTGGCCATTCTGGCAATATCTGACTGCTTCAAGCTCAGGCGATTTTCCCCAGGGCTGTGCTCTGTAGTGGAGCTGGGCGTCACAGGACGGGCTATGAATATTTACAAACAGGAGCAAGAGCTTATTGGGGAACTGGGGTCCATCAGACTATGGCTTGTCTGGCTTGAATCAGCAGGTACAGAGACTTTGGCATCTTGATTTCTATCTTTCTAGTCCTTTATTTACTTATTTATTTTAAATAACTATGTCCATCTGCAGGACTTCAAAACTCTTGGAGTTACCCTAACCCTATGTTTACAGAATCCTTAAGCCAAAAGGAAGTGTGTGATGAGGTTGTTTTTTGGTTTTGGTTGTTTGGGTTTTTTTAATGTAGTCTTTTTGAGAGTCTCATTAGCGGGCTTGAGCTAGAGAAAATATTTGCCGATCTCTTAAGTGCACAGATGAACGTTACCGCTCACCGAGTGGGAGCGGCATATAAATGGCAGGGGCTATGTTGGTGGGGTCTGTAAGTGGCAAAGGAAATCACATTTGGGAGCAGATGATTTGAACAGAAAATTGTAATGATGAAGCCAATCAAGCTCATTAAAGCAGTTATTTTAATTCCATCTTACATGACTGAGTATACTTAAAACAGCCAGGGCAGAGGGACCTCATGTGAATGATGACTCTTCTGAGAAGCCTTTTAATTCTGAAAGGGAAAAAGTAACTGAGCACTTTCCGAGCTTGTCGCTGACACTGCTGAAGCTTTGCTGCTGCTGCTTCTTCCCAAAGGTCAGGTTCCTGTCCTGACTCAGAGTAAAAACATTATTATTGATATGTATTGAAGGTAAATCTCTGCGTGCGTTATTTGGGTGGGAACGTGCAGGCGCTTGCAATGACAAACTTTCTTTCAGCAACTTCTCAGCTTTGCTTGACTCTCCCACATTTACTTTTTTAGAAGGATCTTCCTTTATACAACTTACAAAATATGTATTTGCACTTTGACCTGTGCAAAAAAATGATCAAATATTGAGTACCTGCACCTCCGAGCTTTTCAGCTGCAGGTGCGAAAATCCAGATGCATAGTTTGCAAAGAACAATGGAGCTTAAAAAGAAAAGACTTCCCTTCCGAGTGAGTCCTGAATACATATGCTTCTTTTCCCTCTAACTCATGTGCCACTCTAGGACCAGAAAGCACAAGAACGATCTTGGGCAAACTGTTGCTGCACGTGCACAAACCAGTCCCAGGCAGCACCATGAAGGGTTTTGAGCCAGACGTTACCGTGCAAAAATGCCTGCTGATGTAATATGAGTGGGTGTAAAATCATGGGAAATGGGCGCTACAGATAAAGCAAAGAGCCGCAAAAAATGCATAGAGACTGAAAACGGGAGGGTGAACTTCTTTCATCCTTTGTTGAGCATGTTGGGATGAGAAATGGGAACACTGGTAAAACCCCAAAACTTTTAGAAGGCTTTAAGGGACGATGAGAGGTTAAGGGGCAAGGGTTGGGGTTACTGGGAGAATCAGAGGTTCAAGCAAGGCATTAAGCAGTCAAAGTCTCAATAAAAGAAACACCATCTAAAAAAAGTCACGGCATTGTGAACAGTAGGAAGAATATTCAAATACCAATGAGATAATAAACATGGGACTGAGAAACGTGAGTAGGATATATGGGAAAAGAAGGTGGCCAAAATTAAAGGCAAAAGAAGAGCCGAAGAAAATAAAAGGTCTAAGTGATAACCAGCATCAGACCTAACTGTACTTTTTTTAAAACAAGCCACTTAGATGCTAACCTGGAGATTTATAAAGGTCTTCTTGGGCAGAACATGCTAGTTACCTTCCAGTTGAGATGAGAAAGTAACTCAGCTGCGGAACTGTGATGAGTTTCTCCAAAAGACACAGCAAGATTTGTTAATTTACAATGGGGAAGCAATATTATCCCTTTAATAATAGATTATTTTACACCTCGGTCCTCAGCACAAGCCACCAGCCATTCAGAACCAAGCAGGGAATAGATAGGAGTTTGCAATATCAAGTAAATGTAAATGTAAATAACAGCCTATAGAGACTTACTGCCTTGTTACTATGTGCAAGTAGCTACAACCAGGAGCACTGCGTCTCCTACTCCAGCTGATGAATCCAAGCGTGATGCTGAAGTTTCAAAACACTGGAGCCTGGGCAATATTTTTAACAAGACAGACTGACAGTTTTAATAATTCCTAGATCCCAAACACATATGAAATGAGCCCTTGATGAGAAAGGTCTGATTACAAATAACCTGCAGAGAGATGAAAGTTCGCTTTTAATATCTGTTTTTTTAAGTCTGCTTTAGACTTTCAAGAGGCTTCAAAAGAAGGCAAAGACTAGAAAACAGTTTGATTTAATACTGTTAGATGTGTGAAATAGAATGCTGGACAATAAGAGATGTAAAACAAGCAACAAGTGCAAATGACTTAAATCAAATTAAAGAGCTAATTGAAAATAATGGAATTAAAACCTTTTTTGGATGTTTTTATTCATCTGTTTTTCATCGCTGTTTGCAACAGCATTTTTTTTTAATCTTTTTTACTTTGAAGAACAAGCTTTCTCCACCATAAAAGACAATGATTTTAATCAGTATCTGAAATGTCATTCTATGGGGATGTAGATGCTAAATGCCAGTCAGGGAGAGAAGCACCATCCACATGAACCAGCAGGACAGGCAGAGAACTATATGGCCTTTGTCTATAGAGCTTCCTGATACCACACCGTGATACCGAGCTACTTTATCTCCCATTGTAGTGATCCTCACTAACAGGTTTTGCTTTCATTCTCCGAACTGAAGGAAATAGGTTTTTTCTCTGTTGTAGGATACACGCTCATAGCTTCAACTGTGCAAACCTCTGCCTGCGGTGAGTAACCACGAGGTAAGGGCAAACTCAAATCTGCTTGTTTTGGGTGGGAGAGCAGATGTCCCAGCAGGAACGCAACTACCCTTACGGCTTTTCACTGTCCCACTTCTCTTACCCTCTCCAGTGCCGTTGCCCTGTCAAGTTGGCATCTCCTTGCTCTTCTCTCTCCCCTCCCAAGCCCAGCATACCTCCTCGGCGTTTCCCCAGCCAATTTTGAGCTCCAGGGCAGAAATGGCTCGGCAAAGATGCTTTTGTCCAAAGGGTCTGCAAAGGCCAGAAGTCTGCAATGCTTAGAAAAACAGAGTTGAGTAGCACATGGTTGCAGAGTGCAGAGCAAAACTCAACCCTAGCCCACCGACCTGTTAAATACATTGTGTACAGAAAACCCCCCTGCGAATTCCTGCCATCACTATTTAGAAAGTTTCCTCCTTTTTTTTTTTTCCAATGGCAGCTCACAGAAATAACGTCCCCACGGGTATCAGAGCATGGTGGGTTCAGCTGCCCCGTGGGGCTTTAGGGGTTATTTGTGCTTTGCTCCATCCTGCACACGAGTAAACTGTGCTGCCTTTCTCACAGGCAGCTTCATTTTAAATCTTCAAGAAGAACGGGGGAAAAGCCAACTGAGAAAACACGAGGCCAATTCCCTCGCTTGTGGGAATCGTATTTTTTAAATGAAATTATTTCCCCTGTGTACTGCTACGCTGCCTCTTCATTAGAGGGAGAGGAGAAGCGTGTGCACTTGCCCAACGCCCAGCGCTCATGGTATGCGAAGACTGCATAAAGAAATAATTTCTGGGACTACAAACCAAACCGCCAGTGCTCCTTAAGTTTGGTGAAATATCCAATCAGTCTCAGTGGGGTTTTGCAGGAAAAGGAATTAACTAAAAGGAAAAAAAAAGGGGGGGGGGGGGGGGGGGAAGGAAGAGAGAAACCCACCAACCCCAGTGCATTCCCATAATGAAGGGTCTAAAAATGCCCCACTCATTGATGCAAAATTACAGTTATTGTTTATCCTCCTTCTACTTCACACAGCTTTATACAATACTCACGACGAAAAATGCAAGCAAACAACCGACACATTAGTTAAGAGACCTTCCATTTTACTTTGGCAGTTCACGATAATGGAATTTAATTGTGGAAAAAGCTGAATAATTTTAGCTGAATGTCATTTGGTTCATTCAAACTGGGAATCAGGGACATTTTTAACAAAGGTTTTCAAACTTCTTTTGAAATCAGGAAGCTGCTGTGCACAGATAAGGGGAGAGGTTTGAGGATTCTCTATCAGAAATTTCAAGGTTTTTTCCATCTGCTTTTTCACATTAACTGGTAATTATCCAGAAAGGCACATAATAGTGCAGAAATGACAGAAGCTGACAAAGGTTTTCCTAAGATATGTAAATTGTCAGTGATAGGCAAGGTGCAACAGAAAGGCTTTCTACAGCACAATTATTTATGCCAGTTTCATTTGCTTTTAGGTAGCACTGATGGCATACCGCACCGCCGCACTTATCACAGGCGCCGCACGTTCCCTTCACCACCAGCACGCGGGAAAGATGGCAAAAACCGAGCTTGAAGGTTGGTGGTCTCCTCCGACTCCGCTATTTTATATTAAATATGTGTGCGCCTGTGCCTGTGTGTATAGATATTTCTGAGGACTCTCTCATTTATTAGAACATTCCCCTTCGTAAATAAATAAAGGAGTGGAACCCTTCCCACTGAAACAGCTTCCACGTTTCGGTTACGGTTGGTCTACGAGTCCCGCCTTCCTCTCAGCAGCGTTATTCGAGGGAGGATGTGTTAAAAGAGGCACTCAGCTGGTTGCCTCTGACGTTCGTTAGCCCTTTTCACTGATTGTGTATTTTCAGCAGGTAGGTGAGGCCGTTGAAGATGCTCCTCTGGTTGCGGTTGAGCAGGCGGGCGGTGGGACAGCCACTCCATCTGCTCTTAAAACGGTTGGTGCCAGCACCAGCGGGTTCGGATACTCTTAGCTTATACTGCCTAAGGGAGAAAAGAGCCTCTTTCCTTAAACTGCCAAGTCAGACTCAGGAATTATTACACACAGGAGTGCAAAAATGCCACCCCCACCCCCCCCCCGTGACGTGGCCCTGCAGGTCGCCAGGTGGGCTCCAGGTCTTGAATGGGGTTTTACAGGGTTTTTTTTCGGTCTGTGCTATACAAGCAGGGGGAAAGAGGGTGGAGGTTTGATAAATATCCCCTTTCAGAAGGAGAGGTTGGGCTTCTGAGTCCTTCTGGGAGGTTAATTTTTATTTAAGTAAAGTGTCAGGGGCTGTGCATGGGAGAAATTCCTGCCTGACCCTCGCCACGTTCGGCTCATACCGGAATTACGGGCTTTAATTAACCTTTTCTGGGAATAGGACTCCATATGTAACTACACATGTAATGAGAAGTTATAAGATCTTTAATGGATGAAGGGACTTTACCTATCAGTCCCTGATGTAGTGGTACCAGAGGTATTATGGTGGTATAATTACTTTACATTACCACGTGAGTGATGTTAAGTTACTCTGATGGGAGGTGTTTCCGTGTGTGTGGGTGGGTGGAATTAATTTTCCCTTATGGTAATATTCACTTAAGTTAATGGGAGCTGCGAGAAAGTAAACAAGGATGCAACACAATAGATTTATACAGAAAAAGAAACCAAGATTGCATTTGAAAGTCAATGGGCTTAGCTATTAGCTCTAAGGACCTTGTCTCCTATCTCCAGCTTTGTTTTCCCAAATCAGAAGGCTGGAGATCAAACCCATGTAAAAGGTTTTGGGGTGGAGGGAAAGGATTCGACCCACCAGTCGGGGCTGCAGGCTGCTGCCCGAGGGGGTCTGTCCCTGCAGGAACCAGCCTGGGTGCTTACTTGGCTTCCTTCCTTCTTTTTTTTTTTTTTTTTTTTTTAAGACAGATTTTCTTTCAGGCGCTTTCATGCCATAAAGAATAAACAAAACTATAGAAGAGCTGTTTTACTTGGTCAGTGCTTAACTTCATCAGGAGGTGCAGGGTCGGAGGCTTTGGATGTAATGTCCCAGGTGCTGATTTATGGGGGTGCAGCCCAAAGACGGCCCCTGTGCCCCCTTCTGTCCCCCCTCCTGTTAGCTCACAGGACTCCTGCCTCTCCTGCCTGCAGCTGCCTCTCTCTATGCCTTTTGGGTTTTTTTAAGTAGAGACTGATTTATTATTAATTGCAAGGGGAGGGAATGCCCAGAGGAGACCGCAACTCAGCCCCAGGGGAGACCCTGGGACAAGATGAGGTGGGGGACCTCAGCCCAAGCCCAGCTGGACATGGATTTGGGGAATAATTCTGGACCAGCAGCTAACTTCTGGTATTTTTACAGAGTATTTAGGATACTAAAAAATTGCCTGAGTGTTAATAATTTCATTAAACATTCTGGATTTGCTTTCACTTTACTTTTTAGGGTTTTGGGTTTTTTTCTTTTAAATAAAGTTTAAATTAGATCAAAACCTATCATCAGGCCTGAGAAGAGGGTCTTGGGTGGTCTGCGCACAGCGGAGCTGAGCACGTCGTGCTGTTCTCATGCACGGACATCAGGTTGGAGCTGGCGAAAGGCCTCTGAAAAGGCACGAAGGCACTTAAGGACAGAAACCTCTTTTACTGGGTAACGGATAGGGCTGGGCGAAGCACCGAGGCTGATCAATAAGCAATCACAGGAGCGGTGGCACGGATGCAGCTTCGTTATCGTAACACCTTTCTGCATTTGCTTGCAGTGACGTTTTGGTCACTGTGTGACTGACGGGCACAATCCTGAGGATGCTGCCCTGCGTCCTGCCCTGAAAACAAGTCCTGAGCAGAGTTTCTTTGCCTCAGACTACCAGAAAAAGCCTGAAAAAACCCAGAGGACCATATGCCTGAGTCTGCTGGAGCCTGGTGTCCCCATCAGGCAACGCCACGCATCTGCTTAGAAAGCGGAGGGAGGGGGGAAGCACCAACACAACTCCTGAGCAGTTGCACTTACCCAGCAGAGCTTCAATTTGACCATTAAATAATTGCGGCAAAATACTCACCGTCCGTCTACGGCCAGAGAATTATTTACTGAAGCTATACAGCAAATTAGTGGGAATAATGAATCTATCAAAGGAAAAAAAAAATATATATACACAGAAAAAGAGGTGAAATTCACTGGAGGAATTATTCACTTCAACTTATTCACTCAGCCCTGCTCGTAAAAATTTGAAGTACAGGCTTCAAGAGGCTGCACAGGCATGGGGGACTGCATGCGGTGGAAGGAGAGAAGGGTAAACTTTCATCAAGTAATATGCAAGAAAAACAGTCCCTCTTTTTAAAAACAATGTCCCTGTGCCCAAGCGCTGTCTCCTATAAAATATCCCATTCCGTTTTCTTTGTTCTGTTTTAATCAGGGACTGTGAATTTCAGAAGTGCTTCTGATTTACCTGGCACGGTGGTGGAAGGTTGGGAGCCAAAAGGGATTTCTGGAGGTGATATGTTTTGCCTAAGTCCCTTGTTGCAGAATTTTGGATGCGCTTAGGGCAAGCAGTGCGCCTCCTAAGATGACTCTCCCAGGGATGCTGAAAATGGTGAAGTAAATGGTCATCGGGGATGGCAGGAGCTCTGCATCTTTCTAGGTCATAAAAAGATGGGGAAAAAACAGTGTAGCAAAAAAAAAAAAAAAGCTTAAAATCTTTAAAATACTATGTTTTCATTCACCAAAGCCTTCCAGCTTCTGTACTGCCAGAGCTCCCAAACGTCAGACCCAGCATTTTGGGGGCAAAGGGGTGGGAATCAGAGCAGGCAAATCTGGGGGTCTAAATACAGAGAAATTGCCTGAATGCATCACTTGGATTATCTGGGGGTTTTTTCTGCAGCCTCTTGTTAGACTTTGAAAGAAAAAAAAAGAAAAAAAAAATTAAACATATTTCAGAGTAATTGAACTGTGCTCACATTAACTTACACTAAAATTATTTTTAATTAAATGACCTTCCCCTGTTTGTAGCTGGAAGGTACTTATGTGAGATAAAAACTCCATTCTAATAACGCTGAGACTCACCACCACTTAATTAGCATCACAACTCAAGGCAGACCAAGCAGGAAGGCAAGCGGGGAGGTGGGCTTGTGCTGCTGGGTGGGATTTTGGGGAGAAACGCTCCCTCCTACAGCAACCTCCATCCCAGAGCCCACCCAGCGCCGCGAGGCACACCGGGAGTGGAAATCATACCTAGTATTTGACACAGTTTGTGGCAAAAGCAATTATAATTAACATTATATTAAATATTAAGTCAAGATCATAAAATGTTGATTGGTACTGATTAGCTGTATAATCCATAATTAGAAATCACTGCACCCTTCACCAGGTACTGTAGTGCTTCGCTTATGATTCCACTGCTAAATTAAGTGAGTGATTCAGCTTTTGCCCTGAGTTTTATTTTTGCATTTAATTTAGGTCAGAACCACATTCAGGAAAAAAAAGAAGAAAAAAAAAAAAAAAAAAGCACAAGACCTGTTCCTGCTGAGGCTGTTCCCAAACTCTCCATCCTGAAGGCAGCTCCCCATCACTTCTACACCTGCAGGAAGGCGATGGCCAAATTCCCCTTGACCGGCCCCAGCACTGCTTCAGCTGTGTGTATGAGACACAGGAAGATGAAAGCTCCTTGCGTATTTTCTCACCCTCAGAAAATGATTAATGCCAAAGGTAGAGCCAAGGCTGTACGTGCCCACCTGGCTGCTCTCAAGCCAAGGCAGATAAACCAGCGTTAGGCACCTCCGAGCTAACGCTTTATTGGTAGCATAAACTGGGGGTACACTGACACCTCAGCAAGGACACCGAGGGAGCAAGACAAGACTCTTTAGTCCGATCTGATTTTGGAAGACCGAACCCATCTGTGCATCGCTCATTAATGGGATGGGAACACCGACCCTTTGGTGTAACAGTTTGGGGAGGACGGTGGGCTGGCGAGCTGCTACAGGAGGGCGAGTTATTCGAGGTGTTTAGGAGGGTTTGCTGCAGCAGCCCAGCCTCCCTGGACAAGCCTTCCCCTGACTTTATGGATCTGCTTATCAGGGAGATCCGTTTGTAATGGAGAATGTCATCATTGCACACTAAGAAGCATTCAAGTTTTGTTAAAAAGTGAAAAACAAAATCCACTAACCATAAGGTTTTAGGTCTTTGCTACTGTTTTTCAGCCACCACCTTGGCTGGAGACTCATTTGTGGTTTTCCGTAGCATTTATGGGTAAAAATAATAAAATTCGGCAGATAAAATCCCAAACCCGTGGCAGCCTGGCCATCAGGAGGAAACCAGCTGTACCTGCGTGAACTCCGGCAGCCTCCTTGCAGCGCTGCAGGCGAGCTGGTCCAGAGGGACCTTCAGAGGCTGAGCTCAGCGCCCGCTGGCAAACCCAGGGCTAGAAACAGAAAATACACTCTAATAATTTTTCTTTTCCGAGGGCGCTCTTTGGAGTGCTGTGGAAGAAATCTTTTTATTCCTTCTGCAACTAGAACACGCGCTGTTATCTTTTGCACCGATTAATATTGCCTGGGAGTGGAGATGAGATGCTGGGCAGAGCCCGACGCTCTCAGTCAATTAAATCAATGCAGTCGTGACGCTCCACCGATTTTCCCTAACCGAGGGTTTGGCCTAAAAGGCAGCGTACACAGCGTTACGGAGGACGCATGGGTTCACAGAGAACGTGGCTGCCGGCCAGGCTGAGAAAAACAGGAAAGCCGTGCTCCGGGTCCTCATTTCCCAGCGATGGGCACTGCGGGATGCAGCCCTGGACCAGGTCAGGGAAGCACTGCACCCCATGATGCCCACACGCTCGTTCTTGCATCCTTTTAACTGTTCTTTTTATTATATTAATGGTTATATTCTTATTTAAATGATGGCTTTAAGCTTGCATAGCTTGTCTCCTTCTTTTAAGAGCTGCTTTGGATTAGTCCAGGGAAACTCCGCTGTGGTCTCTCCTTCGCAGGGGCTGCCCTTGCTGAGCTCCCTGAGCAGCCGTGTGTCCTGGGCGGATCTTTACCTGTCCCACCACAGAGCATACAAAAAGACAAGGTCACTCACCTCCTTCCTCTGGGCATCCGGAAACCTGAAAAAAACCAAAGAGAGGACCAAACCTTGTGTGTTCTTTGCTGAAATATTTATAGTGTAGGGGTTACCTGAGGCAGCAGCTAAACTAGCAGATAATTGAGAAGATTCCCATGCCATGACTAGCCAAAGCAAGGTATTTCTACTCCTTCAGCATTTCCATTAAAAAAAAAAAAAAAAAGTATTAAAAAAAAAAAAAGTATTAAAAAAAAAAATCAGAATTTCTTCCCTGCATATCACCTTTAGGTGGGCAGCATCGAGTGTAGGCGGCTGCCACGGTGCTGGGCACAGAGTGCTTCATCCTGAGCTAAAACTGTGTTTGCATCCACTTTACAGCCCACATCTCCTCTGGGCTGCACAACAAACCCGTCCACACGGCAGACAGCCTGTTGGCTTGTGTAATACTAAATATGTCTATTTTTTTTTTTTTTCCCGCAGAACCAATGCATTAACTCAGAGAAGTGGCACCAGAACGAAAGCCTGGAGTCACTGCCCACCCTGGAGCCAAAACGCTTCTCGAATAGTGGCAGAGGGATTGCTGGGAAAGAAAGAACAAACTCCTCTCCAAAATGGCTGCAAACAGCAGGTCTCTCCAGTCCCTTCTTAACCACTGAAGATATTTTCGTTTAAAAATATCTACGTAAAGGCAGGTTTAATCTCACAACAGCATTTTCCAGTTTCAAAAAAAAAAAAAAAAAGTCTCAAGTTATTTCTCCTTCAATTTTTTTTTTTGCAATTAAATTAATTTAAAATGAGTGAAAAATGTTTCATGCCCTAAGATCCTGAAACCTCCGGTGTCAGCTGAAACCGGCACTTCTGCTCTCAGCCTCAGCCCTCGCTGCAGGCTCCTCTGCTTTGAAGCCTTTGAAGTGTTTGTGGCACAGGCAGAGGCTCTCTGCAGAGAAAGCCAGTCATTTTATATATATTTAATGTGTAAAGTGTGTGTGTGTGTGTTTGTGTTAGCATAACATGGATTTTTATTTTTTTTTCCTCACAATGCATGTGGAAAGATGTAGAAGAGTTCTTGACCTGCAGAACAAAACTGCAGGAAAAACCACTGTCTGCCTTGCCGAGAGCATCCAGAAGGTGCCTTTTCATAGGATCATGGAATCTTTAGGGTTGGAAAAGATCTCTAGGGTCATCAAGTCCAACCATCAACCCAACACCAGCCCATGTCTACTAGCCCATGTCCTTTTGCCCAAGCCTAGGTCACTTTCAGCATCGCCCTGAAGATCCAACTGAAACTTTGTGCTGACCTTCAGCGGGACTGAAACAGCCCGTTTAGTTGGGCCGATAGGACCCGCTCGCTCTCCCCTCTCCCAACATCAGGATTTACTCTTCGAAAGCTTAGAGGAAATAACGCTGCCAAAAAGGCACGAAAACACCGGGACCAAAGTGGTTGTGGATGCCGCCCTGGCTGGGAGCTGCAAAGCAGCTGATATAGCCGCCCTGTGTTTATTTTGGTGGTGTGACGCAAGAGCAATGCAATAAATTTGATTAATGGTTGGGGTTTTGGAGCTAATTATTTGACTCACGAGGTAAAGACCTTGATTCTGGAAATGACGCGTGTGGTTTGAGAGGCGGCATCTCTGCCTGCGTAAGAAATGATCCACCTCAGCAAGCAGTCGGATTAATTCGGTGGCTGATTTGTCTAAATTATTAAATTTCCCTACTTTTTTTTTGGCAGGGACAGATTCAGAATCGATGCCTCTATTTCAGAATGAGCTGCATTTATTCACCATGCACTGCAATTATTCCAGCCTGTAACCGATGAGGTTTAATCAGTAATAAAATCTTAAGCAGCCAGTTCAACCTATGTTATTAGAGCAGCATTTCTGAATGGTTTGGTGAAAAACTTCTCCCACGGACCGTTTTTTTTAAAATAGAAGTAAATACGAAAAATTTCTTACAACATCTAAAATGGAAAAACAATTACATCCTGTGTCCCTACGAAAATATTTCTGAGGACATGTAATATATTTTGCCAGGGTAATGTCCCTATTCTAGGAGTGGTTCTTTCTTCTCAGCATTTGTTGCTTTTTTTAATACAAGGCACGCAGGGAAATATTGGAAAATGGAGAAGGAAAATATAATTAACCCTGTGTTTTTCACACAATTGCCCTTTGTGCTACTTTATTGTTATTTTGTGTAGCTTTTATGAAGCCATCATTAATCTAGTCAGCCAAGGTCAGGTGAGACTTTTTTCTTCTTTTCAGACCCTAATGCTTGTAAAGCTTCAATCTACTCTTCCATAACCGAATGTTTAGTACATACCGGTTGGGTTAATTAGAGTGCATTCTTTACAGCTCTGATAATAATCACTACTACACCATCATAGCAGTGGCTGTAGACTACTTTTGCGTTTGTTATTTCTTTTTAGCAGTAAGCATTTACATACTAGCACTGTTTAAACGATTGGTTCCTGTGGGTTCATGCAATCATACCTGGAAATATCAAGTTCCAGAAGATAAGAAGAGCATCACCCGCTCATGACAGTTCCCAAACTAAATGCAGCACAGCATCTTGGATATACCTCATAAAATAAGTGACCTTTTTTTTTTTAAGAGGAGGAGAGCATATTTGTAGGGGGGGGAAAAAAAAAAAAAAAAAAAGAGAGAAGATCCCTGAATGTCCAGCATTGATTTAGAAACAGGCTTTGCCAAGCAGGGTGAAAAGGAGCCTTCCCAATCCATTCAGTGTATGGTTATTAGTATTGATAACAGGGCTCTGGCTCCCAAGAGAAAGAGTGGTGAATGAATTAGGAACCAAATCCATTTCTGTAAATAAAGTTTTTCCAATTCAGATGGTTTTTTTTTAGGAAGTGGGGAAAAAAAAATCTGCTTCTCAAATGTCAAGTACTTGAAAGACTAAAAATAGATCACCGGAATAAATAAATTAACCCAGAAGACAGGACTGATGCTCTGCAGGCATCAGGGATTAAATAAATTCACTAAATTCAAAGTGGTATTCCAGATAAGAGCTCTTTGTGCTGCAGCATGTACAGCTTATTGATTATAGGATTGAGGTGCTGTGCGCTCTTGTAAAATGTACTCTGGTTGATATGACTTAATCCTGTGGTAATGTACAGCCTGGTGCACAAAGCATGGAGCTAGCTTATATTTTCTTATTTATTTTAATTTTGTTTGTGTCTTAATTTGCCACACCACATCTGTGCCCTTTCCACCAGCATTTCCCCGGGCAGCGTTTGCTCAGGATGAGTGACAAGAGGCATTTCAGAAGGTGCTGAGTCAGCAAGATGAGGGCTGGGCTGCTCGATGGACGCTTGCAGGACATTAGCCATGGGAATCTGCCTTGGTTATCTTCCACAGGGATGTAAAGCCTGAGAGCTTCACTTTCCCGTTGCGTTGTGTGGGCTAGCTGCAAGGATGAGTCGCCCTGTTGATGCAGGGAGCCTTGGGGATCAGCTCAGGTGGAGATACTTGTTCTGCAGATCCCCTGCGTTTTGTTATGTGAGTCCACCAAGACAAGTGTGTCTAACCAAGGAGAAAACACTACCTGTCCAGATTAGATGGATGCTTCTGGACAAAAAGAAAAAGTAGAAAGTTTTGTAAATCCTGTTGGTCAAAGTAAACAATCCTGGATGGGCTTTTATACACCTAGCTGGAATAAGTGGTGGTGAAGTTCCAATTAACCTGTTTTCCATAGTAGAGGGTGCTTTCACCCTCCTGGTCAGATGTTGGACTGCCAAGGTCACTTCACACTCGTACAGAAGGACATTTCTTTCCTTCTTTGGAAGCTCTCCTGGCTCTAGTGCTCAGCCCAGCTCTCCTCTGCAGGTTTCTCTGAAGAGCCATCAGACCTCTCTGAACGTGGACTTTTACCGCATAGTTTACCAAGAAATTAAAAAACCTCCAGGCTGCCGGTGGTGTGAGAAAGCAACTGGGCACGGCAGTGATGCTCTCACAACATGCTGGTCTCCTGGTCCAGCTCTCCTTGGGGCTGCTGCTCATCACCCCGCACCTTCCCGGCCTCGGGGAGTCCTAGTTTTCTGAATCACTGGTTAAAAGTTGGTCTGACTAAGGGGAACAACTTTTATCATTAATTTTTGCCTCCTTGGTATGAAGGAACAACTGAATGAAGGAGCTGCGAAGGCTTGGGTTTTGGGTAACCCGCCCATATCCCCATATGTCCCACAGGCTTGGCAAATCTCCCAATATCTATCTTTACCAAAATCAAGCCTCTTAATCTCCAGACATATAGCCTCTGCTATGTAACACTGCCTCCTGAGCGTGATCCACAAGGTCTGTATTTTAACACCCAAGGTTCATTAATATTTCCTGCAGAGTATTCAGTAAGTAGCAAATAAAGCAGGAAGTGTCCCAGATGTTGGAGAGAAAAAATGGAATTATTCATTGCTTACTAACGTCAAATGCTAATGTGAGAAAAGCATCCTTGAAGAAATCCTTGACTAAAATTCATCAGTGATGTGAAATCACTGTTTTAATTATGCATTTTTGAATGTATTTATTAGTCCCGGTTCTGATCTGACTTACAGATGTGTAACAGTGATAAGGGTCTACTGCAGTCTTTGGAATTACTCATGATTTATAATGACAAAACTTGGATCGGAATTAGGTCCTTGTCACTGCTCTATGATATCCTTTCATCAAACTTCTTCACATTCAACAGATGAAAGAGACGGTGGTTTCCGCAATTTCAAACCCTACCACTGAGTCCATTAGCTTGTTTTTTGAAATTTCTCCTCCAGAAACGACGACTCTCACGCAAAATTTTGTCTGCTCAAGTTATATTTACCACAAGAAACTTGAAAGCTAGGGAATTAGACTCTTTAGTCCTCCAAAATGATGTGTTTGGTTAACACTTGTGCTGGCTACAAATGTTGCAT